>NW_027397112.1:2268966-2274082 GCF_003265705.2 Callorhinus ursinus
ATATATATATACATATATATTTTTTTCTTTTTTCTCTCCTTAACATATGGTCATTTGGTCTTTTTATTGGCATTCTTGGTGATTTGGGAGTAAATGCTGGACTTTTTACATTAAAAAGTATAGAGGCTCTAGATTAATTCCCCCCAAGTGGATTTGATTTTCTAATAGCAGAAAAAATTGATCTAGGAAGATCACCTTTATCCAGTTAGGTACTGAGACTATTCAAGGCTTTGTTTCGGGTTTTGTGAAGACTATTTCCTGTTCCCTTCACTTACAGAGAGCATAGCCCTGCAGGGTTTGAGTGCTTCCAGGGTCCCTCCTCCCTTGGCCACTCCTGAGCTCTTTATTCTGGTCTCCTAAATCCTACATGATCTGGCTTTGCTTACCCCTCCACCATGCCTTACACTCTTCTCCCTCTCTACTCCTTTAGCTCTAATCTTACCGTTCTTTCATTGTTGCTTAAGCAAAGCCTTAGATTTGTTGTAAAAACTCTCTGTTCTGCCCATCATGCTTTTCATCAAGCCTGCATGCTTCCCACTCACTCAGGTCCCAGGTTAAATGTCACATCTGCAGAGCACTCCTACCCCCAGCATTTTCTATCTCATCAACCTTTTTACTTTCTTCAGGGCATTTGAAATCATGTGATCTTTTTTCCCGTTTGTTATTTGTGTACTTTTCTGTATCTTCACTGATGTAGAAGGTAAACTCCACAAAAACAGGGACCTTGTCTGTATTGTTTGCTGCTTTATTCCCAGCATCTAGAACTGTCCTATCCAATACAGTAGCTACTTGCCATATATGGCTGTTGAGCACTTGAAATATGGCTAGTTGAAATTTGGGATGTAAGGGTAAAATCCGTACCAGGTTTTGGAGATGTCATATACACAAAAATAATGTAAAATATATGAATTCTTTTGATTTTGTTGAAATTATAAAATTTGGGGTATATTAGGTTAGATAAAATGTGTCATTGAAATTAATTTCACCTATTTCTTTTTCCACTCTTTTTAATGAGGTGAATACAAATTTTAAAATATAATGTGGCACACATTTGTGATTGGCATTCATTTCTATTTGACCAAATTGACCTATGATAATCACTGGCCTGGGAAGAGTCATCCTTTTTATTTAATCTTTAGCCTATCTTCCTTCTTCCTCCCTCCCTTCCTCCCTCTCTCCTTCCCTCCCTCTCTTTCTTTCTTTCTTTCTCTCTCTCTTTCAAGATTTATTTATTTATAAGAGAGAGAGATGGGGGAGGGGCGGAGAGAGAGAGGAAAAAAATCTTAAGCAGATTCCTTGCTGAGCACAGAGCCTATAAAAGACTGAGCCTATGCAGGGCTCAATCTCACAACCCTGAGATCATGACTTGAGTGAAATCAAGAGTTGGACACTTAACTGACTGAGTCACCCAGGCACCCCTTCCCTATTTTCTTAATATCACAAACAGAAAAAATACAATAATTTCTTGTTGGTCCAAATTTCCAAAATATTATTTAAAAATGATGACTATTGAGGATATAGGTTTGTTTTTACTGCTTTTATTTATTTAATTTTTAAAGATTTATTTATTTATTTTTAGAGAGAGGCAGAGAGAGAACATGAGCAGGGGGAGGGGCAGAGGGAGGGAGAGAATCTCATGAAGACCCTGTGCTGAGCCTGGAGCCCAACTCAGAACTTCATCCCATGACCCGGAAGATCATGACCTGAGCCGAAATCAAGAGTCAGATGCTTAACCAACTGAACCACCCAGGCACCCCTGTTTTTACTACTTTAAAAGGCCTTAGACTTCAGTGCTTTTATTTGGTGATTTGTTTAATTTTTTTTTTCTTTTAGATTTTTCTAAATTTATTTATTTGACAGAGAGAGACACAGTGAGAGAGGGAACACAAGCAGGGCGGAGTGGGAGAGGGAGAAGCAGGCCTCCCGCTGAGCAGGGAGCCCGATGCGGGGCTTAGTCCCAGGACCCTGGGATCACAACCTGAGCCGAAAGCAGATGCTTAACGACTGAGCCACTCAGGCGGCCCTGTTTAAATTTTTTTCAATAATTGTTTAGTTTTTCTACATTTTTCCTATTTTAGAGTACTACCTTCACTTTTCTCAGTGCAAACTTCTCTTGAAATTATTCCCTTTCTAAATGTTATCATTAACCTCCCATGTGTTACACAAAACAAAAACATCTAAAAACAGAAGTGTTTGGGCTTTTGTATCTTAATAAGAACAACTAGGCATTAAGTGCAGATGAAATTCTACAGAAGTGCTTGAAACTTTATGGTATCTGTTTTGGACGGCTAGAGGTCATTTAATCTTTTATTTTGTTGAAACTTTTGGCCTTTGTTTTTTAGATAGTATACTAGTAGGCTAAGACCCCTAAAATATTTCTTGGTGAGAAAGCTGTAACTTTTTTTTAAGAACAAGAAGAGTGATAAAAATGGAGGGAGAATTCTTAAATAAGATACAGTGTAACAATTCTTTTATTCCTCACGAGACCATTCCTTTTAGGATATGAACCTGTTTTTGGATTTTCTTTAGCTGAACATTTCTTCATTGGGTTTGATAAACTATTGTAAAATCACTGATTAAACCAAGCAAGTTTTAATTCTGGAAACATGATTCATTGAGCAGACATACACTGAAAACAGTTACACTTGCAAACATCCACATGAATGGACAGATATATATACATGAAAATTAAGGTATATTTTTAGAAGGCAACTTAAATACCTAACGGTTTAGGGGAAAGAGGTGGAACATATGAGCTGTGATTTTATTTTTTTAAGATTTTTCAGGAAATGGAAAATAATGGCAAATCACACCCATCAAGTTCCAGTAACTCAAAACAGTTATCCTCAGTCTACAAGAGACTAAAACAAGACCTTTTATTCTTGGAATGACATTTAGTCACTCTGGTCTTGTAAGAACAGCTAAATTTTTCCTTATTTTCTCTTTAATGAGAAAGTGGTATCTGGATTTAGAGTAATTTGGTTTTGAATGGCTATTTGGTCATATGCTGCATGGCAGTAACATGACAATTTCTTCCTGGGGAAAGGATGAAATAATCACAAATCATAAAATTCATTTATTGATTCATAGATAATTATTACAGTGGTCACTAAATATTTCAAAGCTATAAATATTGTCCAAAGTATTTATCGGAACTTCATAAAAGTAAAAATGGGGCTTGGGGATTGAGAAAGAAAATATTTTCCCATTATTTTAAGGTCCTAGTTTGTTTCACAAAATGAAATTAGGAAGATTAAAAAAAAATCTATTTAAAACCATTGTAGAATTTTAATTTTAATTTTTTAAAATTTTTTATTGTTATGTTAATCACCATACATTACATCATTAGTTCTTGATGTAGTGTTCCATGATTCATTGTTTGTGCGTAACACCCAGTGCTCCACGCAGAATGTGCCCTCTTTAATACCCATCACCAGGCTAACCCATCCCCCCACCCCCTCCCCTCTAGAACACTCAGTTTGTTTTTCAGAGTCCATCGTCTCTCAGGGTTCATCTCCCACTCTGACTTACTCCCCTTCATTCTTCCCCTCCTGCTATCTTCTTCTTTTTCTTTTTTCTTAACATATGTTGCATTATTTGTTTCAGAAGTACAGATCTGTGATTCAACAGTCTTGCACAATTCACAGCGCTCACCATAGCACATACCCTCCCCAATGTCTATCACTCAGCCACCCCATCCCTCCCACCCCCCACCACTCCAGCAACACTCAGTTTGTTTCCTCAGATTAAGAATTCCTCATATCAGTGAGGTCATATGATACATGTCTTTCTCTGATTGACTTATTTCACTCAGCATAACTCCCTCCAGTTCCATCCACATCGTTGCAAATGGCAAGATCTCATTCCTTTTGATGGCTGCATAATAGTCCATTGTGTATATATACGACATCTTCTTTATCCATTCATCTGTCGATGGACATCTTGGCTCTTTCCACAGTTTGGCTATGGTGGACATTGCTGCTATAAACATCAGGGTGCACGTACCCCTTCGGATCCCTACATTTGTATCTTTGGGGTAAATACCCAGTAGTGCAATTGCTGGATCGTATGGTAGCTCTATTTTCAACTGTTTGAGGAACCGCCATACTGTTTTCCAGAGTGGCTGCACCAGCTTGCATTCCCACCAACAGTGTAGGAGGGTTAGACTTTCTCCACATCCCCGCCAACATCTGTCATTTCCTGACTTATTAATTTTAGCCATTCTGACTGGTGTGAGGTGGTATCTATTGAGGTTTTGATTTGGATTTCCCTGATGCCGGGCGATGTTGAGCACTTTTTCATGTGCCTGTTGGCCATTTGGATGTCTTCTTTGGAAAAATGTCTGTTCATGTCTTCTGCCCATTTCTTGATTGGATTATTTGTTCTTTGGGTGTCTTTGGGTGTTGAGTTTGATAAGTTCTTTATAGATTTTGGATACTAGCCCTTTATCTGATATGTCATTTGCAAATATATTCTCCCATTCTGTCGGTTGTCTTTTGGTTTTGTGGACTGTTTCTTTTGCTGTGCAAAAGCTTTTTATCTTGATGAAAGCCTAATAGTTCATTTTTGCCCTTGCTTCCCTTGCCTTTGGCGATGTTTCTAGGAAGAAGTTGCTGCGGCTGAGGTCGAAGAGGTTGCTACCTGTGTTCTCCTTTAGGATTTTGGTGGACTCCTGTCTCACGTTTAGGTCTTTCAACCATTTGGAGTCTATTTTTGTGTGTGGTGTAAGGAAATGGTCCAGTTTCATTCTTCTGCATGTGGCTGTCCAATTTTCCCAACACCATTTGTTGAAGAGACTGTCTTTTTGCCACTGGACATTCTTTCCTGCTTTGTCAAAGATGAGTTGACCATAGAGTTGAGGGTCCATTTCTGGGCTCTCGATTCTGTTCCCTTGATCTATGTGTCTGTTTTTGTGCCAGTACCATGCTGTCTTGATGATGACAGCTTTGTAATAGAGCTGGAAGTCCGGAATTGTGATGCTGCCAGCTTTGCTTTTCTTTTTCAATATTCCTCTGGCTATTCGGGGTCTCTTCTGGTTCCATACAAATTTTAGGATGATTTGTTCCATTTCTTTGAAAAAAGTGGGTGGTATTTTGATGGGGATTGCATTGAATGT
>NW_027397112.1:2274182-2278458 GCF_003265705.2 Callorhinus ursinus
GATGATGACAGCTTTGTAATAGAGCTGGAAGTCCGGAATTGTGATGCTGCCAGCTTTGCTTTTCTTTTTCAATATTCCTCTGGCTATTCGGGGTCTCTTCTGGTTCCATACAAATTTTAGGATGATTTGTTCCATTTCTTTGAAAAAAGTGGGTGGTATTTTGATGGGGATTGCATTGAATGTGTAGATGGCTCTAGGTAGCATTGACATCTTCACAATGTTGCTTCTTCCAATCCATGAGCATGGAACGTTTTTCGATTTCTTTGTGTCTTCTTCAATTTCTTTCATGAGTATTTTATAGTTTTCTGAGTACAGATTCTTTGCCTCTTTGGTTAAATTTATTCCTAGGTATCTTATGGTTTGGGGTGCAATTGTAAATGGGATCGACTCCTTGATTTGTCTCTCTTCTGTCTTGTTGTTGGTGTATAGGAATGCCACTGATTTCTGTGCATTGATTTTATAGCCTGCTACTTTACTGAATTCCTGTATGAGTTCTAGCAGTTTTGGGGTGGAGTTTTTTGGGTTTTCCACATACAGTATCATATCATCTGGAAAGAGTGAGAGTTTGACTTCCTCTTTGCCGATTTGAATGCCTTTGATTTCTTTTTGTTGTCTGATTGCTGTGGCTAGGACTTCTAATAATATGTTGAATAGCAGTGGTGATAGTGGACATCCCTGCCGTGTCCCTGACCTTAGGGGAAAAGCTCTCAGCTTTTCCCCACTGAGAATGATATTCGCCCTACGTTTTTCATAGATGGCTTTTATGATATTGAGGTATGTACCCTCTATCCCTATACTCTGAAGAGTTTTGATCAAGAAAGGATGCTGTACTTTGTCAAATGCTTTTTCTGCATCTATTGAGAGGATCATATGATTCTTGTTCTTTCTTTTGTTAATGTATTGTATCACGTTGATTGATTTGCGGATGTTGAACCAACCTTGCAGCCCAGGGATAAATCCCACTTGGTCATGGTGAATAATCCTTTTAATGTACTGTTGGACCCTATTGGCTAGTCTTTTGGTGAGAATTTTTGCATCCATGTTCATCAAGGATATTGGTCTGGAGTTCGCCTTTTTGATGGGGTCTTTGTCTGGTTTTGGGATCAAGGTAATGCTGGCCTCATAAAGTGAGTTTGGAAGTTTTCCTTCCATTTCTATTTTTTGGAACAGTTTCAGGAGAATAGGTATTAATTCTTCTTTAAATGTCTGATAGAATTCCCCTGGGAAGCCAAGTGGCCCTGGGCTTTTGTTTGTTGGGAGATTTTTGATGACTGCTTCAATTTCCTTAGTGGTTATAGGTCTGTTCAGGTTTTCTATTTCTTCCTGGTTCAATTTTGGTAGTTGATACATCTCTAGGAATGCACCCATTTCTTCCAGGTTATCTAATTTGCTGGCATAGAGTTGCTCATAATATGTTCTTATAATTGTTTGTATTTCTTTGGTGTTGGTTGTGATCTCTCCTCTTTCATTCATGATTTTGTTGATTTGGGTCATTTCTCTTTTCTTTTTGATCAGTCTGGCCAGGGGTTTATCAATCTTGTTAATTCTTTCAAAGAACCAGCTCCTAGTTTCGTTGATCTGTTCTACTGTTCTTTGGTTTCTAGTTCATTGATTTCTGCTCTGATCTTTATGATTTCTCTTCTCCCGCTGGGGTTAGGCTTTATTTGCTGTTCTTTCTCCAGCTCCTTTAGGTGTAGGGTTAGGTTGTGTATTTGAGACCTTTCTTGTTTCTTGAGAAAGGCTTATATTGCTATATACTTTCCTCTCAGGACTGCCTTTGCTTCATCCCAAAGATTTTGAACAGTTGTGTTTTCATTTTCATTGGTTTCCTTGAATTTTTAAAATTCTTGTTTAATTTCCTGGTTGACCCATTCATTCCTTAGTGGGATGCTCTTTAGCCTCCATGTATGTGAGTTCTTTCCAACTTTCCTCTGGTGATTGAGTTCTAGTTTCAAAGCATTGTGGTCTGAAAATATGCAGGGAATGATCCCAATCTTTTGGTACCAGTTGAGACCTGATTTGTGACCTCGGATGTGATCAATTTTGGAGAATGTTCCATGGGCACTAGAGAAGAATGTGTATTCCGTTGCTTTGGCATGGAATGTTCTGAATATGTCTGTGAAGTCCATTTGACCAGTGTTTCATTTAACGTCTTTATTTCCTTGTTGATCTTTTGCTTAGATGATCTGTCCATTTCAGTGAGCGGGGTGTTAAAGTCCCCCACTATTATTGTATTGCTGTCAATGTGTTTCTTCGTTTTTGTTATTATTTGCCTAATATAATTGGCTGCTCCCAAGTTAGGGGCATAGATATTTACAATTGTTAGATCTTCTTCTTTGATAGACCCTTTAAGTAGGATATAGTGTCCTTCCTCATCTCTTATTACAGCCTTTGGTTTAAAATCTAATTTGTCTGATATAAGGATTGCCACCCCAGCTTTCTTTTGGTGTCCATTAGCATGGTAAATGGTTTTCCACCCCTCACTTTCAATGTTGGGGTGTCTTTGGGTCTAAAATGAGTCTCTTGCAGACAGCATATCGATGGGTCTTGTTTTTTCATCCTATCTGATAGCCTGTGTCTTTTGATTGGGTCATTGAGCCCATTTACATTCATGGTAACTATTGAAAGGTATGAATTGAGTGCCATTGTATTGCCTATAAGGTGACTGTTACTGTATATTGTCTCTGTTCCTTTCTGATCTGTGCTGCTTTTTGTCTCTGTCTTTGCTTAGAGGACCCCTTTCAATATTTCTTGGAGGCCTGGTTTCGTGTTTGCAAATTCCTTTAGTTTTTGTTTTTCCTGGAAGGTTTTTATCTCTCCTTCTATTTTCAATGAGAGCCTAGCTGGATATAGTATTCTTGGCTGCATATTTTTCTCGTTCAGTGCTCTGAAGATACCATGCCAGTCCTTTCTGGCCTGCCAGGTCTCTGTGGATAGGTCTGTTGCCAATCTGATGTTTGTGCCATTGTAGGTTACATATCTCTTCTCCTGGGCTGCTTTCAGGATTTTCTTTGTCTCTGAGACTCGTAAGTTTTACTATTAGATGTCGGGGTGTTGACCTATTATTATTGATTTTGAGAGGGGTTCTCTGTGCCTCCTGGATTTTGATGTCTGTTTCCTTCCCCACATTAGGGAAGTTCTCTGCTATTATTTGCTCCAATATACCTTCTGCCCCTCTCTCTCTTTCTTCTTCTTCTGGGATCCCAATTATTCTAATGTTGTTTTGTCTTATCGTATCGCTTATCTCTCGGATTCTGCCCTCGTGATCCTGTAATTGTTTCTCTTTCTTTTTCTCAGCCTCTTTATTTTCCATCATTTGGTCTTCTATATCACTGATTCTCTCTTCTGCCTCATTTTCCTAGCAGTTAGTGCCCCCATTTTTGATTGCACCATTTTTGATTTCCCCGTTTTTGATTTCGACTTGGTTAGAGTTTAGTTCTTTTATTTCTCCAGAAAGCGTTTCTCTAATAACTTCCACGCTTTTTTCAAGCCCAGCTAGTATCTTTAAAGTCATGATTCTGAACTCTAGGACCGACATCATACTAATGTCCGTATTGAGTAGGTCCCTGGCTGACGGTACTATCTCTTGTTCTTTTTGCTGAGGTGATTTTTTTTGTCTTGTCATTTTGTCCAGAGGAGAATGGATGAATGAGAGAACAAAATGGTAACAGGTTAACCACGTCCCCAGCAAATATACTCTATACAAATCAGAAAAGACCTGAAACCAGGGGAAAAGAAAGGTAAAGAATGAGAAAAGAAAGAGAAGAGAACGAAGAAAAAAAAAGAAAAAGATGAAAAACAAAAGCAGAACAATACAAAAAAACCCGAATATGATCAAATATGATCAGGCTAGTGCATAGATCAGTGCCACACACTAGATTTTGGGCGTATTTTGGTCTGATAGAAAAAAAAGGCCTCTTAAAATTTTAAAGGAAGAAAGACTTATATATGTACAAAATAAGGGTTGATACAATGAAGGGATTGAAGATGACTGTAAAGATGAAAATTATAAAAGATTCTATAAAAGGAATTGATGTGGTAAGAAGTTGTTTGAAAAAAGAAAGAAGATTTAAAAAAAAAAGGGAGAGAATGTGATCAGGCAGGAGACTAGAACAAAGCCATACACTAGTGATTTAGGGTATATTTTGATCTGTTAGAAGAAACTGTATCTCAACATTTTAAAGAGAGAACAACTTATATATATATATATGCCAAAAATAAGGGTAACTACTATGAAGGGATAAAATATGACTCTAAAAATGAAAAATAAAAAATG
>NW_027397112.1:2278558-2312237 GCF_003265705.2 Callorhinus ursinus
TGCGCTGGAGTTCTCCTGTTCTCCTTGATCGGTAAACTTGGTCTTGGCTTGCTTGCTGTTCGTGCTGATCTTCTAGGGGAGGGGCCTGTTGCTGTGGTTCCCAAATGTCTTTGCCGGAGGGGGAATTGCCCCGCCCTTGTCGGTCCAGGCTAAGCAAGCTGCTTGGGTTTGCTCTCAGGACCTTTTGTTCCCTGCAAGCTTTCCGTAAGGTTTTGGAGGAGGACAGTGAAAATGGCGGCCTCCCAATCTCCGCCCCAGAGGAGCCGAGAACTTGGGGCCCCGCCCCTCAGTGCGCCCCCAGAGAAAAGCACTCAGTCACTCCCGTCTCCCTGGTCTCCGGCCGCACTCCGTGCTCACCTGGCCTGTGACCGAGCGTTTCTATGTCTGGCACCCGACCCCGTGTGGAGTCTCCAAACCCAGCAGATCCCTGCAGTGCTTTCCCGCGCCGCTCCTCCCAGGGGAGGAAGGGGAGTTTCCCCGGATCTGCCGCTTGTTGGGTCCCTGCTGGAGGAGCAGTGGCCCGACTGTGCCGCAGATCACAGTTTATGGCAACCCCGAGCTGAGAGCCCGCACCTCGGCTCTGTCTCTGTAGCCGGCTTCCCCGCTCCGATCCCTGGGAGCTCTGGCGCACTCAGGTACCCCCAGTCTTTCTGTGACCCCGAGGGTCCTGAGACCACACTGTCCCGGGAGGATTCCACCCCCCGCTTAGCCACTGCAGTGACGTCCCTCAGCGGAACCGACCTCTAAAAGGTCCGATTTTGTCCTCCGCGGCTCTATCACTTGCCAGAAGCGCCGACGGAGGCCCCTCCCCCGCCGTCTATCCTCCCGAATATCGCCTCAGATTCACTTCTCCGCACGTCCTACCTTCCAGAAAGTGGTCGCTTTTCTGTTCAGAGAGTTGTTGCTACTCTCCTCTTCGATCTCCTGTTGAGTTCGTAGGTGTTCAGAATGGTTTGATCCCTATCAAGCTGAATTCCTGAGACCAGACGAAATCCAGGCCTCCTACTCCTCCACCATCTTGCTCCGCTCCCTCGAATTTTAATCTTTTAAAAGAGGCTAAATTTTGAGAAAGGCAGGAGTTCGGCCAATTCTTATTTCAGTTGGGAATATACAGCTCAATTAGAAAAAGTCTCAAAGGAAGGTGTGAAATAATTGGAAGTTTGAAATAACAAATCAAGTCAAGGAGTCTGTGCAAAAAGTCAGTCTTCAACAAGACCACAAATTATCAGGGTATCAAAATATCTGTTCAGGGCTTGAAAACTCTATTTAAGATGAAAATAACTTGAAGGCAAAGCTTGTAGAGGAAGAAAAAAGTTTGAAGCTTGAAAACTAATTGCCTCAATTCATGGATTAGAAGGCTGTCTGACGAAACACTTTCACTGGCCAACAGCTCTACTTTCTCAATGAAAAACAAAACCTCGAGATTACTTCTATAAACTGTGGAGATTAAACATGGACACCCATTGCTTTCTTTATGTTAAATAGATAGATTTTTGTGTTTCTGAGCAAAGACAAGGGACCTTAAGATCAGCCTGCTTAATTTTAAGATTCTGAGAACTTTTAGAATTTATAGAGATAATTGAAGGGATCTCTGTCTTTTTTCTTTTTTGTCATTGTTTTGAATTTATCATGAATAACCACTCTCATTTCTTTGGTGTATGATGTCTTGCCGCACAATTAGGGGATATTCTTCATTCTTCATATTCTCTCTCTAAAAATCTGTAAGCCCTAATTTACAGATTATCCTCCACAAAAGTTCCAAGGTTATCACAAAAGAAAGGCTCTCATGGAAGACTTTCTTCTCAACTGCCCAGTACACTGTCTGTGAGAATGTGCTCGGCTGCAAATAACAGCATCCCTCACTAAGAGTAGCTTTGTTCTTCCCATTTACAAGAAGCTAGGGCTGACCCACTGATTCCGCAAATCACTAAAAACCCACACACGGTCTTTTTGCTCCACTGTATTAAACATCCTTCATTTTGCCTCTTGCTTGTAACATCGCTTCTGAAGATATAGGCAAAGGGAAAGAGGGCAAGTCGTTCAGCTCTATTTATTAGTTCACCATGACCTTTTCCTAAGTCCCCTTCCAATAGCCCCTTATGTTTCCTTGAGCATGCTTGGTCACATGGCTACCCCAGCTGTAAGGGAAGTAGTAAATTAGGAATAACATTAAAGAACTGGCTTAGGCCAAAATGCCTGGCTTTGGGTACTTGCCATCCAGACTAAGATCAGGATGTGTTAGCAAGAAAGAAGGAGACAATGAATAGTTGGCAGGAAATGTTCCCATACACATCACTTGAAATAAGTTTTGAGCCACTATGGAGTATTTCTGAAAATGGTATGTGTTATGTGTTGTTAATCCTACTATCTTTCAAGCTACCTTTTGTTATTCCATTACAAAATTGATGTTTCAAATATAATGGTAAAATGATATCTTGACTAGGTCATTGAAGCATTGAGATGGATAAAGAAGAAAAATGTTAACAGTAGGATTTTAACTCTCATGCCTTTTATTGTATATAATTCCTTTAATATGTAGACATTTGGTAAAAACTATCTGGCTATATATGTACGATGGCCTTTCACAAGAGAAATACATTGAGAAAGGACTTGTCTTATCATCTCATCTTTCATAATCTCCTTGTTTCAAGCAAACCATCTTGATGTTTCCATGTTTATAAAGAGTGATAAAGAAAGTGACATTGTTTTTTTTCTTCTTTCCAAATCATTGAAAACCAAATAGGACTATACCTGGGGCGCATGTACATAGAACCAGCCTTCTACAAATGTCACTAAGAAAACTGATCTCAGCATCTCAGGGAATGCTTCCATTTTCATAATCACTGCTCTTTTCCCACATTCTAATGATGAATTTTTCTCTGTGTTCTTGGTATTCATTGTACTTCTACTAATAAGTCCCCAAGTTCCAAGTGATGATATAGCAGATATGTAACTCACTAAAAATATGTTCTTTCCCCACCCACCATAAAGCAGTGTCTCTCCTGCTAAATGGGCCATAGAGAATAGATAATCCAGAGATTATTGAAATAATATGTTCATAACCTACTATGTACCATTTTAGTACTAGATCATGAGGCACAAAGATAAATGCATATTACAGTACCATGGGGAAAAGGCATGGAGAGATTCATGAACAAGGCAAGATGGCAGCACTCTGGAGGTGGTTAGTCATTCTGGTTAGTTTGGTAAGAAAATGTTTCAGAGAGAGGACAAACTTGAATTGATTTTGAAAGATAAATAAAAGTGTGTTAGATGGACACAAGAGTTAAGAAAGAAATTTGCTGGTGGAGAGAAGTATGAACATGAAGGTGTATGTAAAATTGGAGAATGTTAAGTACTCTGCAATGGCTGAAACTCAGGCTACACCGGAAAGAGTTATTTGTTAGACGAATGTTATCAAGTAGAATAAAGACAAACCGTGGAGAATAATGGTCATCATATTAATGCATTCTGACTTTATCCTGTAGAATTTTCTCTAGAGTCTTAATATGATCATATTTGTGTTAAACAAGAATGTTGTGAAGAGCAGGGGATAGAACCATGAGCTCCAGATATTTCAGTCATCTAAGAATGAGACAATTAGGTGTAAGCTCTGAGCTAAGGCAATAACCTGGTGATGGAGAAGAGTGGTATAAGAAAAAATAGGAAATTAAAATTGACAGTTTTGAGGCTGATAGAGTGAGGGATATGGAGGAATTCTTTCTCTTTTCTGGTTTCAGTGCCTAGAATCTTCTGCTATTTTGCTGCCTGAACAGTCATCTTATTTCCATGCTGTATTAGTGTGTGGGGGGATTAATTAATTAATTAGCAAATTAATTAAGGGAATTGGCTCACATTTCACGTGGTCATGGAAGCTAAGAAGTCCCACAAACTGCTCTCTGCAAGCTGGAGAACCAGGGAAGCCAGTGGTATAATTCAGTTCAAGTTCAAAGGACTAAGAACCAGAAAGCTGCTCATGTTGGTCTCAGAGTCTGAAGGCTCAAAAGCCAGAAACTCTGGTATCTGAGAGCTCAAAAAGAGATCTCTAACCCTTCCTTCACCTCTTCTATTCAGGTCCTCAATGAATTGGATGATGCCTACCCACACTGCTGAGGGTGGATCTTCTTCACCCAGTCTATTGAATCAAATGCTAATCTCTTCCAGAAACACCCTTCCAGACACCCCATGAAATAATGTTTTACTAGCTATCTGGGTATCCCTTAACCCAGCCAAATTGGCCCATAAAATTAACCATCACACATGCTTTTTTTATTTTTAGTGAAAGTTACACTTTTTTTGGAACGTCCTCAAGTATGTATCCTGACATGTTGAAACTGGAAATAGATTTTAAGGATGGGTCCATTGTCACTGTTTCCATGACACTTTACTTCTACCACTTGGAATTACCTTCTCCTTTCTACATACCAGAGATACTTCTTGAGTTTTTATAGTAACATTTATCACGTTCTTCTATGTGTTTTAGGTATCTCCTGTCCCTGCAACAAAAGTGCTCTTCTGTCGAATTTGTCTAAACTCTGCCAGGAAAAACAATGGTGGAACAAAAACTTGTTTTCTTCATTTATGAGTCTTTCGCAGCCCTTAGAAGAATAAATTACACATAGAAAATACTCAAGGACTTTATTAAACAAATGAATAAATTCCTGATAGAATTTGTCAACTTGAAAGTTTTAATTAGGCAATTCAAAATGTCTGGTGAAAGATTTAAATGCAACTGGTTTTATAGAATAAGATGTATATAATACAGCTGTTTATTAACTCTAAATTATAGAGGCTCTGATAGTCAAATATTAGAAAATAATCTTCAGTAGAAAGGAAGATTAACTTCCTAACAAAATTTATTTTTATTTATTTTACTACGTTAGCTATTTTCTAACACTTGAGATTCCAAAATAGGTACAAGAAAGTGGAGGAAAGAAAAACCACTTGGCCTGTGCTCAAATGTTGAGTTGTCCTGAATGCAGATAGATGAGCAAGGACACAACCTCTCCTGGCCTTGCCAGAGTCATGGAAGCCCTTGCCCCTTTTGTCCTATCATGCAACCTAATATGAAGCCCCAAACTCAAAGCAGATCAGAAAAGTTGCCAGCTTTACTAGAAATTATACTGTGGGTTAGTCAGTATGAAAAGAAAATAAATAGAATTTTGTTCCCTGGTTACCATTCTGTATTCTCAGGTACTCTGTGGAATGAGAAGGAAACCTGCGGGGGGAAAAAGGATTATTCAGTAAATGGTATCCGGAATAAGTGGTAGCCATGGGGGAGGGGGTGGGCCATGGGTCACACAGGCATCGTACCCCAAAATGTATGCAGAGAGGTTAAAATCCTACTGTAAATAGATATATATCAGCATAGAAAAAAATGGAAACATTTTAGAGCAATCATCTTAGAATGGAAAGTCCTTCCAAATATCATATAAAGTCCATAAAATTAAAAAAAGTAAAAACATCAACCATTTGGTTACATAATTTTTTTTTTTAAAGCTTGCCAACCCTAGCAGTACAAGTTTGGGCCTTTTATTTTTTATTTTTTAAATAAACTCTATGCCCATCACGGGGCTCTAACTCACAACCTGGAGATCAGGAGTCACATGCTCTACCAACTGAGCAAGCCAGATGCCCCTAGTTACATAAAATTTCAATAAATTCTTATGAAAATACTATAAACAAAGTCAAAGTCAAGTAATAAATTGGGGAAATAGATATGTAAAGCACGTTAGAGACAAAGGTTTAATTTCTCCAATAATATCCGTATCTTTTATAAATCAGTAAGAAAACATTTTTATTTTTCTTTATGTGCATTGTCTGTTAATACTCTTTTCCCATTTTATTAGGTTATTTTTCTTTTGTAAGTGATTATTTGACAGATATGCCTGGACATATGAGCAGTGGCATATAACTTATAATATTGGAAATAATTGAAATATTTATAAATAGGGGACTAGCTAAAGAAATTATCACACATTTCATATAATAAAATACTACTTAGGCAAGCCATATTTAATTGATATAAAATGATATCTATGATGAAATAAGTGGAGAAAAAGGTCACAGCTGTACGTGTATGTAGTATTTCTAGTGTGCTACATTTGTATAAAAAATTCTTAGTCATATTTGCTTCTAAATCCATGTACCCCGAAAAAAAAAAACAGAAAAAAGTGGTAATCACTGTCTTTGGGTAAGGAAACTAGATGCATAGGGACTGTCTGGGAGTTGAGTGAGGTTACCTGTAATCAAACACTTTAGTAATCTTGCAGCTGAACGTATGAATATTCACATTAAGTGAAAAAGGTAAAGCTGTAAAAAACTGAATATCCATTTTAGGCTAAGTTTTAACAACTAATGAGTTTGTCACAAATTTATAATTTAGCATTTCAGAAATGAAATTTGATTTTGGAATGAAATGGGATTATTTGAATTTTGACCATGTGAAAGTGTTACTCATTTGGAAAGTAATACTATAACTAAGTTGAAGAACAAGACGGTACAATGGTGTTCACTTAGTATATGTTGAGTGAGTGCCTTCTGTAACCAGTTCAGCGCCTGGCTGCGCACTCTCGGAGCTGTGTGTCTCACAAACCTCAGTGTAGCTGCTGCTTCCTTTAGTCCTTTGTGAAATGACGGAAAAATACTTCACCCTTACAGTGGTTTGTGGGATGTATTAGGCTAACAAATAAGCAAAAATCAGCATTTTAGGGACTCAGAAAATATTTGAAATTGAAGCAGTGGAAATAATGTTTGTTGTTAATAATTAAATTATTATGCAGAAGCTTAGCTAGGCTTTTTTTTTTTTTTTAAGATTTTATTTATTTATTTGACAGAGATGAAGAGAAAGAGAGCACAGGCAGGGAGCGCGGCAGGCAGAGGGAGAGGGAGAAGCAGGCTTCTCGCTGAGCAGGGAGCCCAATGCTGGCTAGATCCCAGGGTCCCTGGATCAAGATCTGAGCCAAAGGCATGACCTGAGCCACCCGGCGCCCTTAGGCATTTTTCTGTAGTGTTCAAAACAGTGGTATGTTGAGAGTAAGGATTGTTAAGAATGGATGCGGGGAAACCAGAAATTTTTACCTTGACAGCAGGGACGACTCATTAAATTGAGAGATGACCTCTCTTCACCCCTTCAGAACTGAGAGCGTAAGCAAAAGACATTCCCCATTTGAAATAGAAGTTTTTATTTATTTGTATTTTATTTTTTTAATGAAAATTTGTAATATTTTACTTTGACTATTTGCTAATAATAATTTTAATTTTTTAAAAGATTTTATTTGTTTATTTGACAGAGAGAGACACAGCGAGAGAGGGAACACAAGCAGGGGGAGTGGGAGAGGGAGCAGCAGGCTTCCCGCTGAGCAGGGAGCCAGACGCAGGGCTCGATCCCAGGACCCTGGGACCATGACCTGAGCCGAAGGCAGACGCTTAACGACTGAGCCACCCAGGCGCCCCGCTAATAATAATTTTTAGAATAACTCGGTCCAGAATCAGGCGATTTGCTGTCTGTGTAATTGGGCAATTAATGTCGTAGGGCCTCAGTTTCTGATTTGCAAATTGATGACAGTACTAAGACCTAGCTTAGTGTTGTTCTGAAGACTGAATGAATTAATGTGTACGAAGAGCTCTTAGTGCCATACCTGGCACATAGTGCCAGCTGTATAAGCGTTACCTGCTACTGTCAAGTAGTCAGTAGCCAGCTCTTAAAACTAAAAGCCTGTGGGGTTTGTCTTCATGGGCAGGAGGAAGGTACTGGAGGGGATAGACTTCCAGACCACAGGCTTGCTCAGAGAACCGAGGGGGGATGCCCACGAAAAAAGTATGCTGGGGGAAGAGAGATAAGAGGCCCCCGGAGCTACCAGCTTGGAAAAAAACTGGGTTGGACCCTAGGCTGAGAGTCAAAATAGAAGTTTTTACATTTTACAGAGATAATATGGTTCATTTCCTGACTGTTACATCATACACTCGGTGGGTTCTGAGACTATAATCAAACACATCAGTAATTCTATAGGTAAACATGAATATTCATATTAAGTAAAATGCATAAGCTATTAATCCCTTTATACTTGAATAGGCCATGTTTT
The DNA here is from genome assembly GCF_003265705.2 of Callorhinus ursinus. NCBI lineage: Eukaryota > Metazoa > Chordata > Mammalia > Carnivora > Otariidae > Callorhinus > Callorhinus ursinus. The sequence goes on from NW_027397112.1 coordinate 2,286,643, forward strand.
ACCAACCAACAAGCTTGTTACAAACTTAAAAAATAACTTCAGTATTTCAGAGATAAAATTAGATTGTGGAATAAAATTGGATTTCAGAAATATATATAAGAGATTGTAGAGGGCGCTAAGTGAATAGTAATTTTGTTTTAATTGAATAGCAAAATATTAAACATAAAGAGCATATTCAGTAGACAGGAAGTGGTTGAGTTAGTCACGGATGGATTCTAGAGAAAGTGATTCTTGAGACTATTTTGTCTCTAAATAACATAGCTATTATAGTACCTGTATGTTGCCCACCATAATGAATCATAGCATAGCTCTGTGATTAGAAGAAGCAATATGACCCTCCCAACTGCTTGTTAGACGAGGTGGCTTATCCAATAATAAGTCCAACCAAGGGGTAATTTCAAAGGTTGAGTCAGATCTTTATGTAACTTGGAATAGAGATTTTCAAAGGAACATGGCTAAATAAAGGCCCAGTTCTTGTTACCAGTGAAAGGACACAATTTAAAAGGGAGAAATCAGTGAAGGGGACCAATCCCTTCATTCAACAAATATTTATCGAGTGTCTATTCCATGCCAGACGCTGATCTGTGTTGTGGGATTAAACGTTAACACACAGGGACTTTGCCTTAATGAGACTTACAAAAAATAAGGTGATTTCGGATACTTTAAGTGCTGTGATAATAAAGTGGAGTAAGGTGGTTGGTAGTTATTGCCTACTTAGGTAAGATGATCAAGGAAGGAAGGCTCTCTGACAAAGTGCCATTTGAGCCCAGACTTGATTTATTGAGGGAATCGGTCCTGTGAAGATCTAGGGAGAATGTTCCAGGCAGAATGTACGGAAAGTTCCAAAGACCTGAGGCAGGAACAAACACATTGGCCTGTTTGAGAAAGAGCCAGAAAACACCCAAGCCAGCTGCAGTGTAAAGGTAGGAGAGGAGTGAAAAGAAAAGAGACTGGTCTGGGGCGCCTGCGTGGCTCAGTCGGTTAAGCGTGTGCCTTCGGCTTGGGTCATGGTCCCAGGGTCCTGGGATCGAGCCCCACGTCGGGCTCCCTGCTCAGCAGGGAGTCCACTTCTCTCTCTCCCTCTCCCTCTGCCTGCTGCTCTGCCTACCTTTGATCTCTCTCTGTCAGATAAATAAATAAAATCTTAAAAAAAGAGAGAGAGACTGGTTGTGGATGGCCTTAGTGAAACAGCATAGTGCATTTGGATTTTATTCTTCATAGTAGGGAAGATTTTGGAGGACCTTCAAACAGGGAGTGACCTGATATGGTTCATGTTTTTGTTGTTGTTTTTTTTTAATGTATTTATTTTAGAGATGGTGAGAGTGCAGGGGGAGGGGCAGAGGCAGAAGGAGAGAGAAACCTAAGCAATCTCCGTGCTGAGCGCAGAGCCCAATGTGGGGCTCAATCTCATGACTCTGAGATCATGACCTGAGCCGAAATCAAAAGTCAGGAGCTTAACTGACGGTGCCACCCAAGCGCCCCTGATTCATATTCTTAATATGTAGGTTGGCTTTTTATGGGGATGAGATCGTTAATAGGCATGAGAGTGGAAGTTATGTTGGAGGCATTTTTGTGTGTGTGTGTGTCCTTTTTTTTCTTCTTCTTTTTTTAAATTTCATTTTATTATGTTAGTCACCATACATCATTAGTTTTTGATGTAGTGTTCTGTGATTCATTGTTTGCATATAACACCCAGTGCTCCATGCAACACCTGCCCTCCTTAATATCCATCACCAGGCTAACCCATCCCCCCACCCCCTCCCCTCTAGAACCCTCAGTTTGTTTCTCAGAGTCCATAGTCTCTCATGGTTCGTCTCGCCTCCGATTTCCCCTGCTTCATTTTTTCCTTCCTACTATCTTCTTTTTTTTTTTATTAACATATAATGTATTATTTACTTCAGAGGTACAGATAGGTGATTCATCAGTCTTACACAATTCACGGCGCTCACCATAGCACATACCCTCCCCAATGTCTGTCACCCAGCCCCCCGTCCCTCCCACCCCCCACCACTCCAGCAACCCTCAGTTTGTTTCATGAGATTAAGAGTCTCTTATGGTTTGTCTCTCTCTCTGGTTTCATCTTGTTTCATTTTTTCCCTCCCTTCCCCTATGATCCTCTGTCTTGTTTCTCAAATTCCTCATATCAGTGAGATCATATGATACTTGTTAGAAGCTTTTGTGGTGGGGAAATTTGAGTAATTTTTTTTTTTAAGATTTTATTTATTTATTTGAGAGAGAGAATGAGAGAGAGACAGAACATGAGAGGGGGAAGGGTCAAAGGTAGAAGCAGACTCCCCGCTGAGCAGGGAGCAGGATGATGTGGGGCTTGATCCAGGGACTCCAGGATTATGACCTGAGCCCAAGGCAGTTGCTTAACCAACTGAGCCACCCAGGCGCCCTGAAATTTGAGTAATTTAAGGAAACATGGTGCATTGGTGGATTTGATGTGATGTAAGAGGAATGAAGGTTAATGTGCAGATCTTTGCCTTAGTCAAGTTTTGTGGATAGTGCACTACTGGTGCATTACTGATGCACGACTGATGAGAGTGATTGGGGGAAATGGAGATTTGGAGGCAAATATCATAATTTGGGGCCAGGTTAATGTAAGAAACTTACATATGGCACATCCAAGTATTGATGTTAATTACACAGAGGACATACAGTTCAGTCCTGGGAACATGAATGTGGAAGTCACAACTAATAGGTGGTATTTTAAGACACAGGACAGTATAAAGTCACCTAGTGTGCTAGAATGTTCAGAGAAAATTAAGGAACTGAGGACAAAATTTGGGTTGAGTAGTAGGAGGAGTAAGTAAAGGAGAGGAAATGAGTAAAAGAGAATGCCGAGGAAATAGAAAGAAAACTAGGTGTTGGGGAGCCAAGAGAGAGACCATCCAGCTGTACCAAATCGTTTGGAGAGGTAGAGTAACATGAAGACAAAGAGTTGGCCACTGGATTTGGCAGCATGAAATTGCTTCTTGACCACAGTAAGAGCTATTTTAGTGGAGTGATTTTGATATCTTTGGTTCCAGTTGATTGAGAAAAAGAACAAAAGGTGAAGGGGTGGAGATAACACAAATATACACCACCTGGGAGTTTTCTTCTGAAAGTGAGCAGAGAAATAGAGCTGTGGCTTGATAAGTACACATAAAATGATGAAGTCCTAAGTCCATTGTGAAAATGCCTTGCAAATTATGGAATAATTAGAAAAAAAGCATATTTATTTTTCTTAATATGCTTGCTTGTAAGATGTATTTGTAGGCATGTGCTCATTCATGTATATAGATACTTCAACTCATATTTCTTGGAAAGAATAAGAAAGTGCATCTGCAACTCACTCTGATGGCATGATTTTGAAGGGATGTGGCCTGAAGCTCCTATGCCCTTACCGATTGAGACACTAGATTTGCAATGTTGGGTTCCCCTGCATACCTCAGCTGCTTTCAAGACCTTAAAAAACCGAAGGCCAACACATCTTTTTCCTTCTCTATTTGACCTTTCTCTGTAATCCCAATTTGAATACAAAAATTACTCTTGGTTTTTGTTCCAGCCTAATAGTTTAACTTGGATACGGGGGGTATGGGGGTGGAGACCTGGATTGTCGGAGAAAACCAACTCATGTGCACCGGGGCTGAAACTTTTAAAAGGTGGTCAGGGACCCACAGTGGAGTTTAGAAATAATTTTTTTTTTCACAGGAATGCTCAGTCCCTATGAATAGATCCCTGTAAAGCAGTGTGACTTCTTGGTTATATCTCACTTATAGTATAGAAAAATACTATTTATAAGATAGCAGGAGGCAGTAACCTGAATTATAATTCCTATGTTTTGCAGCCATTAGAGTTGGTCACACCTCCTGTTATTCATATCATTGCAGGAGTAATAAAGAGAATAAAGCTCTAAGGCAGTGAACAGGGGCACAGTCTTCTCTTCTTTTATCCTTTCATAATGCCCAGGTCAAGAAAGAATAGTCAATGAAAAGGCTAGTCATCAGGAACAAATGTGTTAGCATGGAGGAAAAAGGAATGCGAAGAACACATTTTACTGGGGAGCAAATCCAACATGGATGACAGAGTACTGGTGGTGAGACAATCCCTCCCCGCTTCTTTCCCAGATAGAATAAAGAGAAGGTGGCAATTTAAGACCCTACAATTATATCAGTGATTACTATGAGTTAATGAGCAGGAAGGTCAAGTGACCGTTGTGCTCTCTGGGGGCATGTTGACTTAGGTTTGGTTCTAGGACTTTCTGGCTCATCAGACATTTACCATTTACCACGACAATGATGGTTTATGTTCAAAGTTCATAGTGTTGCCTCTGCTCAAGTTGAACATGCAAGTATTGGAGACTTTATGCTATCCCCTACCCACAGTTGCCAGTTTACTTCTAACGGTCTTTGACTTCAGTAAGGATTGCCGAAAACCTAGCTGGGAACGCTGGGTCTCATAGGCGGTGCTGGTGCATAGGTTGCACTGTCTGACTTTTCATGGTTAAATAAGACCTTTGTTGACACTTGACTTAAGTGTGATTATCCCCAGTTGAAAATTTGAGAACCAGACCATTTAGCAGTGGATTGGTGCTGCATGTTGCTGAGTACTCTGTGAAAGTCTTCACTGTGAAGGGCTACCACACAACACCTGAAATTTATAATAACTCCAGAAGTGAGCTTGGATGCACTCCTTGTTTGTGGGGTTGTCTAACCACTAAATGATTGATGAGGGGCCTTAGTGGATGAGAATGTTGATTCACTGAAATGTGTAAAATGTACATTTCCTTTTTTTCAGTATAAACTACCAATGTATGGTCAGTGTATTTAAAAGGCTGGTAATGTGAGTCTTTGTTAGTGTTACTCTGTGTTTTATTTCCCTTTGCTTTCCTGGAACAACTAACTCTAATGAAACCTGACGTCCTAGTGCTAAAATATGTTGATTCTCCCACTCTGCCCTTATTGTGCATTGAAAGTGTGCATAAACTCTTTGCGAAATCACCAGTCTTAAAATGTTTAGAGCTTCTTAGGTTTCTCAGACATGATCATGGGCCCCAGCCTATTTGTTTTCTTATTAAAATGTGGGGCAACCAGACACGAATGAAGGTGAGCAAAACTGGAATCAATAGCCAGTCTTTGCGAGTGGATACTGTGGTGTGTATCACCTTCAGGACCTTCAGGACCAACTAATTCCCCCAGTTGGTGTTGATTGCTGATAGATCGTGGCTGAGTTCTCCCAGAAAGTTGCCATCACCAGAAGATAACTGCCTTGCCTGAGGTCATAGCCCAAGGGCAGCCCACATCAAATAAAACATCAATAGGGCAGTGGTATAAAGGGCTGGCCATCTTGCCTTACTCTGGAACAACTCTCAAGGGACTTCCCAGCTCCAGAGCTCTCTTTGAGATCAGCTAATGCCTTTGTGGCAATGCAGTTCTGTTCAATATGTTTATCTGCCCACTCCTGCTTCTTTCAGTCCTTCAAGGATGCCGATCCCAAGAGCTCCTCAGTAAACTTACTGCCTGAAAAATCTCCATCTCAGAGTCTGGTTCCAGGACAACCTAGACCAAGTCCATTTTAGAGTGCTTAGAAGAGGAGCAAGCTGTTTTTGAAGCTGTCAGAAGTGTGGAATCCAGTCCCAAACGTGAAAGCTTTAATAGATCCTGGTGCAAGTTTCTCTTCCTTTCTTCTTTCTTTCTTTTGTAAACAGCCAGGTAGACAAATTTTTTTATAAACATCTCAAGACTATGGGATGGGAGTTGTAAAGAATCTGAGAGGAACTAGTTGTAATGAGGATTTAGTGAACTTACTTGCTCAGACCCCAGTTCTGTCATTTGGCACCAATCTTTACTTTCTTTTTAAAGATTATTTATTTATTTATTTGACAGAGAGAGACAGCCAGAGAGAGAACACAAGCAGGGGGAGTGGGAGAGAGAGAAGCAGGCTTCCCGCGGAGCAGGGAGCCCGATGCGGGGCTCGATCCCAGCACCCTGGGATCTTGACCTGAGCTGAAGGCAGACGCTTAACGACTGAGCCACCCAGGCACCCCCAATCTTTACTTTCTGATAGTTGTCTGCAGCAGGATGAAAACCTTAGGGTGGTGTTTCTCAGTGTTAAAAATTCAGATTCCAAGATCCTCCTCACTGGTTAGAATCTTTAGGGGTGGATCTGGTGATCTGTATTTAAAAATCATTCCAAGAGATACTTATATTCAGGCAATTTTGGGAAAACTGTGACCAAAAGTTTATCAAATGCTGCTATTGAGAGAAACTATTTTTATAGAAATAATAATGACAGATTATCTGCATAGAGCCACATTTTGTTACCAGCTGCCTTACTCAACAGGCTCTGAGGCCCGAATAACTACCTCTTCTGCTCCTATATTGGTTACCAGAAAAACTGCGCTAATGAAAAATAGTGAAGAAATTGGATGTGCAGTTTTTCAAAGCACCATTTGTTCATGATGGAAATTAATGCACCCTCGTGATAGAGCAAAAGAATCCCTTTGAAGCTGGAAAGGCTGATTACTTATGCCTTCTCTTTGTGTCCAGGATTTGAGATAGATGATGACAAAGTAACTTTAGCGCCTGCCTGTGTAGATTGAACCTGGGGCTTGATGTCTGTAGGTAGGCATTGTGAGCCCTTCCTTCTCAGTGTTTCCTGAGGTTCCCCTATTTCTTCCATGTGACTGGTGTTCTTCCTTACCTTGTTTCCTGTGTTACAAAGGCACAGATAAATGCTGATAAATGTACTATCCATGTAGCTATATGTGAAGGTAATTCATACTGCAGAACATTGTGGTATTTTAAATTTTGTGACCCGTCAGGATAAATTAGTTTGATGGTGTTGCGATGATGTTAGGTCAGAAATATCTTTATTTTTCATTTCTTTATAACAAATTTTTTGATATAACAAGTTACCTGTCATTACAAGCATAAAAATAAAGTCATTCATGTCATCTTTATTGGCTCTGCTAGGAAGTTAGCAATTTTAGACTCAAAAATTAGATTTAGTTACTCTGTCTTTCATGAGAGTATTGGGGATATCAGCATTTCACCACTTTTAAATAGTGATAACCAAGAAGTCTGCAGAAAATAAGCTTTATTACATCTATGGTAATGAAGCTTGCTATTCTAAGGCTCTAACAGTTCCTTTGGGTGTCCCAAAGAGCCAGAGCCAAAGTAGCCAGAAGTGTGTCTTTTTGACAGTCTAAAGACTTCACAGACATTGATTTCCTGACGCTTGTATGGGGTTGGCATTTCCTCCATAAATGTACTTGGTTTCCCTCAGGATCATTCAGTGGGTTTCTTTGACAAATTTACAGTCCTGACTGGATTTGTGACCATAAGATAAAATCTTTGAGAAATTTCTTTTTTTTTCCCCTTCCTGACTTGAAATTGTGCTTTGCTAATTAAACGTTTCAATCTGATTACTGTGACTTTATTATCAAATTATCTAAAGAAAATTTTTACTGAAAAACAATTCAGTAGTCATGCTGTGTGTTTTGCATAAGAGAAAAAACTTATACATGTTATTGCTTAGAACTTCAGATATAACGGACAATTGCACTGACTATTTGAATATTTGGGCTACTTCAGCTTTGCTTTTCCCTTTTTGCAAGGTGATTTTTTAAAAACCTGGATAAAAATACTTGTATTGTTATAGATTATGGCAATACATAGCTATACATAAATATAGACTTATTTGAACAATATATAGACATACATCATTATGAAAAATAAGATGCCTGAATCAAAGTTTGCTATGTATTTCAACCCATATTTATAGTCAGCAGACCTTTCACAATGGAAAAAAATTGCATCATAATAAATGATGCTTTGAACATTTTATAACTTCTAGTTGAGAAGCCAGTAATCAAGCAACTTTTACTTACTTCTCACCGTACAAAGAGCAAAGAGCAACAACAAAAGCTAAAACTCTTTGGACTATTTTACCCTCTTGGATGATCTTGAGGCTACATTGAAAATAGCAGAGGGCACCTGGATGGCTCAGTCAGTTAAGCATCTGCCTTTGGTCATGATCCCTGGGATGGAGACCCACATCGGGCTCCCTGCTCAGCAGGGAGTCTGCTTCTCCCTCTGCTCCTTCCCCACCCCATCCCACCCCACCTCTGCTTGTGTGCGCACACTCTCTCTCTCTCAAAAATAAATACATAAAATCTTAAAAAAAAAAAAAAGAAGATAGCAGAGATGAGGTGCGCAAAGATAAATGAAGTTTCAACTGAGAATACAATTAGGATTTGGTGATTATTGGGACTCATTGAAACATAAACTTAAGGAAGGCAAGAAACCTATTGGTGTTAAATGGTGGGCATACAATAATAAACAAGAGAAAGTAGGTAGTCAATATTTATTCAGTGAGTGAGTGAATGAAAAATAAATGAAGGAGATAGGTTTATCTGAAGTTGTTTGGTTGGGATGTTGAATGGGTAATCCGTTAAAACTGTGAAATCCAATATGGTAGCTGCACATGGCTATTTAAATTTAAATTAATTTGAAGGGTGCCTGGGTGGCGCAGTTGGGTAAGCATTTGACTCTTGGTTTTGGCTCAGGTCTGATGTCAGCCCCGTTTTGGGCTCTGCACTCTGCCTGGAGACTGCTTGAGTTTCTCTCTCTCCTCCCTCCCCTCGCTCCCCATGCTTGCACTCTCTCTCAAATAAGTAAATCTTTAAATTTAAACAAACTTGAATTAAAATAAAGTTAATTTATGTGTTAGCCAGTCATGTTTCAAGTGTTCAACAGACACATGCTGGTAGTGACTGCCATAGTGGACAGTAGAGATATGGAACATTTCTATCGTCACACAAAGTTGTGTTGGTGAGCGCTGCTGTCCACAGAATGGCCTCTGTATGTGAAGGAGCAGGAATGGGATTGCTGCCTTGACAAAGTGTCAGATTTCCAACTATGTTCAGACAAGTTGTGCTGACTTTGAAGACTTGACATGTTTCAAATCCAAACTCAACTTTTTTTTTATTTTAATTTTTTTATTGTTATGTTAATCACCATATATTACATCATTAGTTTTTGGTGCAGTGTTCCATGATTCATTGTTTGTTCATAACACTCAGTGCTCCATGCAAAACATGCCCTCCTCAATACCCATCACCAGGCTAACCCATCCCCCCACCCCCCTCCCCTCTAGAACCCTCAGTTTGTTTTTCAGAGTCCATCGTCTCTCATGGTTCGTCTCCCCCTCTGACATACTCCCCTTTTCTTCCTCTCCTGTTATCTTCTTCTTTTTCTTTTTTCTTAAAATATGTTGCGTTATTTGTTTCAGAAGTACAGATCTGTGATTCAACAGTTTTGCACAATTCACAGCGCTCACCATAGCACATACCCTCCCCAATGTCTATCACCCAGCCACCCCATCCCTCCCACCCCCAACCACTCCAGTAACACTCAGTTTGTTTCCTGAGATTAAGAATTCCTCATATCAGTGAGGTCATGTGATGCATGTCTTTTTCTGACTTATTTCACTCAGCATAACACCCTCCAGTTCCATCCACGTCGTTGCAAATGGCAAGACCTCATTCCTTTGGATGGCTGCATAATATTCCATTGTGTATATATACCACCTCTTCTTTATCCATTCATCTGTCGATGGGCATCTTGGCTCTTTCCACAGTTTGGCTATTGTGGACATTGCTGCAAACTCAACTTTTTTTTACGTATAGCCCCCCCAAGTCCCTATTTCAATGCTTATCTTCACCATTCTACCAGAAACCCAGGCTCAAAACATATTTGTTGTGTCTTTTTCTCTCCATGTAGTCAGATTAAAATCCTGTAGACCTTTTTTTTCCCCTTCAGTATCCGTTGAACGGATCCCTTTCTTTTTGTTCCTGTTGCGTGGTGACTTACGTAATTTGGAATATACTAACCTTTATAATAAGGGAAGGTGGCTGGTCACAAGAGCAAGCACTCTGATTGGAGGGGGGGAAAGGTGGACAAAAAAGGCAAATTTGTCTCCAACTCCATCCTTGTCTAATTTAGTATGTAACTAATTTTGTATGTAACGTCCCTGTTAAATTCCCTTTTACAGCCTTGTTGGGGAAATAAACTACATATATTTAATTTCTACGTTTTGGTGAGCTTTGACAGATCTGCACACCTGTGAAACCATCACCATCATCATGATAATGAATATATTCATAACCCCCAACTTTACCTTATGCTCCTTTTACTCAATCCTGACCTTTCTGTCTATCCCCTCACCCTTTTCCTCCACTCATCTGCTTTCTGTCACTATACATTCATTTGAATTTTATACTTTTATATAATTGCTCACATATGTATGCTTATATAAATGCTGTTTATGAGTGTGCTATTTTTTGTCTGGCTTCTTTCACTCATAATACCTATTTTGAGATTCATCTATCCAATTTGTTGAGTATCTTTTTTTTTTTTTTTTTTTTTTTTTAAATTATTTTTCCCCTTTTTGTTGATTTTTTTTTTTTTTTTTTTTTTTTAGTTTCAGACTAGTGTTCCCCTGTATGGATATGCTACAATCTGCTTATCTATTCAGTTCTTTATAGACATTTGGGTTCTTTCCAAATTTTGACTTTTACAAATAAAGCTATCGTGAATATTTATGTACAAATTTAGGTACAAAATAATGTACATATGCTTTCTTTTCTCTTGCATAAATACCTTGGAGTCGATTACTTGGTCATATCGTAGGTATATATTTATATTTTTAGGAAAATATCAAACCATTTTCCAAAGTGGTTGTGCAAGTTTACATTTGCATAGCAATGTAAGGGAGTCCCATTTGTTCCACATTCTAACCAATACTTTGTGTAATTAGTTTTTTAAATTTTAACTATTCTAGTCAGTATATGGCAGCATCACATTTTGGTTTTAATTTACATTTAAATCACATTTTTCAGATGCTCACTTACCATCTGTATATCTTCTTTAATGAAGCGGTTCAAACTGAACATTTATGGGGGATTGTCTTTCTTTTTATTAGTGCGCTACGAGAGTTCCTTATACCTTGTAGACACTAGTTCTTTGTTCAGATATGTATTTTGCAAATTTCTATCAGTCTGTGGCTTGCTCTTTAATTTTTATAATAGTATCTTTTAAAGTGTAAACATTTTCGATTTTGATTAAATCCAATTTAACTTTTTTTTTATTGTAAAGTTTGTGCTTTTTGTGTCCTATTTAAGGAATTTCAACCAAACCCACTGTCATTAAGATTTTATTCTATATTTCTTTGAAAAGTTTTATAACTTTAACTCTTACGTTGAGGTTCATAATCTGCTTTGACTTAGGTTTTATATGTAGTGTGAGGGGAAGGATCAAGGTTCTTGGTTTTGTTTATGGCTGTCTAATTGTTCTGGCAAAATGTATTAAAAAGGTGATCTTTTCCCTGTTGAATTTGTCTGGTTGCTTTGTTGAAAATCGATTGATCACCTATGTGTGGCTCTGTCTGTAGACTACCTGTTCTGTTACATTGAGGTTATATATTAATCTTTATGCCAATACCAGATGGTTTTGATTACTGTAGCTTTATTACTAGTTTTGAAATCAGGAAGTGTAATTAGTCCTACTTTGTTCTTCTCAGTTGAGGGGCCATTTTCAAGGTCTTCTGCATTTCCACATGAATTTTAGAATCAAGTTGTCAATTTTGATACACACAAAAAGCCTGCTGGGGTTTGGTTGCGGTTAAATTTAATCTATAGATCACACTGGAAAGAATTGTCTTCTTAATAATACTGATTTTTTCCCATGTATGAACATTGTATAGGCTCCATTTTTTAGCTTATTGAATATTTTTTCTCACTAATGTTCTGTAGTTTTCAGTATACAAGTCTTAGAAATATTTTGTCAGATTTACTCCTAAGTGTTTCAGTTTTGTGATGGTATTGTAAAGGGTATTTCTTTTCAGATTTCAATTTCTGATTGTTCATTACTAGTATACGAACATAATTTGTTTTTTTCAGTTGACCTTGTATTCTGCAAACTCACTAAAGTCACCTTTTTTTACATCATATTTCCAGTCTGTATGCTTATTACTTCTTTTTTTTTCCCTTTTGCACTACCCAGAACTACCCACAAATGGTGAGCTCAGACATCAGTGATTTATTGCTAATCGTAGGAGGAAATCATTCCATTTTTTACCATCATATATGATATAAACTGTAGAATTTTTGTGTATTCCTTTTCTCAGATTTAGGGTTTCCTGTTTCTAGTGTTCTCAGTGTTTCTTTTATCATTTAAAGCTCCTTATTTTATCTTATTTTTTTTAAAGATTTTATTTTTTTCTTTATTTGAGAGAGAGTGAGTGAGAGAGCACAAGCAGGGGGAGCAGCAGAGGCAGAGGGAGGAGCAGGCCTCCTGGGGAGCAGGGAGCCCGATGCAGGGCTCAACTCCAGAACCCTGGGATCATGACCTGAGCTGAAGGCAGATGCTTAACCGACTGAGTCCCTCAGGTGCCCCTTAAAGCTCCTTTTATTTTTTTCAAAGATTTTATTTATTTATTTGAGAGAGAGAACAGAGGGGAGGGGCAGAGGGAAAGGGAGAGAATCTCAAGGCGACTCAGCCCTGAGCGTGGAGCCTGATGCAGGACTTGATCTTATGACCCTGAGATCATGACCTGAGCTGAAACCAAGAGTTGGATGCTTAGCTGACTGTGCCACCCAGGGGCCTCTACCTGTGTTTTAGCTTCTAATTGTCAACTCTGTCTCCTCCAGTCAGGGATATACGTTTCATCTCCCTGGGCCTTGAAACTCTCTCTAGGATGTACTTTTGAGCAGCCATACATTTCCTCTTATTTTTGCTTTATTCTCATTTTATTTTTTTCCAGTTTTATGTGATATGCCTAACATACAGCAGTGTATAAGTTTAAGGTATACAGCATAATGACTTGGTACATATATTAGGAAATGATTAAGACAGTAAATTTAGTTAACAGTTCACCTTTTTCTCCTTTCTCCCAGGTTATACTGCGCAGTGTCTAAAAATTGTTTTCACATATATATTTTGTATATCCTGGCTGGAAGTGGAAGTTTCTAGTTAAATTATTTTACTTTTTCTCCAAACTATTCAATAATTGTATGCTCTGGAAAAAATGTGCCAAATATATCCTGGAAAATACCATTATACTTAGGGCACCATTTCACCAATCGAAGATTCACAGATAGATGATAATTTAGAGTAAGAACATAAAAGAATTAGAGAATCCGACTAGGATTTGGAATTTTTTAAATCACTCTCAGCTAATTAGATAAATCTAACAACACTTTGAACATTCAGGGCAAGAAAGAAAAAAATGACCTTAGATTAATTTCCTTGGATTATATGCAGTTGTTCTAGTGCTATTCAGACTATCTGATCAATACCTTCCAGTTTGGTAAAAAAACCAGTTATGCATATGTGTAGTTGTCTCAGTGCTCCATCTATATAAGAATAGGCTTGTGGATTTTCACAGCACTGTAGACTATGTCCGCACCCAACTGTGTATCTGTCTTGCAGATTCTGATTCAATAGGCCTGGAAAGCAACCTTGGAATCTGTATATTTAATAAGTGCTACACATGAATATGAAAAATGTGCTCTGTGTTCCAAATACCACACTTTGGAAACAGAACAGGATTGGTTTTGAATGAAGTGAGTCCCGAATTTATGTTAGGGTGAGAGTTCATCAAGGAAGGTGTTGGTGTATGTCTGCGAGTGTTTTTGTTTTAGAGTTGATATGTGTAGGTAAAGATGGTAGGCAAGAAACCCCTTGAGCTCTAGATACAGCAAGATCACAAGTATTTTCCTATGGTTATGTCAGAACTTTGGGGAAATAGAGAAGGCTTATATAATATTTCTCCTCCAAACCCAGTACTCATATGGGAAGGTGGATTTGCTTAATAAAAAGAGAGATTTATGAAATTTGGGGAAAATATATGGAATGTGTGAGGGCAATTTTGAAATCTGAGACCCTGGAGGTTTCCTTAAAACAAAGAAGAGACCCATTTATCTAGAATTGTTTGGATTAAGGCTCCCTGGTACGGTTGGGCTGGACGGAGGAGATTCAGACATCCTTAGGGATCCTTTCAGCTTTGTCTCTGTAGTTCTACATGAATAATTAGCCTCTGAGGCAGTTAGCCATTAGCCAGTTTTCTTTCCACATACTCACCCAGTACTGTTTCCCTTAAGGCAGTCACCTTACCTACTGCCAAATGTATTTATAAGCTATTTGGTTTACACTTCTCCAAGGCTATTTTTTAGGATTTTTTTTCCTTGCCTGGAAACCAGTAATATAGAAAGTGTTGGTTATTTGAAGTTATGGCACACCAACTCAAAGGAACTGCAAGAAATGGTATTTTGTGTGTGTGTGTGTGTGTGTAAATATGAACCTTTCCTTTTCAGATAGACTTGAATAGGATTGATCCTATTACTTTCTGTGTGAATATTCCAGTAGAAATGTGTAACTGGAATATGTCTTAGCATTTGGCTCTTGCACGGCAGATGCTAATTTCTAAAAGAGTAGAGGTTTACTTATTGATTCCAAATTGCCACAGTGCCTCTTTATATTTTTACTTTGTGAAAAAAGCTTTTGGGGGTAGGGGAAGAACTACAGAAGGTTTAGTATTTCTAGATATTTTTATGTTTTTTTCCCAGTGATACAGAATATAATAGTGTTTAAAAGCTTAGTTTTCAGAGTATAACTTACTTACTTGCAAATCTCAACCCTGACAAACTTGTTTATGAAACTCGTCATACCATTTACTAACTAAATGAACTTGGCACAATTTAAACTCTATACTTTGATTACTTTACTTCCCAAATGGGGAATAACAATACATTCTTCATGAAGTTGTTATGGAGATTAGATATATTGTATGATAGCATGTGGTAAATAGCAAATACTTAATAAAAGTAAGATATCGACTATTGGGAGTATTAGTAACAGTAATAATAGTAGTTGTTGCATTACCTAGCATTTCTCAGAAGAATAACCATTATTACATGAAGTTTAATGGAAAATAAAACTTTGGAGTTATAATAATTGTATATCACTTTAGTAATTTATTCAGAGCTGTGGTATTTTTTAGTTTGGTGATGAAGTTTCTGTAAATGTTTGTCCTTCTGTTTACTTAGAGAACATATGAAAAGTAATTCTTGCTGCTACATTCCTTGGAGCATATGAGGTAAAGTTGTCTGTTGGAAATGTAGCTCTGTCACAAATCTAAGATTTAAATTTGAAACATATGCCATTGACTCATTAATGTTTAAGATGAAACTAATAATCTCTTCACTTTCCAATGTCTGTATTTACAAGAGAGAGAATCAAAGGAAATAGTCTTGAGGAAAAATATTGATTTCCCTTTAGCAAACTCTGTTGAAATGCACTGTTGTAGGCCTTGTTATTTTTAAGTGTCTGGATTTTCTTTATGAATTCATTAAAAAAATGTTTTAGCGGCTCTGGTGGCCCAGTATCTCATTCCAACATAAACTTACCACTGGAAAGCACATACCATTTGGCTCACCTTTTCATTTCATGGCTTAATAATAATGACAAATTACAGGTGCTGAAATGATGTTAGATCCCTTAGCATAACTGATTCAGGGCTCATATTATTATTCTTTTCTCCAGAACTTCTTAATATATATGACATCTCTCTCTGATTGTCAGCTAATGTCTCACATGCTGGAATTCAGTTTCAATAATCTGAAAATGATATTGCCTTTTTTAATTGGTAGTAACATGGGCCTGTCATTATAGTTCATTTTCAACTTCTCTATAAGAGTATAATATATATATTGTTGGATTTTCAAGTGGTACAGGCTGAAATGACTTCTTTAATAGTGTGTCTCTCCTAATCTGTATTCATCTAGATCTCTTGATTCTTCCTCAAATAAATTTTTCTATATCTCACTTTTTGACCATTTGAAATATGTGAAAAATAGCTGTATAAAACATCCACCTTTTTTTTAAAGTTTATTATTCAATGGATCTTTGAAAGTGTGTAGAAATCCATTATATTAACCTTATACATTCTGATCCTGGTAAATTCACTTATCAAGCTCTCATAGTTTTGCTGTAGCTTTTCTTTGGAAGTTCTATATAAATGATCATACCATTAAAGAATATATAGTGCTACTTCTTCCTTTCTAATCTGTGTGCTTTTTTTTCCCCTTGTCTTATTGCATTGGCCAGGAATGCCAATACAATGTTGAATAGAAGTGGTTATGATACCTTTGCATTGTTTTTCATTTTAGCTAGAAATTTTGCAGTCTTTCACTATTAAGTTCGATTTTAGCTGCAGATTTTTTGTAGACATGTTTATAAAGTTGAGGAAATTTTCATTTATTCCTAATTTACTGAGAATGTTTATCATGAATGGGTGTTTAATTTTGTCAAACTTATTTTGTGCATCTACTGAGATAGCCATATGTTTTTTTTCTTTTTTATTCTGTTAACATTATGAATTTCATAATGATTTTTAAAAGTTAAACCAGTTTTACATTGTTAGACTAAAACCCATTTGATGATGATGCACCTGATGGAATTCGACTTGTTGAAATTTTCTTTGGAACTTTTGCTTCTGTGTTTGTGAAGAGTATTGATTTTATGATTTATGATTAGCAATCCAATACCTGCCTTACATAATGCATTGAAAATGCTGTTTATTTTACTGCTGAAATATTTCCATGGAATTAATTTTATTTCTTAAACCTTTGATAGAGTTCACCAGTAAAGTTATATGGGTCAGGAAATTTCTTTTGGGGAAGACATTTAATTGCAAATTTAGTTTACTTAATAGATAGGGGGCAATTTAGATGGTCTGTTTCTTCTCCTGTCAGTTTTGGCAAATCTGTTTTTCAAAGTAGCTGTATATTACATCTGAGTTTTCAAAATTGTTAATGGATGGAACTAGAGGGTATTATGCTAAGTGAAATAAGTCAATCAGAGAAAGACATGTATCATATGATCTCACTGATATGAGGAATTCTTAATCTCAAGAAACAAACTGAGGGTTGCTGGAGTGGTGGGGGGTGGGAGGGATGGGGTGGCTGGGTGATAGACACTGGGGAGGCTATGTGCTATGGTGAGTGCTGTGAATTGTGTAAGACTGTTGAATCATAGACCTGTACTTCTGAGGTTTTTTAACATTATATGTTAAATTTAACATTATATGTTAAAAAAAAAAAAGAAGATAGTAGGAAGGGAAAAATGAAGGGGGGAAATCGGAGGGGGAGACGAACCATGAGAGACTATGGACTCTGAGAAACAAACTGAGGGTTCTAGAGGGAAGGGGGTATGGGGACGGGTTAGCCTGGTGATGGGTATTAAAGAGGGGCACGTATTGAATGGCACACTGGGTGTTATATGCAAACAATGAATCATGGAACACTACATCAAAAACTAATGACGTAATGTATGATGATTAACATAACATAATAAAATAAAATTTTAAAAATGTAACTATTCATGATATTCCATTATTATCCTTTAATTTCCAAGCTATATAGTGATGTCCTCTTTTATTCTTGATTTTGGTAATTTTTAGTGATTAGTCTAGGAAGAGGTTTCTCAATTTTATTCTTTAAAAAAATAACTAGTTATGGTTTCATTGTGTTTTTTTAAGTTATTTCTCTTTTCTATTTTGTTTTCTTCTATCAACTTCATTGTTTCTTTTCTTTTACTTATGCTTTTAATTTGCTCTCTTCCTCCTTCTACACCTTTCTCCTCCTCATTCTCTTTCCTCTTCACTTTCTCCTCCTCCCTCCTCCTCAGTTCTTAAGGTAAATTGTATAATTTAGACTTTTCTTCTTTCTAATACAAGCACTTAAAACTGTGTATTCCATTCTATGCTTCTGCAGCTGTATCTTACAGATTTTAATATGTTGTGTTTTCATATTTATTTAATTAGAAATATTTACCTAATCTGTTTCTTCACAAATTATTTAGAAATATGTTCTCTAATTTCCAAGTATTTGGATATATCATGGAAATATTTCCTTTTTTTTTTCTTGTTTCCTAATTTAATTCCATTGTAGTCAGAGAATGTATTTTGTTTGATTTCAATTCTTGTTAATTTATTGAGACTTCAGAGCCAAATATATGGTTTATCTTGGTGAACAGTTCATGTACACTTGTAAAGAATTTGTGAATTTAGCATGTATTTTTCTGTAGATATAAACTAAATTGGCTGATAGGTCAACCAACTGAATTTCTATCTATATATTCTACCAGTGTCACAATAGGAGCATTGAAATATTTATAATTGTGTACTTGTCTTTTTTCCTTTTATTTATGTCAGTTTTTACCTCAGGTGTTGTGATAGTTGAAGTTTAAACCACTAAATTTCTATCTGAAATTCTGATAGAAGTTCTGATAGAATATCATCTACAGGTACCAGTTGCTTCTAGAATTAAAATAGTCTTCTAATTGGGGGTGTTTATGTAGGGGGCAGTGTATGGAATACAACAATCCACGGGAGAGTCACGTGAGAGGCACTCATCACAAGTGTAGAGGGAAAGCTGGTGATTTTAGAAAGATGTGTTATGTCCAAGCAGTGACATGGAGCAGGGGATTAAGTGAGGGCTTTGACCATAGACATGGACATTGTAGTGGCAGTGGGTTAGAATAAGGAATAGGTATCAAGGCAAAGGGTCATTTTGGATATTGTGTTAGAATAATGAGAGGGGCTGATTGTGTAATAGATGCCCAGTGCTAGATACTGATAATACCAGGTATCAGGTCAAACTGAGATCAATCTGGGTAGTAGATATAATGTAAAGGGCACTAATCTTTGTTTCAAGCAACCTGGAATTCAAAGTGCTAATGTAGCTTACCTCATACATATTTTGTGCTTTTTTTTTTTTTTTAAAGATTTTATTTATTTGACAGAGAGTAAGCACAAGCAGGGGGAGCAGCAGAGGGAGAGGGAGAAGCAGGCTCCTCGCTGAGCAGGGAGCCCAATGCGGGACTTGATCCCAGGACCCTGAGATCATGACCTGAGCCGAAGGCAGATGCTTAACGACTGAGCCACCCAGGCACCCCTATTTTGTGCTTTCTGATCTTGGAAGAGATACTTGACTTGTTTATGCCTCTTTTCTTATTTTTGGAATTGGGATGATACCTATTTCACCGTATCTATGTAAAATATGAAATTTAACATATAAAGTGCACAGCCCATAATAAGTTTTCTACAAATGTTAAATTTCTTTCTTCCTCAGGAGAGCTAAATTTAGGATGAATATAGAAAAAGAGAATATGCAGCTCTGAAGCATTTGTGCTGAGTCAAAATAAAGAATTAAAAAAGTGCTTGTTTTTGTTTTTTTCCTCAGGAGTCTCTAATGTATGAAGGCTGGAAATCTTGAACAAAACTCTTTTCTTTGCTAGAAAAGTGAAATCCTACTGCTGAGAGAAGACAGTGGCCTTTTCAGACAGATGCCACCAACTACCAATGATTACTTCTCCCCTAAGTTGTAGCTTTGTTGTAGAACACATCCAAAAGCCAGTGACTGCTGACAGTTTTGCTTTATGGGTTCCCATGACCATCACACCACCTGTTTTTCTTGGTGGAGGGTGCTATTCCTAGATCCTCAGAGAGACTTCAGGGTTGCTTTTGTTTTCCTAATTTTTTACTTCACCCATTTTAGTAGAAATCCTTATTTAGCTATGTAAAGTGATAAATAAAACCCCCTTTATATAAGCATTTATCCCTCATTATCTTATAAGACTGTAATTATCCTCATGGATGTCCTTGCATGCACCAAAACACTCGTGCGTCTGGCTTATTACCTTACATCTCTATATTCGTATTCTCCCTATTCATCCTCGTTTGTGGCCCCCATTTCACAGCCATCTGCTTTCAACAAATCCAGAATGACAGCACATTACTTGTAGTAGTCTTCCACACCCTTCCCTGTCCTTGCACAACTGTGGTTAAATTGTCTTTATTTCACTATTTTACTGCTTGCCAAAGATGATAGCAATCAAAACTGATAAATCCTGAAGTGCTTCCATTAACCAATCAGGGGTTGTCACTGCTATCAAATCTGCCCTGAGAGAGGCCATTTTTGGTAGCTTAGAATTCTTGTGTACGTGTCCACTGGGGATAGATATGTTTAGCCAGTTTAAAAAAAAAAAAAAGTGTTTTTTGACTCTGTAGTTAGTTGCAGAAACCAGTTCTAGGAGCTTAAGAAAAAACAACAACAACAAAAAAACCATTCTGCTCCTTTCAAAATTTAAAACAGGTTTGGTAATTTTCCTATTGCTCTTTGCTTGTTCTAGAAGGTGATTACACTTACTTATCTTAAACATAGTGAAGAAGAAACAAGCTTTGAAATT
This sequence comes from Callorhinus ursinus, assembly GCF_003265705.2. NCBI lineage: Eukaryota > Metazoa > Chordata > Mammalia > Carnivora > Otariidae > Callorhinus > Callorhinus ursinus. Next base: position 2,306,940 of record NW_027397112.1, read on the forward strand.
TCACACTTGGAGACAATCAGAGAAACCACGAGAGAATTTGTAGCAATCTGAACACATCAAGACACAATACCGATAGACAGGGCGGCAATGAGTGACACATGTTTCTGAGTGAGATTCTCAGTGCTCAACAGCACAAAGCTTGACATTTAAATTGCAGGCAGCCCTGGGTCCATTCCAGGAGCTGCCCGTGGGTGAACACAGTTCTGATCACTTGCTGGAAGGGCGCAGTGGGGGTAAAGAGAAAAAAAGAAAAATCAAATTGTTCTCGGAAATCATGCTTAATGTAGAAATCTGGTTAATATTAAAATGCAATCTGCAGTTTTCAAGTATTCTATTCCTCAAGGAAAATACTTTCTGTTCAAGGGGCAGGAGCAGTAAGCACTCTCTTATTACATCACTTCCTATGTCAGGCCCAACTAGCATTCAAAATGTATTACCATATTGATAATGCTAATTTCAAAATGATGCCTTTTCCCCCCTCTTTGGTTAAAGGGTCTGGGCAAAATTCCAATCATATGGATCAATTTAGCTTTAGATGGTGCTGGCCAAACTGATATTTCATGCACTATATAGAATATACTTCTTCCACATGCTCAGGAATAGTAGCCATGTGTCCTCTCTGTTCATAACATAGCATTCTATTTCCAAAAGTTTCCCAAGAGAAGAGCTATCTCATGGCTTTTAGAAGAGAATATCAGCAGCTTCAGAAGGTAGAGTCATCACAACCTCCTCTACACACATGCAGCCTCGGTCTTTGAATTACTAGGGAGTTACGAATTGATTTCTGGAGCTGTTTTGTGCCGTGTTTCAAATGAACTTGTTATTTTCCCTGTAGGCCTAGCTGGCTTCACTGTAAACGCTCTCATCACCAGGAGGACATGTGGATGTAACCACTGGTATTTACCCTCCCTTTATCCAATTTTTTTTTAATTAGTGATATAATTATCACTGATTATCTTAAAACATGAAAGCTAATGACTTACTAGGATGAAATCTTTTCAGATATCTGTCCCTTGCATAATTAGCATTTTTAACTTCTCGTTTAAAAAAACACCACTAACAGAAAATCAGCGTGAGAGCACCTAGTGTTCTAGACCAGGAAATAGTAGTTTCATTTGTCTTGAGTCCCTCCACTTCTTTGAAGTCAATGGGTGACCTGCTAGGTAGAGCTAATTGTACTCATGACAGAATAAGCAATACTCTAAAAGGCTCCAAGAGAGAAAGCTTCTTTCCATTTAGGTGGTACTAATTCATCCTTTTAATTTTTTTTGAAGATTTCTTCCAGTGAGGAGATACTTTATGCTAAATTTATAGCATAGACCTGTCCATGTGTATTTATTTATTTGTTGACATTCGTAAATTTAGTGATATGACATGAGCAGTTTTTTAGAGCTAAGTTTCGAGCCCATGATTTGCTTTTAGAGTGTCAGATTCTACTCAGATGTGGTTAAATCTTGAGACTTTATTCCTATCTCCTTTATATTTTTAATCCCTCATAATGACTACATTTCATGACGCAATTTTAGTGTAATTAAACGGAACCACTTGAAATTATAGAATTAATTGCATGCCGTTTCAGTAATAGTTGCTAATTGATTCAAGCCTCCTAGCTGACATCAGAGATGGTCAGTTTGTTGAACAACGTCAGAGAATGCATGTTTAGATAATATTGCCCTATCATTTTTCCATGCTAGCCAAATAGCACCTTTAGCTAGCTAAAGATTAGCTAAAGATTCTTAGACTGGTCACATCTGAGGACTAACCAGTGCTCATTTGACCTATGGATACTTGCTTGTCTGAATGTTATGGGATACTTACAGTATTGTGGTAGATTAATTGGTATAATAACCACCCTGATATCTCAGTAGCTTATTTCTCAGTAACATCACCACTCCATGAGGGTCTGAAGAGATTCTCTGTTCCACAAAGTAATTCAGGGACCCAGGATCCTTCATCTAGTAAGCTCCAGTATTTTTTAGAATACAAATGGATCCTCTGCAGCTGTTGAGCTGGAAAGGGAGTGATTGAAATGGCAAAGGCATACTTGTTCCTAGGTGGTGTTTCCAGAAGCTGGCACATGTCACATTCTGTTGTTGGGCAGTGTTCATACAGAACCAATTGAATGCAAGAAAAGGAGTGGAATATAGCCTAGAAGCATAGATATGCTGGTAAAATTTAACAACTGGCTCTTCAGGAAGAAAACATAAATAAAAAATGCCCTGATTCATAGTATTTACCATTTTCCATGGTGTAGATGACTCGCCTCATGGCCTCTTTCAAGCTACTGATGTGGATAGAGTTAGGAAGAGATGTGCTCAGTCAGCCTTCATGAACCAGTGTGGGCCTGCTTCAGTACACCCCTGCCTAGGAGTATGCCAGGAAATAAGAGCACCTGGACAGTGGTGAGCATAACGGTTGCTCTCACTTACGGTGTGGCAGATTGAGTGAGAAGGACACAGGCATGAGCTCTGGTGCTGATTGCTTCCAAGGAATTCAGTGTACTTGGAAAGAGTGATATAATTATGAAGATACCTAGTATCTAACACATAGTTTCTAGTTTCCAGACGTCATCTCAAGTGATTGATATTTAACTTAACAACTCTATAATATAGTTATTAATTTTATCCTTATTTTACAGTTTAACGGAGACTATGAGAGACTTAGTAATTTGCTTAAGGCATAATTCATTCTGCTTAGGAATCCACAGTAAGCTCTGTGGAAAAAAGAGGCATAAGAACAGGGTCATGAAGGAGAAGGTGATTTTATTGGAGTGAGAGCGAGAAAGAGAGAGAGAGAGAGGAAGGGAGGGAGGGAGAGGAGGAGAAATGGAGAGAGGGAGAGGGATAGGGGGAAAGGGGGAGGGGGAGGGAGGGAGGGAGGAGAAAGATATGTCTGAGTGTGTATGAGTGTTTGAGGGTGCTATTCTAAGCTAAGGAAGCAGGATAATGAATGTAAACAGTGTAAATTTGTGATGGAATGAAGATATTCTTGTTCTTTGGTCTTATAATCCTGCTTCTGGGGATTTATCTTAAAGAAATATAATTCACACTTTAAAGCATGGGGAGGTATTAGTAATTTTTTTTAAAGATTTATTTATTGGAGAGAGAGACAGGGGAAGGGGCAAAGAGTCTGAGTGTGGAGCCTGATGTGGGGCTCCATTTCAGGACCCTGAGATCCCGACCTCAGCCCAAACCAAGACTCAGATGCTTAACCGACTGCCGCACAGGCGTCCCTGGGATATACTTTTTTTTTTTTTTTTAAGATTTTATTTATTTATTTGAGAGAGAGCATGAGAGGGAGCACACGGGGGGGGGCAGAGAGAGAGAGAGAAGCAGGCTTCCTGCTGAGCAGGCAGCCTGATGTGGGCTCAGTCTCAGGCCCCTGAGATCAGGACCTGAGCGGAAGGCGGACACTTAACTGACTGAGACACCCCGGTGCCCTGGGGATACACATTTTAAAGGCAGGAGAGAATGAGGAATAGGAGAGGCCTTTGGGGTGGTGTAAAGGAGGGTTGAGACTATTTGCTGTTTTTTTTCAGTGTTGTAAGGGGAAGGCAGACTGGGGATAGGTACAGCAGCTGGTATTTGTAAAGGGGCTGGAGACAAGACAAGAAGAACAAGATTCTGGAATATCAACCCCCAGGAAACACTTTTATAGGAGGATTTTACAAAGAGGCAATGCTGTTGGAAGAAAAGAAGGTACTAGGGGAAAATAAGGAGAAGAAATGACAAAGGAAGATGAGAACAGCAGAGAACGAAGTGGGGAGGAGCATAAAAGGAAGAGGTGTCTATGGAGACCAATGGTAGAGGACAACCAGTCAGCATTTCTAGTCCTTTTCACTGGTATGCCAAGTTTTGATTGTATGTTGCTCTGTACTGCCTCCTCCAGAAACTACCACATCTTTTAAAGATGCTATAGTGTTAGGACCGATGGGTATTGAGTACAGACAATAAAACAATCATTTACCTACTCTAGATAGTAGCTTGTTACTACTAACCTGCCCTAACAGAGCCTGGTGGGAATGAATGCATGTCAGGCTATTCTAAGCCCACTGGAATACTAACTGGCATTGGTTTCATCCTAATCAACAAAGTTTTGTTGAACACTTACTAGATGATACCAGACAATGTTCTAGACCAGAGGTTAGAGTTTTACACTACAAATGCAGTGTTGAGTAGCATCAACAGTACCATATGGTCTGTAAAGCCTAAAATATATATTAAGTTGCCCTATATAGAAAACGTTCGCTGAATCCCAGGCAACATACTAATGGTACATCAGCTACATGTTAGCACAGCTTATATACTCATGGAACTTTGGCTAGTAAGGCTTTTGTTTCCAAATCATGATGAAAATGCATATATTTTAATACTGAGAAACTGCAAATAAAAAGTGATGTATTGAAAGGCACTATCGATCGAATTCCAAACCATCAGGATTTGGTATGGTGGTAAGCCAAAGAAAGAAACCCTGTTTGAAGCCTCAGGGTTTAACTCTACCCCATAGAGTGACAGGTATGTTGTTTTCCAGATGGTTTCCATATCGTTAGCATCCTTTCTCCCATGTAAAGCTGAGCCTGCTGAAAGGGTTGTTGGTAGCAAGTACCTTTCCAGTACTTCTGGATAGCAGATGATAGGATACAAGGCGTTCTTGGTCAGTTCCCAAATTTTTAAGAAGTTTCCATGTGAGTAGATGTGCACTGTTGATTTTTAAATTATACCTTAGGAGAAAGAATGTAAAGTAACTGAATTATGGCAATTTTAAAAGAGGCAGCTAGCTGCGTCATTCCATTGAATGCTTCCTTTTCAGTGAGAGAGAGGGAGGGAGGAACGGAAGGAGGGAGCAGAAAGAGAGGAAAAAGAGAGCGAGGAAGAGAGAATCTTGTCTCGGCCTATCAAGTGCTTCCCAGTTTCCCAGTTTTAATGAAGAAATGGCTCTTCCATTTGGAGATTTTTTTTTCTTTTTTTTTTTAAATTTTTTATTGTTATGTTAATCACCATACATTACATCATTAGTTCTTGATGTAGTGTTCCATGATTCATTGTTTGTGCGTAACATCGAGTGCTCCACGCAGAATGTGCCCTCTTTAATAGCCATCACCAGGCTAACCCATCCCCCCACCCTCCTCCCCTCTAGAACCCTCAGTTTGTTTTTCAGAGTCCATTGTCTCTCAGGGTTCGTCTCCCACTCTGACTTACTCCCCTTCATTCTTCCCCTCCTGCTATCTTCTTTTTCTTTTTTCTTAACATATGTTGCATTATTTGTTTCAGAAGTACAGATCTGTGATTCAACAGTCTT
>NW_027397112.1:2317237-2317593 GCF_003265705.2 Callorhinus ursinus
AGAAACCTCAGTTTGTTTTTCAGAGTCCATCATCTCTCCTGGTTCGTCTCCCCCTCTGACTTACTCCCCTTCATTCTTCCTCTCCTGCTATCTTCTTCTTTTTCTTTTTTCTTAAAATATGTTGCGTTATTTGTTTCAGAAGTACAGATCTGTGATTCAACAGTCTTGCACAATTCACAGCGCTCACCGTAGCACATACCCTCCCCAATGTCTATCACCCAGCCACCCCATCCCTCCCACCCCCAACCACTCCAGTAACACTCAGTTTGTTTCCTGAGATTAAGAATTCCTCATATCAGTGAGGTCATATGATACATGTCTTTCTCTGATTGACTTATTTCACTCAGCATAACACC
>NW_027397112.1:2317693-2318086 GCF_003265705.2 Callorhinus ursinus
CCTCAGTTTGTTCCTGAGATTAAGAATTCCTCATATCAGTGAGGTCATATGATACATGTCTTTCTCTGATTGACTTATTTCACTAAGCATAACACCCTCCAGTTCCATCCACGTCGTTGCAAATGGCAAGATCTCATTCCTTTTGATGGCTGCATAATATTCCATTGTGTATATATACCACATCTTCTTTATCCATTCATCTGTCGATGGACATCTTGGCTCTTTCCACAGTTTGGCTATTGTGGACATTGCTGCTATAAACATTGGGGTGCACGTACCCCTTCGGGTCCCTACATTTGTATCTTTGGGGTAAATACCCAGTAGTGCAATTGCTGGATCGAACGGTAGCTCTAATTTCAACTGTTTGAGGAACCTCCATACTGTTTTCCAGAG
>NW_027397112.1:2318186-2373514 GCF_003265705.2 Callorhinus ursinus
TTGATTTGGATTTCCCTGATGCCGAGCGATGTTGAGCACTTTTTCATGTGTCTGTTGGCCATTTGGATGTCTTCTTTGGAAAAATGTCTGTTCATGTCTTCTGCCCATTTCTTGATTGGATTATTTGTTCTTTGGGTGTTGAGTTTGATAAGTTCTTTATAGATTTTGGATACTAGCCCTTTATCTGATATGTCATTTGCAAATATTTTCTCCCATTCTGTCAGTTGTCTTTTGGTTTTGTGGGCTGTTTCTTTTGCTGTGCAAAAGATTTTATCTTGATGAAATCCCAGTAGTTCATTTTTGCCCTTGCTTCCCTTGCCTTTGGCGATGTTTCTAGGAAGAAGTTGCTGCGGCTGAGGTCGAAGAGGTTGCTACCTGTGTTCTCCTTTAGGATTTTGATGGACTCCTGTCTCACGTTTAGGTCTTTCAACCATTTGGAGTCTATTTTTGTGTGTGGTGTAAGGAAATGGTCCAGTTTCATTCTTCTGCATGTGGCTGTCCAATTTTCCCAACACCATTTGTTGAAGAGACTGTCTTTTTGCCATTGGACATTCTTTCCTGCTTTGTCAAAGATGAGTTGACCATAGAGTTGAGGGTCCATTTCTGGGCTCTCGATTCTGTTCCCTTGATCTATGTGTCTGTTTTTATGCCAGTACCATGCTGTCTTGATGATGACAGCTTTGTAATAGAGCTGGAAGTCCGGAATTGTGATGCCGCCAGCTTTGCTTTTCTTTTTCAGTATTCCTCTGGCTATTCGGGGTCTCTTCTGGTTCCATACAAATTTTAGGATGATTTGTTCCATTTCTTTGAAAAAAGTGGATGGTATTTTGATGGGGATTGCATTGAATGTGTAGATTGCCCTAGGTAGCATTGACATCTTCACAATGTTGGTTCTTCCAATCCATGAGCATGGAACGTTTTTCTGTATCTTTGTGTCTTCTTCAGTTTCTTTCATGAGCATTTTATAGTTTTCTGAGTACAGATCCTTTGCCTCTCTGGTTAAATTTATTCCTAGGTATCTTATGGTTTGGGGTGCCATTGTAAATGGGATCGACTCCTTGATTTGTCTCTCTTCTGTCTTGTTGTTGGTGTATAGGAATGCCACAGATTTCTGTGTATTGATTTCATATCCTGCTACTTTACTGAATTCCTGTATGAGTTCTAGCAGTTTTTGGGTGGAGTCTTTTGGGTTTTCCACATACAGTATCACATCATCTGCAAAGAGTGAGAGTTTGACTTCTTCTTTGCCGATTTGGATGCCTTTGATTTCTTTTTGTTGTCTGATAGCTGTGGCTAGGACTTCCAATACTATGTTGAATAGCAGTGGTGAGAGTGGACATCCCTGCCGTGTCCCTGACCTTAGGAGAAAAGCTCTCAGCTTTTCCACATTGAGAATGATATTCGCTGTGGTTTTTTCATAGATGGCTTTTATGATGTTGAGGTATGTATCCTCTATCCCTATACTCTGAAGAGTTTTGATCAAGAAAGGATGCTGTACTTTGTCAAATGCTTTTTCTGCATCTATTGAGAGGATCATAGGATTCTTGTTCTTTTGTTAATGTATTGTATCATGTCGATTGATTTGCTGATGTTGAACCAGCCTTGCAGCCCAGGGATAAATCACACTTGGTCATGGTGAATAATCCTTTTAATGTACTGTTGGATCCTATTGGCTAGTATTTTGGTGAGAATTTTTGCATCCATGTTCATCCAGGATATTGGTCTGTAATTCTCCTTTTTGATGGGGTCTTTGTCTGGTTTTGGGATCAAGGTAATGCTGGCCTCATAAAGTGAGTTTGGAAGTTTTCCTTCCATTTCTATTTTTTGGAACAGTTTCAGGAGAATAGGTATTAATTCTTCTTTAAATGTCTGATAGAATTCCCCTGGGAAGCCAAGTGGCCCTGGGCTTTTGTTTGTTGGGAGATTTTTGATGACTGCTTCAATTTCCTTAGTGGTTATAGGTCTGTTCAGGTTTTCTGTTTCTTCCTGGTTCAATTTTGGTAGTTGATACATCTCTAGGAATGCACCCATTTCTTCCAGGTTATCAAATTTGCCGGCATAGAGTTGCTCATAATATGTTCTTTTAATTATTTGTATTTTCTTTGGTGTTGGTTGTGATTTCTCCTCTTTCATTCATGATTTTGTTGATTTGGGTCATTTCTCTTTTCTTTTTATAAGTCCGGCCTTGGGTTTATCAATGTTGTTAATTCTTTCGAAGAACCAGCTTCTAGTTTCGTTGATCTGTTCTACTGTTCTTTGGTTTCTAGTTCATTGATTTCTGCTCTGATCTTTATTATTGCTCTTCTCCTGCTGGGTTTAGGCTTTTTTTGCTGTTCTTTCTCCAGCTCCTTTAGGTGTAGGGTTAGGTTGTGTATTTGAGACCGTTCTTGTTTCTTGAGAAAGGCTTGTATTGCTATATACTTTCCTTGCAGGAATGCTTTTGCTCTATCCCAAAGATTTTGAACAGTTGTGTTTTCATTTTCATTGGTTACCATGAATTTTTTTTAATTCTTCTCTAATTTCCTCGTTGACCCATTCATTCTTTCGTAGGATGCTCTTTAGCCTACATGTGTTTGAGTTCTTTCTAACTTTCCTCTTGTGATTGAGTTCTAGTTTCAAAGCACTGTGGTCTGAAAATATGCAGGGAATAATCCCAATCTTTTGGTACCGGTTGAGACCTGATTTGTGACCTAGGATGTGATCAATTCTGGAGAATGTTCCATGGGCACTAGAGAAGAATGTGTATTCCGTTGCTTTGGCATGGAATGTTCTGAATAGGTCTGTGAAGTCCATTTGGTCCAGTGTTTCATTTAAAGTCTTTATTTCCTTGTTGATGTTTTGCTTAGATGATCTGTCCATTTCAGTCGGGGCGGGGGTGTTAAAGTCCCCCACTATTATTGTATTGTTGTCAATGTGTTTCTTCGCTTTTGTTATTAATTGCCTTATATAATTGGCTGCTCCCATGTTAGGGGCATAGATATTTACAATTGTTAGATCTTCTTGTTGGAGAGACCCTTTAAGTAGGATATAGTGCCCTTCCTCCTCTCTTATTACAGTCTTTGTTTTAAAATCTAATTTGTCTGATATAAAGATGGCCACCCCAGCTTTCTTTTGGTGTCCATTAGCATGGTAAATTGTTTTCAGCCCCTTTCAGTCTTGGGGTTTCTTTGGGTCTAAGATGAGTCTCTTGCAGACAGCATATCGGTGGGTCTTGTTTTTTCATCCAATCTGATACCCTGTGTCTTTTGATTGGGGTATTTAGCCCATTTACATTCAGGGTAACTATTGAAAGGTATGAATTCAGTGCCATTGTATTGCCTGTGAGGTGACTGTTACTCTATATTGTCTGTGTTCCTTTCTGATCTGTGCTGCTTTTAGGCTCTCTCTTTGCTTAGAGGACCCCTTTCAATATTTCTTGGAGCGCTGGTTTCGTGTTTGCAAATTCCTTAATTTTTGCTTGTCCTGGAAGGTTTTTATCTCTCCTTCGATTTTCAATGACAGCCTAGCTGGATATAGTATTCTTGGCTGCATATTTTTCTCGTTCAGTGCTCTGAAGATACCATGCCAGTCCTTTCTGGCCTGCCAGGTCTCTGTGGATAGGTCTGTTGCCAATCTGATGTTTGTACCATTGTAGGTTACATATCTCTTCTCCTGGGCTGCTTTCAGGATTTTCTCTTTGTCTCTGAGACTCGTAAGTTTTACTATTAGATGTCGGGGTGTTGACCTATTATTATTGATTTTGAGAGGGGTTCTCTGTGCCTCCTGGATTTTGATGCCTGTTTCCTTCCCCACATTAGGGAAGTTCTCTGCTATTATTTGCTCCAATATACCTTCTGCCCCTCTCTCTCTTTCTTCTTCTTCTGGGATCCCAATTATTCTAATGTTGTTTTGTCTTATCGTATCGCTTATCTCTCGGATTCTGCCCTCGTGATCCTGTAATTGTTTCTCTTTCTTTTTCTCAGCCTCTTTATTTTCCATCATTTGGTCTTCTATATCACTGATTCTCTCTTCTGCCTCATTTATCCTAGCAGTTAGTGCCCCCATTTTTGATTGCACCATTTTTGATTGCACCTTTTTGATTTCGACTTGGTTAGAGTTTAGTTCTTTTATTTCTCCAGAAAGCGTTTCTCTAATAACTTCCACGCTTTTTTCAAGCCCAGCTAGTATCTTTAAAGTCATGATTCTGAACTCTAGGACCGACATCATACTAATGTCCGTATTGAGTTGGTCCCTGGCTGACGGTACTATCTCTTGTTCTTTTTGCTGAGGTGATTTTTTTCGTCTTGTCATTTTGTCCAGAGGAGAACAGATGAATGAGAGAACAAAATGCTAACAGGTTAACCACGTCCCCAGCAAATACACTCTATTCTAATCAGAAAAGACCTGAAACCAGGGGAAAAGAAAGGGAAAGAAAGAAAAAAGAAAGAGAAAGAAAAGAAGAAAAAAAAACAAAAAGAAAAAGATAAATACAAAAACAGAACAATACGAAAAAAACCGAATATGATCAAATATGATCAGGCTAGTGCATAGATCAGTGCCACACACTAGATTTTGGGCGTTTTTTGGTCTGTTATAAAAAAGTGCCTCCTAAAATTTTAAAGGAAGAAAGACTTATATATGTACAAAATAAGGGTTGATACAATGAGAGGATGGAAGATGACTCTAAAGATCAAAATTATAAAAGATTTTACAAAAGGAATTGATACGAAAAGAAGTTGTTTGAAAAAAGAAAGAAGATTTAAAAAAAAAAAGGACAAAGAAAAAAAAAGGGAGAGAATGTGATCAGGCAGGAGACTAGAACAAAGCCATACACTAGGGATTTAGGGTATATTTTGATCTGTTAGAAGAAACTGTATCTCAAAATTTTGAAGACAGAACAACTTATATATATATTCCCAAAATAAGGGTAACTACTATGAAGGGATAAAATATGACTCTAAAAATGAAAAATAATAAATGTTTTTTTTTTTTAAAAGGGATTGAGAAGATTTTGGTTGAAAAAGGGAAAAAGAAAAATTAAAAAAACAGTTAAAAAAATTAACTTTGAAAAACTAATGAATCATGGTAAAAAAAAAGCCACGAATTCTATGTGCAGTATTCCCCTAGCGCTAGAGTTCTCCCGTTCTCCTTGATCGGTAAACTTGGTCTTGGCTTGCTGGCTGTTCGTGCTGATCTTCTGGGGGAGGGGCCTGTTGCCGTGCTTCCCAAATGTCTTTGCCGGAGGCGGAATTGCCCCGCCCTTGTCGGTCTGGGCTAAGCAAGCTGCTCGGGTTTGCTCTCAGGAGCTTTTGTTCCCTGCAAGCTCTCGGTACAGCTTTGGAGGACCAGGGTGAAAATGGTGGCGTCCCAATCTCCACTCAGAGGAGCTGAGAACTCGGGGCCCCGCTCCTCAGTGCGTCCCCAGAGAAAAGCAGTCACTCCCGTGTCCCCGGTCTCCAGCCGCACTCCGTGCTCACCCGGCCTGTGATCGAGCGTTTCTATGTCTGGCACCCGACCCCGTGTGGAGTCTCCAAACCCAGCAGATCCCTGTGGTGCGCTCCTGCGCTGCTCTTCCTGGGGGAGGGAGCGGAGTCTCCCTGAATCTGCCCCTTGTTGGGTCCCTGCTGGAGGAGCAGTGGCCCGACTGGGCCGTGGATCACAGTTTATGGCAACCCCGAGTTGAGAGCCTGCGCCTCGGCTCCGTCTCTGCAGCCGGCTTCCCCGCTCCGATACCTGGGAGCTCTGCTGCACTCAGGCACCCCCTGTCTTTCTGTGACCCGGAGGGTCCTGAGACCTCAGTGTCCCGTGAGGGTTCCATCCCCCGCTTAGCCACTGGAGAGATGTCCCTCCGCAGAGCCGGCTTCTAAATGTTGCGATCTTGTGCTCCGCGGCTCTATCACTTGCCAGAAGTGGCCGACGGAGGCCCCCTCCCTGCCCTCTATCCTCCCGAATATCGCCTCGGATTCACTTCTCCACACGTCCTACCTTCCAGAAAGTGGTCGCTTTTCTGTTCAGAGAGTTGTTGCTACTCTCCTCTTCAGTCTCCTGTTGAGTCCGTAGGTGTTCAGAATGGTTTGATCCCTATTCAGCTGAATTCCTGAGACCAGACGAAATCCAGATCTCCTACTCCTCCACCACCTTGCTCCGCCCCCTTCTTTTTTTTTTTCTAACTTGACCAGACTGTGTCATCTTGCACTCTTTTGGAATTCAGCATATACCAACCCTACTTAACTTAGCATGTCTAGCCTGAAGGAGGAAGATGGTTATTATGTGTTAACACTTGAATACTGTCTCCATGTATCAAAATCAGGTAACTCATTAGTAGTTGAAATTGTCATCAGTGGATGATATCCCAGCTCCTGACAAAATAGTGAGAAATGTCTGCATCAGGGAAGAGTAGTACATGTTTTATTCCTCTTGCTGTGACTGACTCTCTTTTTACTCTAATTTCCAAATGTATTGTTTGTTAAAATAAAAACTTCTGACATGCCAACTGTATTTGTGGCCATACACCAAATTCAGTCTCAGTCCTTTTAAGTGTCCTTTGATTTCTGTATTTACAGTCCAGAGGGGTGAGCTTTGGTATGAAAATGGGCAGGCCGGATTTGCTAAGGAGGACAGGATACTGAAGCCTGGCAAATTATTTAAGATATGTCCCCAGCTGGTTTGAATGAATTCAAACGTCAGGGCTCAGTTGATTTACATCCTGAAGTATCCTGACAGCATTGGCAAATAACAAATTGATGAACTGGAAGTTATAAAAAACCATGGAGAGTGGCAAAGGTGCCTGAAGATGGAAAATGGGTGCACATTCGAATGTTCGTGTGGATTCTTCAAGCGATATAACTACTTGCATTCAAAGGGAAAATTCAAGCACTTGGGGTAAAAGGAATGACTTTTTACCTTCAAGAATTAATACTAGTAAGTAGCATGACTTCACTGAGGATGAGCAATGTCTCACCAAACACATTTTCTCCTTCAAAAGTTGCTAGAGTTTGTAACAGGACACTATGACAGACTTAAATGTAACTGATCTTCATCATGGCATTTTCTTTTTTTGTTTGTTTGTTTTAATTTAATTTTGTTATGTTTTCTGTTATTATGTTTAATATTTTAAAAATATATTTAAGAACATATATAAATATTATATAAATATATTTATTATTATATTTATTATGTTTTCTCTAGGTGATGTTCCAGTTAAAAAGTACTCAAGTTACTCGTATCCATATCAATGCTGATGCCCCCATTGAAAGGTAACTGGAGACTATAGGGTGTAAATTATTTATGTAGCTCTGCATTTCCGTGAAATAATAGCTTCATTTCATAGCTTTTCCTATTTTCTTTTTACTCTTTCACACATTTTAATGTGTGCGTTCCTTGCCTCTCCATGCTTTATATAAATCACAGCTTTTATTTATTTATTTATTTATTTTCAAAATATTTTTATTTTTTTAATTTTTTTCTTGTTATGTTAATCACCATACATTACATCATTAGTTCTTGATGTAGTGTTCCATGATTCATTGTTTGTGCATAACACCCAGTGCTCCACGCAGAATGTGCCCTCTTTAATACCCATCACCAGGCAAAGCCATCCCCCCACCCTCCTCCCCTCTAGAACCCTCAGTTTGTTTTTCAGGGTCCATCGTCTCTCATGGTTCGTCTCCCCCTCCGACTTACTCCCCTTCATTCTTCCCCTCCTGCTATCTTCTTCTTTTTTTTTTATCTTAACATATGTTGCATTATTTGTTTCAGAAGTACAGATCTGTGATTCAACAGTCTTGCACAATTCACAGCATTCACCATAGCACATACCCTCCCCAATGTCTATCACCCAGCCACCCCATCCCTCCCACCCCCCACCACTCCAGCAACACTCAGTTTGTTTCCTGAGATTAAGAATTCCTCCTATCAGTGAGGTCATATGATACATGTCTTTCTCTGATTGACTTATTTCACTCAGCATAACTCCCTCCAGTTCCATCCACGTCGTTGCAAATGGCAAGATCTCATTCCTTTTGATGGCTGCATAATACTCCATTGTGTATATATACCACCTCTTCTTTATCCATTCATCTGTCGATGGACATCTTGGCTCTTTTCACAGTTTGGCTATTGTGGACATTGCTGCTATAAACATTGGGGTGCACGTACCCCTTCAGATCCCTACATTTGTATCTTTGAAATCACAGCTTTTATAAAGCTTTCTGCCAATGGAATGTCAGGGAAAACTTTGTAAATTTCTTGTCTTATAATATTGAAAGAGGAACACAGGACCTCACCTATTTCTTATGGGAGCAAATAGTAGGGGAAGTTGGAAATGTGATCATATTTTACATTTTATTAATAAAATCCTTATTTATCATTTATAAACAGGGTCAGGAATAATGAGAAAGTGGCAGGAATTATTGTAGAAAATCTTAATAACTATCACAAGATTCTGCATTTAAGATGCATTTTATGTCAGATACACATGATACTCTAACTCTGCATAATATAACTCAGGGACTGCTTATAATACTACCCAAAATTCACTTAAGATTTTAATGCAGTATATGGCATTAATGATTGTCTTATCACATAACCATCTGTAATGTTGTAGTATGGAATATAAACTGAACATTATAATGTATTATCTAAACACAGAAGACTTCATTTTCTGATAGAAAGATTATAGGACTGGATAATGAAATAGCTATTTTCTAAAATTACTTTACCATCTATAACCTGGCCTGACTGCCATGACTCATCTTTTCTACACAGGGAGAGTGACAATAACTCTATGTTGTATAGATTTGCTTAATATAAAAAATTAGCTAGAGAAATCTACTACAAGAAAGAAAGGCATTGTGGAAAACAACATTTAAGTTATTATGGTATGTCATGAAATCTAACCAACTTTATAATCAGTCTAGAATGTACTTATAATTTTTGTGTTATTACCGCACGTGCATTAATTTTATTCAACATAAAACAAATGGGGGAAGACAACTAGATTTTCTTTCCAGATGGTGTGAAAACAGCAAGGTCAGACTTGAAGAAAGGCTGTCCCTTTTTACATAGAACTTACAATTTATCACTTCTCATTTAGGTTTTAAAACTCGTTTTTCATATTTTTCACTGGATTCTTTGGCTTCTGATCCATTGGAAGAGAAATGTATAGATCTTAGAAAGTAATCTGCCCTTATTCATCTGTTGGGTATTGAAGGCCTGCCTCTTCCCTTACTCTTCTCTGAGAATTTGTTTTTTAAAGATTTTATTTATTTATTTAATAGAGAGAGACACAGCAAGAGAGGGAACACAAGCAGGGGGAGTGGGAGAGGGAGAAGCAGGCTTCCCGCCGAGCAGGGAGCCCGATGTGGGGCTAGATTCCAGGACCCTGGAGCCACGACCCGAGCGGAAGGCAGACTCTTAACAACTGAGCCACCCAAATGCCCCTTCTCTGAGATTTTTATTGCTTTCTTTCTTTTTGGTTACAGATTAGCATAGCAATATTCTGGAATACCAAAATTTACTGGCAGAAGTGGAAAGCAAGCAGCTCATTTTTTAAGGACTTTACAGTCTGTTTTCTGCCTTAGTTGCTTCAAGAGTTCATTCTCATAAGACTTCTCAATATTTTCATAATTAGCTGCCCAGAATTTTCGTAATTTGTAAACATAGTAAAATGGTTGTCAGACATTTAGTATGGTAAAAGTGGGGGGAAAAAAAGACCCGCTTCCTTAAACGATTTACATTTGACTTGGGGAGAAAGCTGGGCCCATGCCCATAGCAGTTAAATGATCAGGCACATGACTCAAAGTGATTTTTCTTGAGGTGTCCCTGCCACACACAACTACCATGTGTTCTTTCTTGGCTCAGGCTGGCTTTGCTGATCTTCCAGAACTCTGAAGGCTCTACCCCAGCCCCAGTTTTACATCCATTTTTCTCTGCCAAGGTGAAGGCAGTGAAAACCACACATGTTTTTCTTTCTCCCTTTTCTCAGCGGAGCTGATTGCCTCCGGATGAGACATCTTCCACATCAGCGAACGTTGGCATTGCACCTGGCACAATGGCCAGGCTGGATATGGCACCCGGAGGGGAGCACACAATGGAAAACAAGTCTTCATGGTAATGCCAGTTGAAGCAGCCAGACAACGGCACCTTCTGTGTCTGCAGTCCAAGCCTCCAGCTAGAGAACTGGAATTTTGAGCAAGAAAATGTTGAGAAAAACTAAGAACAAGAGCAAGGAAGGATGGAAAGGATCGTGGAGAACCAAAAGTATGCTGTGGACTTAGTTCTCAGAGAAAAACAAAAAGCAAGAAATACAGGAAGAATATAGGCATCTAATACAATTAATTTTTTGCCAAATAAAATTTTATACTCTCTAATAAGATGCTGACAAAGATGGTACGTGAATACAACACATAAACTTGCACTCTATATTTTCTCCTAAGTTCCTTTAATTCAAGCCAATATTCTGATTTTTGAATTCAAGATCAGCAAGTTTTTTTTTTTAATCTTGCATCTATACTGCTGAAACAGTGAACAATTTACAAAATATTACATTCATTGAATTCCATTAAAATACATATATACATATGGAAGTAGAGACTCCTAAGGAAGGTAGGTATCAAAATACTACCAGTGGTCATATCTGGGTGGTGGGATTATGGGAGATTTTATATCTACTTTTTATCTTTTTCTAATTTTTCTATAATTAATATGGCTTGCTGTTTAATTTTAAAATATAAAGAATATTAATGATACTATTTTTTGAAAACATACAAAATTCAAAATCAATTAAAGCTGAGTTCTGGAACATTAGTGTTAAGTCACAGTTCCCAACTGCTCAATACTTCATAGAAATCTGCTTTGCATTGCATCCCCCTCTCATTGCCTGGGCTTGTTGAGGAAACACATGTAAGATCTTAAGTCTGAGTTATCTGGACTGGCTTCTCCCAACATGGATATTTCATAGATCCTTACTTTATTTTAGACTGTCTCTTCCTGGCCCTCTCTGTAAACTATCTGGTTTACTTATTTTCTGGGTTGGAAGTACTATTTGCATTTTACTCTGTTCAAGATGAAATATTTTTTTTCCCTCCTTTAAAACTAGAGACTTGATCATTTCTGTCTGCTTGTCTTAAAATTAATATATCCTCTGCTGGAAGTAAAAGCATTTCTAAATAAGATATAATGCTGATAAAAGCATTTCCATGATTGGGTGAAGACCGTTCCCAGGGTTTTTCATCCCTAGCATTTCCAGCCTGTCTGGCATGTGCGTGCTCCGGCTCTGTGTCCTTCGGCTTATGGAAACTTCCACCTCACTATCCTAGCCTCCTGGATATATAGGCTTACATTTCACCCCCAACCCCCCACCCACATGCACATCACACACCTACACACACTCTTAGTCTCATTAGGATATAAGCCTTGGAGACTTTCTTTTTTTAGGAGGGAAGAGGTAGTTGGCAAATGTATAACAATATGCGTCTACCATTATACTATCATGCAGAGTGGTTTCACTGCCCAAAAAATCCTCTGTGGTCTATTCCCCTCCCTTCTAACTTGGATGCTTTCTTTATAGTTGTGAGTCTGGGTTAGCTGTTTTGCAGAAATTCTATGATTCTTCCATTGGAACATGGAAGGGTAGCCTATGCACCTTTACATTTGTGTGGCTGCTCTATTCAAGGGACTCTACTGAATCTTAATCAGAGAATTGCTGATCCCTGGAGCATATAACAAGAAACTGTAATCTTGTCTTCTTAAGCGAACTAAGATATTCTTGAGACATAGTCATCTGCTGGTCTAGCTGTGAAATTCTTATGAGAGGTATGTCCTGTATTGATAATCTATTTTCTGGATTCTGAAATCAAGTGAGACAATGATTTTATTTATTTTTTTGAGAGTGGTTTGTTCTTAATTTTGTATTTTTACATGGGGAAGAACTTTTTTTCTGGACTCTAGAGTGGGTGCAACAGATCAAAGAAGAATAGACTGTGTGTAATTACCTTCCAGATTATTGTGGCTGCAGTTCAGGAACCTGGTAGCCTGAGCTAATGTAGACCCCTTTCCAGCTACAAACACATTCTGTGTTCATAATGCATAAGGGATTGAGAGTTGGAGGTATTGTTGCACCATCTTTGGAAAATGTGATCTGCTAACAGCTTCCCATCACAAGGTCCTAAGACTCTTTGTCTAAGGGATGTTCCTGGACATGGGACCTTGAGCAGCTCACATGCAAGATAAGCTGGAAATTCCAAGAGGGGAAAAACTCCAGGAACAACACACACCCAATAAAGGAAGGAGGTAATGATCAATAATGTAGTCCATCTCCTCTTGTTTGGGATAACTCTGAGTCAAGTTTTATGCTGTCTCTAAGAGTTGCCCATTGGGTTCAGTCGCTCACTTCATCAGACTGCTAATGAAAGCTCAGCCATGCTGGAAATGACAGAGCCACCTCAGACACACAGTCCTACTGAATTTTTTTTTTCCTAATACTTTTCATAATTATCCATTATACTTTTACTAACATAACACCAAGTGTCAATGATAATAATGTCAACAATATGCTAACACTAATAATAGCTAAATTTCTATCAAGTGTTTCTTATGGATCAGGCAGTATTTTTAAGTGTTTTGCATTTTTAAATTCATTTAATATTGTTAATGATAGTATTATTAAAATTCTCTTTTAAAAAAATTCTCTTTTTATAAACGAGGGAACTGAAGCTCAGAAGTGGAACCTTAGCTTAGTCTTTGTTATAATAATACTAGAGTTACTGCAAAATCTTCCTAATTGTCCCCACTTAGAGTCTTGGAATCATCTATCAATGCAAGAAATCTCAACATTCCAGACTTGTTAGGCCAGTGACTTGCAGTGGAAGCCCTTTAGGTGAAAGGCATCTGCCCATTTCTGGAGTACAGATAAACCAACAGTTTTTTCAGTTTTATTTTCAAATTTAGGAAATAACAGGGCACCTGGGTGGCTCAGTCAGTTAAGCGGCTGCTTTCGGCTCGGGTTGTGATCCCAGGGTCCTGGGATTGAGCCCCACATCGGGCTCCCTGCTCAGCGGGGAGCCTGCTTCTCCCTCTCCCTCTGCCTACTTGTGTTCTCTCTCTGTCAAATAAATAGATAAAATCTTTAAAAAAAAAACAAATTTAGGAAATAACCAACATTTTCAAACGATGAGATCATGTATATATTTGTGTGGGTAGAGGTGATTTGAGGCTTGTCTAGAACCTGGAGTTTGCTGCCCATTTTTGTCAAGAAAACTAAGAGGTTGCTCAGGCCATCTTTAAATGATGTTCCCCCTGTGATTTCATGCTAAAACAATGCATCGTTAGGTCTAACAGCTGAAAGATGGGACTTGTTTTGGCCCCCATTGTGGATGTTTTGCTCAGTAAAAGTACTACCTACCAATTATGTATGCTTTCTCTTCCTAACACAATCCTTAATGCCTCCTACAGTGAAAGAACCCTAAGTTCTCTTCCATAAAATAGTGTCTAGGGGCGCCTGGGTGGTTCAGTCAGTTAAGAATCTGCTTTTGGCTCACGTCAAAATCCCAAGGTCCTGGGATCGAGCCCTGCGTCAGGCTCCCTGCTCAGCAGAAAGCCTGCTTATCCCTCTCCCTCTGCTGCTCCCCCTGCTTGTACTGTCTGTCTCTCTGTCAAATAAATAAATAAAATCTAAAAAAAGTGAAAAAATAGTATCTAGAATAAATTAAAAGATAGAATCTTCTCATTCACCAATAGAATTTCTTCATAATTCATTTTTTACTGAAATAACTTCCATTTTATAACATTTCGGACTTTAATGCTTACAATTTCCCCAATAGACTTATATCAGCAGCCTGTCTGCAGCCCTCCAGAATTTAGGAAAACTGGGAAGTCAACAGGTAACCAGAAAATTTCTGATAGGGTAAGACATAGTATTTTAATTATGGTGGTAACACGGGCCTTTCATGGAGACTGTCTAATTGACATGACCATTCAGTATATGTTTGACCCCTCCCCAGCCAGAGAATGGAGGACCAAACCTGGGTCCCTTTGAGGTTAGCAAGATCACCAATTTGATGTTCTTGGAAATTCAGTTTTCTCTGTCTGTATACTTATTCTGTATTCCAATCTTGTGGTGATGGTTCAGGAAATCACTCTACTAAACCATCTTATAAAGGAAGCTCAGAACCAACTGGGGACATTACTGCCACTGCTAAAAACTGGCCAGTGTGAAATTATAATCCAGTGATGTCATCCTAGGAACAAGTGTCATATCAGTAGACTAAGATGTTCAACCAGACAAAATGGTGACCTCTCAGCTCCATTTCTTATGGTAAGGATGATCTGAAGAGGTGCTGGTGTCTTAATAATTTGACATTATTAATAGCTTTTACCCATGGCTTAGGTCAGTGGTTCTCAGACTGTAACATGCATCAGAATTACCTGGAAGGCTTGTGAAAACATAGATTTCTGGGACCTATTCCCCACTTTCTGATTCAGTAGGTCTGGGGTGGGGCTGAGAATTTGTATTTCTAACAAGTTTCAGGTGATGACGATGCTGTTGGTCTAGAGATGTCACTTTGAGCACCTGACAGATAAACTTGTCTGCAGTGGCAGGGACTCAGGAAAGCTCTGCAATTTCTACCCTGTATGCTTTACCTTCTGATCATTTTTTTCTGCTCAGGCACTTCCTTTTAGATAATGTTATCTTACACATTATTTTTTCCTTCCTTTATGGCTTAGTTCCTTTCAATGGGAGTTTAGAGCCCTAATCTTCCTCAATATTATCCTTGATATTCATGCCAGAATGTGTTTCTTAAAATATAATTCTGACCATTTATCTAATTAAAACTTTTCAAAAAATGTCCCAACTGCTCAAAATATATTTAAGGATATTATCTTACCTGTGTCTTCAGATTCTTATTTGCTTTATCAGTTAGTATGCTTTCATCCATAAGCAACACAAATAACTGGATCAGTTTGGTCTTGGTGTATAATATACCATCCCCAAACTCAGTGGCTTAAAAATTGCTCATGAATCTATGGGTCAGCTGGGCAGATTTTCTGGTCTTGGCTAGGCTCACTCATAAGTCTGTGGTCAGCTGGTGGTTTAGTAGGTAGCTCTGTTGATCTTGTCTTGGCTGTCTCTCATGTTTGGGTGTCGGTTAGCTGTATGCTAGTCTAGAATGACCTTAGCTGAGACAACTAGGCTCTCTTCCATGTGGTCTCTCATTCTCTACAAGCTGGCCCAGGCTGCTAGTCATGACAGTGGAAGAATTCCAAGACAGAGCACAGACATTCAAGGCCTCCTGTGGTCTAGGCTTAGAACCAGCATCCCATCACTTTTGTCACTTTCTATTGGATAAAGCAGTTCTTGCAGAGTGGGCAGATCCTGCAAAGTTACAACACAGAGAGCATGGATCCAGGAATGTCATTAATTAAGACCATCAATGCAATTTACCTGCAATAGTACACAAAGTAAAATTTGCTTGTACCTTACATAGATTAATTATCTCACATGATAGAAGCCAAGATTCAGTGTAGACTATAGATTTATAAATAACTCGGTAATGTCATCAAGGGCACAGACACTTTTTATCTCTCCTCTCAGCCATTCTCTGTCTATTGGCTCATCCTTAGGCTGGCTCATTTCAAGGTTTCAGATGGCTATCCACAATAACTAAAGAAATATGCTTCAAAGTTTGCATTTGATAGATTCATTTACGCAGGAGCCCATAGAAATTCTCTTTTTGTGTTGCATTGGTTCAAATTGGCTTATGCCTCCTCATTTTTAAAGCAATCATGTTTTGTGATGTAAGTAAGAGACTTTCAGACCAAAAATGGCTTAAGTAACTGAGGCTATTCATTTCTCATTTAGAGAGACCTCTCGAGTTCTTTCTGTACAAACAAGGTTAGAGTTATGGAGTCCAGGGAAAGGTTCATCAGGTTAATGTTATTAGTCAGTTGTGCTCCCCCCATTTTTCTTTGTTACCTTAAGTGCACACATTCTCACCTGTCATCTACAACTCCAAGCAGTGTGTCCTTCTCAACACCCAGATGTTAGAAGAAGGAATATGGGGAAGAGAGTTAGCCTCATGCTCTCTCCCTTTATATTAAGTGGAAAAATCTGTATATCAAAAGTCCAGGAACAGGGCTCCTCTTATGTCTAAATGGCCACATTGCTATTTTGGCTGCAAGTGAAGCTGGGGAAATGGATATTGCTCTGGCCCTTGCTCTCTCTATCTCTCTTCATGAGAGGAAAACTATTTCAGTATGACTGAAAGGACAAAAAATGACTTGGATATGCAAAACTTTGTGTGTCTTACAACTTTCAACACACTAACATGCTATCTCTTTAAATAAAGGTCTACATAACCCCAATTACTTGGTATTTTTGCACTTGCATTAACAAGGCAATGAAGGCTTGGATATTTCTTCCTCTTTTACCAGACTACAAATAAATATTTCTGAGGAGCAGAAAGAAATTGGTGCATTTAGACATTACTGGTAGATGAAGACATAAATTTTATCCGGAGAAAGTTTTCAGGTCAAAACATTTATTCATTGTCTGTGACTGAGTCACGTGTAAATGAGACTAAACACTTGCCTTATGTGAAGTCAAGTATTTAGTGTGAAGTTTGCCATAGTTAGCATTGTTTTGCAGATAAGTTTTCCACTCATAGTACTTACACTGGAATGGTCTAGCATTCTGATATCAGTGCATCATATAGCAACTCTGTTTTCACTCTAGAGGAAGTGTCCTGTGTCTTTGTTGTATCCTTCTTTCTATTGTTCACCACATTTTATTGAATTGGTTGACAGTGCCCTAGAAGAGCCCTTTTCTTAGGCTGACTGTCCCTTAGAAAGAATCCTAAATTTACTCTAAATCCTACAAATGAGTTGTTGAATGAGTATGTTATCCTTTGCAAGTTTCCATTGCATTTAAGCAGGCTTATACTCAAATGAAAGGACCAGATAATGAAAGGAACAATTTAGGAACACAGAGATCTTCAAATCACTTAGGATATTCAAAGTGTGATAAACTGCAGGATAGATATTTGGGCAAAGACTTCCTCACGTTTCAAAGATTTCCAGTTACATAGTGATTTCAACAGATAGATTCACCTCCTCCTAAACGGTGTTCTTACTTTCTCCTGGTTAGTGTCTTTAAAAAACACAGGTAAGGGAACATACTGAAAACTATCTGGCTAAAGTTATGCTGCCAGACATACTATCTTGCTTGTTTTCCCCTAGTGGAATATAAATGATGGGTTATGAGTCACTCATCACCCTTCACCATCCTAAGCTCGGCTATCAAGTGCTGGCATGGAAGAATGAGAGGCATGTGATGCAGAAGAAGAGGATATGTCAGAGAAGCTCAGAAACAAAGGGTACCCCAAGGTCAGTAAATGCTTTTCTCTTGTTAGCTAAGCCTGAGCTTCCTTTTTGAGGGGGCTGTGATTTTAGCCACTTCAGTTAGGAGCTTAGTTGAACAGCGAGAACGACTAGTTCATTTCCCAGTCGGAGGTTATTGTTGCAGGAATGGTTTTAATATACACAGGGTTTTGGCTTCAATTTTTGCTTTCAAACTCCAGCAAGTCTTGAATTGTTTATTGAATCTAGGTTGAGAAACAGAACCGAAAGATGAAGCTAATAATTGGCAAGAGTCCCAATCCTTGTGTCATTATGGTCCTTAATTAGGGTAAGGGTTATGTAGGGAAAGATTGCTGATTTGGATCGCTTGTTTCCAGATCTCTTCTTGGGGGAAGGGGTTATAATTAGGAGTTCTGTTTTTCTGTAGCTAAACAGAGATTGCATTAGGAAGCAGAAATGATGCATACTTAGTAGATAATTTGTTTCTTTGGCAAGTTAGTCAAGGGAGAATAAACCATCTTTTCCTGATCATCGTTTTCAGATTAAAACCTTATTGTATCAATCAGTAGAATACTCAGCATAAGAGAAACTTTATGGAAAATTTACAGTAAAAAACTTACTGTACTGCATATTCCATTCACCTTCTTTTTGAGTACCTGGAGGCTAAGGCCGCATCCTATGTGGAGGGTGGGTCTACTTCATTAGAGAAGGATGTTTCCCAGTGTCCTGTAAAAGGGCTTGACTCATACATAGGAGGGGAGAGGGTCCCAGCACCATGACACCTTAGGAGCTCTGCATCTTAGAAACTGAGGTAACCTTGACAAATTTTCTTATTCTTATATTTTTTTAATTTATAGAAAGTTTCAGGGTTTCCCAATTCATATTTGTAATACAGATGAATAAAATATTAGCTGATAAATGTCTTTTATTTCTTATTCCCCCCCTCCCCTGGGTGTGTCCATGGTGACCTGGTGACATGGTAAATGGGAGAGCATTGTGTTCTAATCTGATAGTTTATTCTGGATGAGCAAATGTATATATTTTTTGAGATTAGTTGCATTAGGTGTTAGATGATTCAATAGAGAATGATTCAAAATGTGAAGCAACATAGCATGGCAAAACCATCACCACCACCACCAACAACACAAAGTTAAAATCCTGAAGATCTCTTTTATTTGTGAGAGAAACTCCATTGTTCGGTCTCCTGCAACATCTTCAGGGACTCCATTTTTTTGCTTTGCATCCAGATGAAATGAGAGCATGTAGCACAGAGCCTCAGTTAGGGCTCCTTATAAGCAATAGCCTTCGTGTTGTCTTTTGTAACATACTAACATGGAAACCTCAGGAGGTTTTTTAATTGAAAATACTAGTGCATGGGAGGGTGTGGTGGTGTTGTCTAATATGTACTAATGACAATAGAGTGTGTGGGTGTAATGTATGGCAAGATCCCACAGGGCATCTATCTTCAGCTACTTTAGGTGCCAGGATTGCTCACCACACCCATCTTCGTTTGGAAAATCTTCACAGAGCAGGATACTCTCAGGCCAAAGCCTAAATGCGTCCCCTTCTCTGAACAGAAAAAGTGAAAAAGTACATATGAAACCAAGTCTACTTCCATTTCTAGAGTCTGGTTGATTGGGATATAAATAAGTTTAGATTCTGATATGATGGCCATTATATTTTAGGTGGGGTTGGTCAGAAATGAGCATGTAAAGATGCTAGGGCATGTATGTGGCAGGGCATCTAGAGTCACTTCATTTCAGAGCCTTGCCTTGGGAATTACTTCTCTATTAATATTATTGCATCTTTCCGTATCTATTTGTAGATATGGTTAAAAAATCACTCATCCATAGTAATTTCTGTGCAACTCAGCTTTGTCCATGGAGTTTAACTATAGTTAAAAATAGGAAAAAAAAAAGTGTGTGTGTGTGTGTGTGTGTGTGTGTGTGTGTGTATGTGAGAGTGATTACTTGGCATAGATAAAATCCTGAGAAAAATAAACAATTACCTACCAGAGGCTAGAGTGCCCTAATTGATTGCCTCTTACCACTCCCCTTACCTCTTCTGCATTAATTAGGATTCATGCTTAAGATCTGGATCTTCATAGATGCTTCTTTTCAATTTATCTTAATTTCATCTGTGCTGAGTATTTCTTTGGGGAAAAAAAGAGAATATATTGGCTTTCAAAATTAGTCACCTACAAATAAGATTATGGGTTTTCTAGCCCGTCATAGCAGCAGAAGTTTCCAGACCTGGGTCTGTTTGGCAAACCTGATTGACCAATCTAATTATATGGATGATAGTGTGAATATTAAGAAAATAACCTTGGGGATACCTGGGTGTCGAAGTCGTTTAAGCATCTGACTCTTGTTTTCAGCTCAGGGTTGTGGGATCGAGCCCCACGTAGGGCTTTGTGTTCAGCACGGAGTCTTGCTTGTCCCTATCCTTTCCGCTCGGCCCCTCCCCGCACTCGCTCTTTCTAAAATAAGCGCCTGGGTGGCTCAGTTGGTTAAGTGACTGCCTTCGGCTCGGGTCATGATCCTGGAGTCCCGGGATCGAGTCCCACATCGGGCTCCCTGCTCAGCAGGGAGTCTGCTTCTCCCTCTGACCCTCTTCCCTCTCATGTACTCTCTCTCTCTCTCATTCTCTCTCTCTCAAATAAATAAATAAAATCTTTAAAAAAAATAAAATAAAATAAATAAGTAATTAAATAAATAAATAAATAAAAAATAGAAAATAACCTTGGGTGTATGTCTTGGGGGTGATTTTCTGCATGCATTTTTGACTTGTTGCTGGAGGCAACTTTTCTGCCACCAGGCAGTGCGCCCTCCAAGGCAGTCTCAACTCTTTTTAGCAGATTCTTCCAATATTTATCTCCATATTTCCAATTAATGTTTGATAATATCACTATTCCTTTATTTTTAATTTTGAAGAATTATTTCTTGAACTCTTACTATGGAATATGGTGATTTGATTTTCCTTTTCCTTATTCTCAGACTGCAAGAATCCCATCCCCTCTTCCTTCCAGGAGATTATCGGTATTACCAAACTATATTCATTTCTGGACCTGCAGACACGTTTGTGAAAAGTATAGAGGGAAGGAAGGATCGTCGAGTAGGGTGGGGCTCCTGCAGCACAGCTCAGAGAAGCTTGGCTAGGCTAGTGGGCAGCTTCAACAGAGATTGCCCGTCAAAAGAGGAGTCGCACCTCAGGCAGTAGTAGTCTTGCTTCCATATCTGGGCTGTGTTAAGTCATTGTTTCGGAGAATCCCATGGAGAGTTGGGAACATTGTGGCAGGTCACAGAGATGCAGCAGATGGAGGCTGTCAGCTAACAACACTCCTAGTAGCAGAGTCTGTCTTGAAGACGTATCTGGTCAATACTTGCCCATGGTTACCATATCTCTGCTCTGTGAAAAAGCATTGAGTACCAACTTTATGAAGAAGAAAGTATTAGTTACTCTCTTAGTCAGTTTGGACCATGGACTGGGTGGGTTAGAGAAGCAACAGAAATTTATTTCTCATAGTTCTGGAGGCTGGACTCCAAAATCAGAGTACCAGCATTGTTGAGTTCTAGTGAGGGCACTTTTCTGGGTTGTAGACTTCTGACTTCTCATTGTATCCTGACATGATGGAAAAAGAGCAGGCTGTCTCTCTGGCCTCTTCTTATAAGTTTGCTTATAAGGTTCTACCCTTATGACCTAACTACCTCTCAAAGGCTCCACCTCCAAATATCATCACATTGGAGATTAGATTTCAACATACAAATTTTGGGGGCACACAGACATTCAGTGCATAACAGTTACTATTCAGTAGTGGTGCAAGAAAACAATGACATCTTTATTCCAAAATGTGCAATGTAGTTTAAGAGACTGACATGGAACAGTAGGATTACTTTCCTGTGTAAGATTTCATGAATGAATTCTCATTTAATTCTATAGCAGAAATAGAGCATCACCGGACCATTGCCCAAATCCTGACAGTAATAACTCAAAATATATTCGGAGTGTGTTTCTTGCTTCTCCATTGCCAACATTATCTCCTGCCAGGACTATCTGCTGTGACCTCCCAACAGAACTTTCTCATTCTTCTCCTGCTCAGCTACCATTCAGTTACCATATAGCAGCCACTGGGTGTGCATTTTCAAAAATATAATCCGATCCTATCACTTTTTTAAAAAAGATTTTATTTATTTGATGGAGAGGGAGAGAGAGAGAGCACAAGCAGGGGGAGCTGCAGAGGGAGAGGGCGAAGCAGGCTCCCTGCTGAAAAGGGAGCCTGATGTGGTTCTCCATCCCAGGACCCCAGGATCACAACCTGAGCCGAAGGCAGATGCTCAACCAGCTGAGCCACCTAGGGGCGCCGGGTCCTATCACTTCTTAAAACATTCTGATGATTTCAAATTGCTCTTTGGTGACATCTGAGCTCTTTGCATGACTTGTAAGACCATGCATGGTCCAGTACATGCCTCACTTATCCTGCACTGCTGTTCCCTTCCTTACCGCACACTGGCCATGCAGGCCCTTCTTCCTTCCTAATCCTCAGGCTGGCCCATCCCTTTTGCCTCTAGCCTGCCCTTGTATTCCTTTGGTCTAGAATGCCCTTTCTCCACTCGTTCTACTGCCACTTCTCCATCTATATATTTCAGATACCATACAAGTCACATATATTTGATTTGGGGTGCTTGTAACCTGAAGTGGAACCAAGACCCCAACTTTTGTGATTGACTCAGGAGGCTGCTACCACTTATAATTAGATGTCCATCAACAGCTACCTGCACTAAGCAGGGCTGTTGTTTGCTTTCTTGGGAAGTCTGAGAGTACAGTAGCAAGATTAAAGGAACACTTCCATCTTGGGTCTCTTCTGTCAACGGTTAGTCAAATATCTTCTTTTGTAAATGCAAATTATCATTCAAACTGGTAGAGTGTTAAATATGAGAAGACATTGGTGTTTGGAGGAATAGCTGAATAAAATGAATCATTTATAGTGTGGTTGTATGTTTAATTTTTTTATTATGCTAAATGTGTATCTAGACTGCTTTCAGACCAGTAATATAGTGCCTACAGCATAGCAGATCCTCAATAAATTATTTTGAATTGAACATGTAAACACCCGAAGCCAGGATTTCTAAGTAGAAAACTATATTTTAATTGGTGGTACCCTGCTTGTCATAGACAGTGAGTAAAACTTATTTGCATATCCTCTTTTAAAAATCTAGAACTTATGAATATTTGAGGGCTGTTTGCATGGTTGTAAGTGAAGTGAGAGACACTGAGAATTAATTACCCTCTGCTTCATTCAGCCTCTCTTGTTTTTAACTTAATAGCCTCACCTATAAAAAAATGAAAAATGTTGAAAGATAGGTTTGAAGAGGGAAAACAAGTGGATTTCCATTAAACCTGTTGCTCTTTGTTTCCTATGCACTTGTCATTAAATAAAAAGGAGTATGTAGGAAGAAAATTTATCCCTTGTCTTGTATTATGCCATAATGTACAGACTGTTACATAGATTGTGAAATGTTCATGCTGTGTTGATTTTCTGTAACACAGAAAATCTGTTTCTGTGGCAAAAAAAAGGCAAAAAAAAAGGCAAAACTTTTTTCTGTACAGGACCAGATTTGCAGACCACATGATTGCTATCCTGTCTTCTTCTTCCCCCTCCTTCTCTTCTTTCTTCTTCATTTATAACCCATTAATGTTAAAAAAAAAATTAGCTCATGGCAGGACAGTGATCAGGGACCAGATGTGGCATGGTACTGACCTATATAATAATCCAACTCAATTTGCAAAAGTAAAAATCAGACAGAAGCTGTCATCTGAAATTGTTATAAACACAGTGAGGGCAAAATGTTAAACTCCAAAAAATATTGGAGACTTTATAATACTAATTATATCCAAGGAAAAATTAAAATGTGGTTATTTGTATAGCAACAGGAAAAATAAGACCAGAAATATGCAGCAATTCTCATCTACAAATATTTGATAGTTTTTTGTGCCTTCTGGGTGTGGGTTATAAAAACTGATTGGACTTCTAAATTTATGGCCAGGATTTCTAAATTTTGAGTTAGATTACAAGCAAGACAAAAATATGGATTTTGCATATTATCATGGCAAAGCAGGATGGCAGGTTTCCCACAGTTTCTGGGGAATGTGATTGGTGGATTTATTTTTATACTAGCCCATGTCCCATCAAGTGTATGCATGCAGATTGCATAAGCACTGGTGATTCAGAAGGGTTGCTGCCAGTGGTGTACAGGTAAATCTGCTCTCTAGAAAAAAAAAAGTATTTACTGATTTTCATGGTGTAGATACTCCCACTGTGGCCCATTTCAAGCTACCAGTGGTTTAACAGTCATCTGAGAAAATTCATGAATGTTTAATAATCAGCTCTTTGAACTGGTAGGAGCTGACCCCAGCATTACCCTACTTGTCGCCCACCTAAGAGAGTGTTAGCTATGGTTTAGAATTCTGTCCTTGATAGCAATCTATTCTTTACTATGCCAGATAGACCTGTGTTTAATCAATATTTCTAAGGAAATAATTTAGAAAACTCTGAGCGTGGCAGCTCGCAAATCTTAGCTATCTACTGCAGAGAATGTATGCTGACCCTGATCTATGGTATCATTACCTGAATTTACCAATAGGGTACATTTCAGCCATCTGTAAAGGCATCTGTTTGTTAAAGAGAAATCCAAGGGCGATATTTTTATCTGAAAACAAGAAAGGTAGAAATGCAAGCATAATAAAAAGTTTGAACAATATGAATAACTCAAGAAGTTAACCCAAGTTAGGGTATGTGTTTTTGCTTGGAAATGCTTGCCACTTTAATCCCTAAGAATACACATTTTAAAGTTTTGCCAGTACTGGCAAAAGGCGTGGAGCAAGTGGAACTCTCATTCATAGTAGTTCTTTAAATTTATTCCCTTATCAAGTGATCGAGCAAGTCCCTTCCTAGGTACTGTTCCCAAAAGAAATAAAGACATATACACAAAAAGACTTGTATAAGAATGCTTGTAACAGCCCCAAACTGGAAGCAACCCAATGTACATCAGCATGTGAATGAGTTAAAAAAAAAAAAAACTGTAGTGTATTCATAAAATGGAGTATTATTCAGCAGCGAAAAGGCTGATTTACTGTTACATGCAACAGCATGCATGGAATTAAAGAACTCACACTGAACAAAAGAATACAGATTCAAAAGACTATACATACTGCAGGATTCCATTTTCTCTAAAGGGCCAAGAAGTTAATATTTTAATCTTTACGGGCAATTACTTAATTCTACCATCATAGCATGAAAGTAGTCATAGGCAGTATGTAAATGAATGACTGTGGCTGAATCACAATAAAACTTTGTTTTTGACACTGAAATTTTAATCTCATAAATATTTCATGTGTAATGAAGTATTATTCTTTCTGTCTTTTCCTTTCAAAACATTTCCACATGAAAAACAACAACAACATTATTTTTAGCTTGTGAGTCTTAAAAAAAGGATAGCAGGCCACGTTTGGCCTATGGGCCACAGTTTGCAAATCCTTTATTTTAGACCAAACTATACTAACATAAATGTCAGAAAATAGACAAACAGTTGGCTGGGGCCAGGTATAAGGTAGGGTTGACTGCTAAGAGGCAGGCGCAAGGGCATTTTTTGGTAGTGATGGAAATCTATATCTTGATTGGAGTAGTGGTTGTACACAAGTTAAAACTCACCAACTGTAACCTTAAAATAGGACATTTTATTACATGTAAATTATACCTCAATAAATTTGATTTTCCAAAAAAGTAAAGAGAAAAAAATAAACTGCATTTATTTTTACTCTGTATCTATTTATTTTACTTTTATCTTTTCCCCACCTCCACTAACTTGAAGGCTCTTTCACATGATACTGAACCTAACTTAGGAGGTAACAAAATTTTCTCAGGTGACTGGAGATCAAGGAGGTTTTACTTGGCAATATTCAGGGGTGGGGGAAACTTGAAGGCCAAGGAAGGAATTAGCTCTTAACTGATCAGTTATCATTCCATGGTCCAACTATTCCAGTAAGATATACCAAATTTAGAAACTTAAAAATAATTTATTTGATTTAGAGCTGCTGATTTATCATCATTGACCCATATATTGTATAATCATGGGAGTGTGCTAAGAAATGGAGAAACCCAGACTATATTTTAAAATGCCAAATTGACATGAAGGATGAAAGAAAGTCACATACTAATGATATCAATGACCAAGCCTGATATTAACTTATTTCTAATACTGGTACTATGCTCAGTGCTTTACCTGCGCTATCTAATAAAATCCTTGAAATATCCTTATGAGGTTGACGACTTAATTATCCTCATTTTTCACAGGAAAAAACTGAGACTTAGGTTAAAAAGCTGGCTCAGAATTGCTGAGTTAGAATGGGGCCAAGCCAGGATTGAATCCAGTTTCACTAACCCTGGAACCTTCAGCTTGATTTGATAGGAGAGAGGATTTTCTTTCCCAGAAGATTTGATTGAGGAAGGAAGGAATTCTTTGGTAAATGCTTAGGGGATTTAAGGACATGGGAATATAAGTACTTTAGTTTTCTAAGCCCCATACTTAAGTGCCTCACTCTTAACTAAGTGTGCAAAAAATACTTGTGGAGTGAATGAATGAATGAATTAAACATTTCCCCCCAGAATGTTTTGGCCTTAATACCTCAGCTCCTTCTTTTTCTCTCAAAGTTTTAATATTTGTTTTTCTTCAGAAATGCACATTACATAGAATTAACCATTTTATAGAAATGGATTTAGTACATTCACAATGTGCAGCCATCACCTCTGTCTAATTCTCCTTATCTTATTTTAAAAACCATATAGACATTAACTTCTCTGCATTATTTTTATGTCTTAAAACCCAGGACAAAAATATGGACCCGATAAGAGGTGTTTTTGATCCTAACTGCTACCTTATCTCCAGCAGTGTAAAAGCTCCGTAGACATTTGAGGCTTACAAATCTGGGTACCACCCGCATACTCTGCTACCTGTTGAATGAAGAACACATTCACAAGTCAAGACAATCTTTTTCAAGATCAGGCATTTGCTGGTTATGCAAGCTGCATTGCTGATATTAGTCCAGTTGCTTTTATACTCCTCGAGTATGTCATTCCACTTTGATCACTCACAGTACTTGCTGACTTTCTGGGAAATGAGTAAGAGTGTTTCATTCAGCCATAAGCATATCCGGGACTGGGCTACAACTCTTAGAATTTTCTTCACTGTCCTTACATGGAGATCGGGAAACCTTGATTTAAAAGCAGTTGCATGCTGTCAGGTGGTGTGGAAGTTGGAAACTGTGGACACCTGGGCTCTTCTATTACTCATGGGCTGGTTTTATGGTCACGATTGATGCCAGATGAAAGTTGCTTGGGCAGGCTGGAGCGCTTACCCAGGTGAGCGTTTTATAAAGGCATTCCGATAAGGAGAGAGCCACTGGGCAAATCACCCCAGGGCTCTGAAAGTTCACCAGAGATTGTTATCAACAGCCGACATCTGTTTACTTCCTTAACCTATGACAGCTTATCAGGTTCCCAGATGTGTGCACACCGAGGATGAAGGAAAGAACATAATGCAGCGTATCTTTTTTTCATCGTTGATGCCATTATACCTCTTCATAATTGATGTTTGTGTTTTTCCTAGAGTAAGATGCATCTGTTTGCACCAGACTACTTTCTCATGATATTTTTGGGAACCTGTTGAGGGAGAAAAGAAAAGATAAAAGGGGGAAAGAAAAAAAGTAAAGAAGTCTCTTACACTATCAACTCAGGCTTCCTCCCAGACAGTGCACCTGTTCCTTTCAAGTTCCTTTCCAGAGTACCTAAGAAAATGATTTTATTATATTGTGACCTTCAGTCTAAATTCCCCTTTATGAAGCAGTGGATAGTGAGACTCCAGGTATTGCAAGTACTACCAATACAGTTAAAACATACATCTGGAGATGATGGCTATTTTTATTATGGAAATAAAGCACACCAAGAAAACTGGGGTTGTAATGTTTAAAATGTCCAGAAAAGCATGTCGAGAGACAGCATGAATGATTAACATTCATCAAAAAAGAATCATTTAAATGTGCTAAACAATGTGATTACTTTTTTCCCCCCAGTGTCACTCTGTTCTGGCTTTAAAAATCAGATATCCAATTCAAACAAAAATTATTAACAACGTGGGCAGATGAGTGGTCCCATTTTATTTTTATAGTGTGACTCAGCGGTTGTCCTCCATTTAAGGCAGGTCGAGCATCCTAATAATTGGCTCTAAGTAACTACTCCTTTCTGATAATGGGTCCTCTTGGCATAGTCCACCAAGGAAAGCTTTGAAGTTGGGTCATGTTGCCAGCAGGAGTCCTGATAACATGTTTTGATGCTGCTTAGAAGTTTCTGAAATCCTCAGATAGTCATCTTTCTATTATTCTTACATTTGCTGTCCCCTTTGACATTTTCCTGCAAAACTTTAAATCTCAGATGGTTTTCTCTATGTGCCTAATGTTTTTTTTTTTTTCCTGCTACCCTGAGAACATCATCTTATGAAATGACACTGGCTACGATAGAAGTGACATTTTTATATTCAATCACTTTTAGAAGATCCTTATGACTTTCCTCACTTTGTACAAATAATCAAGAAATGTATATATATTAACTGGAGAAAAGATTCATTTTATTGACCTGCTTTTCACCTTCAACTCTGTTAGGTCTCAACAGAGATGATTCAGAGAAATGTTTCTTAGAAAAAATTAGTGAAGGTCTGCAAAGTCAAAGTTTTAAGATAGTACAGTGTTCTAACTAGACCTGACTTCAGTCATCTGATGGAAAGACCATTTATTTTTTCAGGGCTTTGGTTGTCATTTCATAGTAAACTTTTCAGCAATGCCACCCACTTTCAGTCCTTCTAAAGTCTTAAAGATATATATTCTTACCATGGAAACCACAGGCTCTAATAATATTTAATTGTTATCCCCTTGTGTTGTAATTCTATACCAATGAGGGGGTGGAAAAGTGGTAACTGTTATCACCGAGTGTAGCGTTTCATAACATCTTTGAGCAGACAGAAGTAACCCCCTTCAAAGGCATTCAGGGACACTTTGATGTAGCAACATACTGGTCACTGGAAGTCACTCATCACTGGAAGGACGGTTAAAAACTTTCTCCAGACGTTTGTTTCTTCCTGTTTCTGTCATTCCTTAAATACCGACCTTTTGTCACCAGCTTTTAGTCCTTATTCTACAGGGTTGGATACCTGTAATAGAGGCCCCAGTAGAAACAGAATCCTATAATTTCTGAAAATTCTTACATGGCTGAACGTACTGGTGGGTTCATGAGGTCCCCTTGCACTCAGTATTCCATTGGCTTAATCTCTTCAGACACTGACCATATGAGAAGGAACTCACCCAAGTGAAAAATGGGTTATTGCTAACATATTGTCTGACGTTAACACACAGGTAGAGTATGAGGATGTGTAGTTGGTAGATGTTTATGTATTTTGGTATTAGGAAGATTAAAATAACCATATCAACTTTATTGATGTGTAAATTACATAAAACTGCACCAATTTTTAGTGTACATTTTGAAACGTTTTGAGAAATATACCTATCTGTGTAACACCTACACAACCAAGATGTAGAATAATTCTTTTACCCTTCAAGATTATGACCCTTTCCAGACAATTCCCTGCTAACTTCTGGCCAGAGGCAGATATAATTAGAGAGTCATGTAATTAAAAGCTCAGAGTGCATACTTTTCTGTGTAAAGCTTTTACTATTCAGCTAATGTTTTTGAGATTCATCTACATTGTTGTGTGCCTCTTAATCTATTCCTTTTAATTGTTGATTAGTATTTCTTTTCATGGATATACTGTAATTTGTTTACTCAGTCACCTATTGATGGACACTGGGTTGTTTCCAACGCGGGGATATAACAAAATAAAGCTGTTAATGATCATTCATGCACTAATCTTTTTGCAGATATACGTTTACATTTACTTTTGTTAAATATGTAGTAGTGAATCACCATGCCCCATAGTAAATGAATGCTTAGCGTTAGAAGTAACTGACAAGCTGTTTCCAAAGTAATTGTACCATTTCTTCATTCCCACTGGCGGTATGTGAGAGTAGCAATTATTTTGCATACTTGCCAAGTCTTGGTGTTGAGATTCTTTTTAATTTTAGTCATTCCAGGGTCTAATGGCATCGTTCTATAGGTTTAACTTTCATTACCTTGATGAGTAATAATGGTGAACCTATTTTTATGTGATTATTGGCTATTTGTATACTTCCTTTTGTGAAGTGTCTGATAGTTTTTAGAATAGTGTTTGCCTATTTTTATAGGATTATTTGATATGCAGTTGAGTTTCATGGTTTCTTTGTATTCTAGACATAACTCCTATGTCAGGTATATACATTGCAAATGTTTTCTTCCAGTCTGTTTGCTATTTTATTCTCTTATCAGTATCTTTCAAAGTGTTGTGACTTATCTAAGAAATCCTAACCAATTCCAAGGTTGTAGAATTTCTCCTGTGCTTTCTTCTTGAGGTTTTATATTTTGAATTTTTATGTTTAGTTCTATGATGCATTTCAAGTTAATATTACATGATGAAAGGTAAGAGTCAAGATTTTTTTTAATATGAATAAGCATTTGTTCTTACACTATTTGTGTAAAAGACTATCCTTTCTCCTACTGAATTGCTCTTTCAGGTTAATTAAAGACCCATATAAATTTTAGAATTGGTTTGTCAGTTTCTAAGACATGCCCGCTGTTCTTTTGATTGGGATTGCTTTAAGTTTACAGATAAAATTATAAACATTTTAACAACATTGAGTCTTCTAATTTATAACCATGTTATAATTCCCCATTTATTTAAATCTAAGCCTTGTTTTATAGTTTCTTTATGCAGTGTTTTGTAGTTTTCAGTGTACAGGTCTTAGACATATATTGTGAAATTTATACTTAGATGTTTAATTGCAATCAGAATGCCATTTTTTATTTCAGTTACAATGGTTTATTGCTATATAGAAAATGAGTTTATATTTGTATATTAATTTTTTTATCTGCGACCTTGATAAACTTGCCTAGTAGCTTCTAGCTTGTTTTATGAATTATTTGGAATATCTTACTTAGATGATTGTCATCTCTAAGTAAAGATACTCTTTTTTTTTTTTAAAGATTTTATTTATTTATTTGACAGAGAGAGACATAGCGAGAGCAGGAACACAAGCAGGGGGAGTGGGAGAGGGAGAAGCAGGCTTCCCGCGGAGCAGGGAGCCCGATGTGGGGCTCGATCCCAGGATCCTGGGATCATGACCTGAGACGAAGGCAGCCGCTTAACGACTGAGCCACCCAGGCGCCCCCAAATAAAGATACTCTTATTTCTTTCTTTGCAATATGCATGCCTTTTGTTTCTTTTTCTCATCTTAGTGAAGTAGTTAGGATCTTCAGCAAATTTTTAGTACAAATAGAGTAGAAACTGTTTCCTTGTTCCCAATCTCAGTGGGAAAGCATCGCCTCTTAAATATAATGTTAGTATAATGTTAGCCTGTTTTGTCATCAAAGTCTGATACTGATTGGAGAAATTTCCTTCTGTTCCTCATTTCTGAAAGTTTGCATCATGAATAGGTGTCAGATTTTGTCCATTTCATATTCTGCATTTGTTGTGATGATCATATGGTGTTTCTCCCTTATTCTGTTAATATGGTGAAATTGAATGACTAATATTTTGAATGTTAAACCAAGCTTCTATAATATGTAACACATTTCCTGGAGTGTTCTGAATGAGTACAGAGCCATTTGGGAGAGAGAAGTACGACTTTTCCAGAACTTCTATAGGTAGTGTCTTAAACATGGAAATATTATTATTAACGTACCTTATAGTCACAGGCTGATGTGTTCTTGGAAAATGTGGAAGACCTGGAAAGTGCTATGGAAAGTGTCTCTAAATGCTTCCCGAAGCATTCAGAATACACAACAGAACCTTAGAAATGCCTATTACCAAGATCATTTTAAAGAATGAAAAAAAAATCATCCTGTTATTTGTCTCCTGTTGCTGCTATAACAAAGTACCATAATGTCAGTGGCTCAGGACAAAACACATATATTATCTTACTTATCTGGAAGTCAGAAGTCCTGAAATCAAGGTGTCGATAGGACTGCATCCATTCTGAAGGTTCGAGGGGGGATTCATTCCCCTCTCTTTTTAGCTTCTAGAGGCCTCCTCTATTCCTCACCTGTCCCTTTCTTACAGAACTTCAGCCTCTGCTTCCTTCCTTGCATCTAGTCTGACCCTCATGCCTTTTCCCATATTAAGATCCTTAATCATGTCTGCAAAGACCCTCTTGCCACTTAATGTAATATAGTCACAGGTTCTGGGGATTAAACCGTGCACATCTTTGGGAGTTACTCTTCTGCCCACCACACATCCTGACATCTTTTCACAGGAAAACTTACATGCTTTTCATAGTTGTGGAATTAGCATTTGGAGGACATGTCTTTCTTTGGAGGATGAAGTCATCTATGACCCTTACATGGTACATTATGGGCTGTCATTTTGGGCTTTGGCGTTCTTAGATAAGTGATAGTCTTTTCAAGTTATATCCCAGGTAACATGGAGAATATCGCTTTGCCTGTTGAAAGTATCTCAATCATGTATCATTCTTGTATATAACCCAACATTAGCCATGAAACTGTGGGCACATAATACATACTTACAACCATACTACTCTCTCCTAGAATATCTAGGAAGGATTTTACCCTCCGTTCCCTGATGCCTACCAATT
This sequence comes from Callorhinus ursinus, assembly GCF_003265705.2. NCBI lineage: Eukaryota > Metazoa > Chordata > Mammalia > Carnivora > Otariidae > Callorhinus > Callorhinus ursinus. The sequence continues at coordinate 2,350,305 of NW_027397112.1, forward strand.
ACAAAAAGAGCCTGTGGTTACAGGGTGAAAAATCTTACGTTTTCTCTGTTTTTGGCCTAGATCGTGGGGCACATTAGACGCCTGTTTTTAATGATTATTTTAATGATATTTTAAGCCAGAGGCTTAGATTGCTCCTCAGTCTTGCCAGTTCTTACTTGTCTTTTATGTCTTACAAACCTTGTTCTTCAAACCCCACCAGGCAGAGACAGAGCTTTCCCCTGCGAGCTGTGCAGTGCCAAGTAAATCACTGGCCCTCAGTAAATAATAATAGTGTGTGGGGCTGTGACAGGGAGATGGAAACTGGACCTTATCCCGCCCTCTGCTCCCCAGTGGTCTCAGGGCCCACTCGTTCTGGCAGATACTTTGGAAACTGAATGATCTCTGAGGGGGTATTAATCACTTTTATAATGACTTCAATAACTTTATGTATGTGGGTACATATACCCACTCTAGTTACAACTCAGGTACATTAAAAAGAAAAAAAAAAAAACGAACAACTCTGAACGTCTACTATGTGCCAATCACTTTTTTGGAGCATCCTGGGGTGAAAGATGATAATAGTACCGAGGAACATATATATAAAGTTCCTCCAGGCCTGTTGCTATATATATAGAGAGAGGTTAAGTGCATATATGTGTATATAGCAGCTTTTAAAATGAAGTTGATAGTTTGGTTTATTTTTATATGAAAGAATACTTTGGAAACATATTTCCTCTAAAGAACTTTCTTTCTAGCATTTGTAATACTTCTTGAAATAAACAGATACCTTAGAGGCCATTAAAATTCTTAAAACCACTTGTCTCTCCACCTTGTTTCCACTCTTGGTCTCCAATGACATCAAAATGACTTAATGGTATTTGTAATTCCAGAATCATTGGCACTACTAGTATTTGTTTATCACCGATTTGTGGGAGTTGAGGGGATATGGGAGAAATTTTCATTCATTTTGTGTGTATGTGCATGTGTGCGTTTATGTGTGTCTGTGTGTGTGTTTAGGTAACTTCTGTTCAGAACCTCCTGAGCTATAAGAATGCTCTGTTCTGCATACACAGTGATGATAAATTTGGAGGATTTATACTGACTCCCTTTTCTCCAGATTTACTTGGTTAGTGGTAGAAGGTGACTTCATATCTAAGGAAGTACCTCTAGCTACTGCTGGAGACCCCTAGCCCACATTGACAAAATCTCACTTATTTGGGGATAAAGATTATTCAGAAGTTTAAAAGGAGATTCCTTCTCCTTCCTCTCCACCCTTTCCTGGGGTATGAGCTCTGAACTACACTCCCCATTCTCACCCCAAAATCCCCTTGGTAATCCAAGGTAAAAGTTTGTTTATGAGACCGCATTTATTTTAAGTGGCTTTGATGTAGGCATAAAAATTGGTTCAGAAATTGTTTTGGGTAATGAAATTTGACTCTGGAAAGCCCCACTCATTCCTTCCTCTGTAAAACCTGCCCATAATGGTGATGACAATACACTGTGGCAATTAAAAAAAAAAATCACCTTATATCAAGCTTTCAAGTTCCTCTCACTCTCAGTGTCTTAGAGATACTCCTTTGATGTTTTGCCGTCACTGTAGACATCATGCCCGGTGAAGCACACCGTAAGAGTGGTATTTTTAAATTATTTTTTTATTTATTGTTAAAATATTTGAAGAGACAAACTCTCATACACTTATTGCTTAATATTATAACGATTTTTCCTTTTATATTCCCATCTGTTCTTTGTCTTTTGAATGTCTGTGATAGTTGGAGAGATAGAAGAATGGATGACTGGACTTAACAGGGATTTGCCAACTCTCGTTCCTCATCACCATTTCCTTTTCCCTCCCACACAACTCAGTGAAGGTTCCTGATAAGAGTTACCGCTTGAATATATGGTGATTAACATAACAATAAAAAAATTAAAAAAAAAAAAAAGAGTTACCGCTTGATGAGCTGGGTTTTATCTACGTTACCCTTGCCTCTCCATTCACCTTTGGGGTAGACAGACTACAGCTCACCGTTGCTTCTGCTTGCCTTCCTTTTATTCCTCCTCCTTCTCCTCCACCTCTTCCATTTCTTCCTTATCTTCCAGACACTGCCAAGTGTTCCATGAATTTTTTTTTAAAGATTCATTCATTTGAGAGAGAGAGTGCACATGGAGGGAGGAGGAGCAGAGGGAGAGGGAGAGAATCTCAAGCAGACTCCCCCCACTGAACGAGGAGCCTGACGTGGGGCTTAATCCCAGGACCCTGAGATCATGATCTGAGGTGAAACCAAGAGTCGGCCTCTTAACCCACTGAGCCACCCAGGTGCCACCCATGATTTATTTTACTTAACCTTTATTACAACCCTATTACGAAAGAAAAAAAACTTCGAACCCCTACTATGTGCTAATTACTTTGTTGGAGCATCCTGGGGTTAAAGATAATAGTACCAAGACTCCGTTTTAGAGATGAAAAACTGTAGCTTTAGAAGGGCAAGGAATTTGCCCCAAATCAAAAGCTAAAACTGGTTAAAACAGGATTCAAACTCAGGTCAATCTTCTATTAGTCTGTAAATTCTTACCAATTCTATTCATTCATTCATTCGTTCATTATTTTAGTCATTCTTTCATTCCACAGTTATACATTATATATATTTAATACCTAATTAGTTTACAGGTACTATGCTGTGTGCTTAATTAGACACAGGAATAAAGTGTACTCTCTATGTTCAGGAAACTTTGTATAGTGTGTGTGTGTGTGTGTGTGTGTGTGTGTGTGTGTGTGTGTGTGTGAGAGAGAGAGAGAGAGAGAGAGAGAGAGAGAGAGTTAATGTGGTAGAGATGGTTACAAAGTGTCACTTAAGTACTAGTGAAGGTTCCTTGGGGAAGCAAATAAGGATACACAGAGGAAGTAACATCTGCCCTGTATCTTGAAGGATAAATTTAAGTTTACAAGTAAACAGGAAAATCTTTCAGAGTTATAAAATATTGCCTGTTGGGGACTAGGAAGACGTTTGCGTTGGTAGGAACACACAGTATATTGTGGGATTCTGGGATGTCTTAGTCTGTTTAGGCAGCTATGACACATACCATAGACTGAGTGGCTTAAACAACAAACTCTATTTCTAACAGTTCTGAGGGCTGGGAAGTCCTCGATGAACGTGTTGGCAGATCCAGTGTCTGGCTCATAGATTCCTGTCTCCTCAGCGTGTCTTCACATGGCTGAAGGAGTGAGGGAGCATTCTGGGCCACTAATTACACTCCTGAAGGCTCCACCCTCATGACTTAATTACCACCCAAAGACCTCCACCTCCTAATACCATCACATTGAAGTTTAGTATTTCAACATTTGAATATTGGGGGGACCCAAACACCCAGTCCACAACATGGGAAAATGACTATAAATAGGGTTAAAAGTAAAATGTGAAAGGCTTAGCATTCTGTCCAGGGGGCATTAGAGGTTTATGATCTCTTGATTTTTTTATTTTTTTATTTTTTTTTTTTTTATTTTTTTTTTTTTTTTTTTTTTTAAAGATTTTTAGTTATTTATTTGAGAGAGAGAGAGACAAACAGCATGAGAGGGGAGAGGGTCAGAAGGAGAAGCAGGCTCTCTTGATTTTTTTAAAGAAGTATGTCAAAATATTTTTATAAGCCAACTTAATTCACATTAGGGTGTGATTTTTTTAAAAATTCATTTATTTTTTGATTTTTTAAAGGTTTTTTATTTTTAAAGATTTTATTTATTTATTTGAGAGAAAGGGGGAGAGAAAGCACAAATGGGGTAGAGGGCAGGTGAAGAGGGAGAAGAAGACTCCCCACTGAGCAGGGAGCCTGATGGGGGACTTGATCCCAGGACCCCCGGATCATGACCTGAGCCGAAGGCAGACACAACCGACTGAGCCAACCAGGTACCCCATCAACAATTATTTTAGATGCACTTATTTTTGGAAGGCATTTTAGGAAACAACAGATGGGTAGATTGTAAATATGAGTCAGATATTGAGGAAATATACTCTTTTGTGCAGAAAATAATACATGCCCAAAAAACACTGCTAGGAAATACCATGTGTAAGATGATCATAAGTTCTGTGAGTATGTGCTGCAGAGGGGTGGGGCAGCGGAGGTGCCGGCGACAGGAAGAACAGAGAGGAAGGATGAGAGAGCCACAAAGATACTGGCTTCCATTTCACTAAAAAAATTGGTTCTTGCAAGAATAAAACTAAACACAGTTAGCAATTATGAAAGAAACGTTTGTATGCCCAATAAAGAAGAATCATGCTTAGAAAAGCTTTCTCCGTACTCTGAGGATAAACATGACATATATTCTTTATTCCACCAATATTTGAGGTTCCTGGATGGAATTCATCCAGTGACATTCTCCCTTGAGACAGTCAACGGAAGTCTCATTTTAAAAGACCGGCAAAGATTTATGTCGCACATTTTCAGTCCTCAGACAACACTCAGAGGTCAACAGGGATCCCATAAATGATGAAGAGAAGGATAGAACATTGATAGACTGAGCCGAGCCTTCTACTGAGAATTGGTGTACTTCACTTGGAAAAACCTCATAAGTGTCATCCTGCTGGTATAGGCTTTAAACTTAAATATCACAAAGACCTTGGCTGATTGGTGGGTTTTTTTGTTTTGTTTTGTTTTTGGTCTATTGTAATATTCCAAGTCTTTGGCCCTAGCCCTTGACATCAGCCTCTGTAAAAATAACTCAGTTTTACTGCTAAGCCAAAGGTTCTTTATATAGCCCCAAAGTGTACCAGTGCTGTACTTATTTATGCAGAAAAGGTATTCCAAAGCTGGAGAGGCTTTGATCTTGTATTGTCAAAAAGCCAGGGTCAGTAAAGTGATTTGTAAAAGGCTTCTTAGATCAGGTGTGAACAGGCAAGAACATGGAGAGAAAACAGTTGTAAAGACTTACTTTCTGCTTTTCTGTTGACTCTTTTCTTTTCTTCTTTCTTTCTTTTTAAAGATTTTATTTATTTATTTGACAGTGAGACAGCGCGAGAGGGAACACAAGCAGGGGGAGTGGGAGAAGCAGGCTTCCCGCCGAGCGGAGCCCGATGTGGGGCTCGATCCCAGGACCCTGGGATCATGACCTGAGCCAAAGGCAGATGCTTAACGACTAAGCCACCCAGGCGCCCCTCTTTCTTTCTTTCTTCCTTTCTTTTTCTTTCTTTCTCTTTCTTTCTTTCTTTCTTTCTTTCTTTCTTTCTTTCTTTCTTTCTTCTTTCTTTCTTTCTTTCTTTCTTTCTTTCTTTCTTTCTTTCTTTCTTTCTAATGAGGGACAGTTTAAAGGATGGGCAGTTCTATTATGGATAGGTTTCAGAAACACTAAGCCTTTTCTCCTCACTTCTGCTTCTATTTTGAGAAGAGAAATTTTTAAAAGTTCCAGAAAATGATGATGACCGACCTGGGTGTAAGTGGGCATGTCCTTAATAACTGAAGATTTTGTAAGTTAGGTGAAAAAACAGGTACCAAGGGGGATGGTTATGTATGTAGAAAAGCAGACTGGTGAAGTTGATAATCTCAAGAAACTCCATCACTACTTAAATCCTATACTTTACCCCCAGTCATCATTACACATGGGACTTAATGTCAGACTGAACTTAGGTTATCAGCTCCTAGGGGGGCCATGGTTCTCGCAAGCTAGCTTGTTATCCCAATGCTTATTATGCTACCATAACATTTTGAACATTATTAAATGTATATTTCAGAATGGTGGTGATCATGAAAATATTGCCTATTTGGAATGGAATAGAATAACTAAAAAGAACTGTAGTGAGGGGCACCTGAGTGGCTCACCAAGTGTCTGACTCTTGATCTCAGCTCAGGTCTTGATCTCAGGGTCATGCTGGGCATGGAGCTTACTTTAAAAAACAAACAAACAAACAAAAAAACCATAGACTATCTCTATGTTTAGTAATAGTATTTTTACTCTTCCAAAAGAAATGGTACCTCTCTCATTTTAAGAATCAAAAAAGACATATCCACTAATATATTATGTCCCAGATTTCATTTTGGATCTTACTAAAAGCATGTTGGTTTAGGTTTTCTTGCAATGTAGGGTTACATTTATCTACCACTGTGACAGATGGTGGTGGTACACCACTGTGAAGGAAACTCATTGGTGATTATAATCTAATGACCTCTGTTAATATACTCAGTAGATAAGCAGAGTCATAAAGTGGACCTTGAAATTGGAGGGCCTGGCAGAGTGGCCTCATGTACTTTATATCTCCTCTCACCTCATTTTCCAATTTTACAACTTGTACATCATAAATTCTGACTTCTAGTTCCACGAGAGCGTGCTTTGAAGAACTGAACTAAATATCCAAATGGAGGTGCAGTTGTGATACACTAACATGAACTGTTAAATCTTCACCAGGGGTTCTTTGCTTGAAAGTTGTGTGGAACTACAGCGTTGGGTTTTTTGTAGCCACTGAGATGGAACCCTAAGATGGTTCCTTCAGCTACTCGGACAGCCTCTCATGCCCATGTCAGAATGAAAAGAAAAAATTGTTTTTGCAGCAAATGCATTTTTCTGGAAGCAGCCAAATCACATGGTCCTCTGAGCCTTAAGTGAAGCAGTAATAACAGCCCAGGCAGCCAGTCACTGCAGGGGACTCCAGAGGGTGGATGAAGCATTTCAAAAAATCACACACACACACACACACACACACAATTTTGGAACATGATCCAGGTAAGGGACTAAAGGTAACAACTTGTAGCTGTATAAAGAAATAAAAAGAAAGTCCAGGTCCGGGTGTTTTAGTATATGCACAAAAGGGTGGAGCAAACAATTGTGATTAGTGTGGCTGGCTTGTTTCCCTAGTTTCAGTAATTATCTGTAAGTAAGAACAACAACAAAAACAAAAAACAATTCATTTTTGCTTCTATGTAGATAATTGAAAGAAAATATAATATTTCTACTCTTCCTCTGAGCAAAGTACTTATTTCCCTACCTCTAAAGTCTTTGTTTCACTCGGCATTTGCTGACATAACTCTTTTACATTTTTCATTAGCTAAGCATCAGCAGGAAGCTTCTGAAGAACCCATTTTGTCACCTCTTATAACACTATTTCTGTTCACATATGATCAGTGGAGGTTTAAGAATATGCCAGTAGCTAATATTAACAATAGGGACTTGAAGCAATATTATGTTGGACTTTGTCCTTATTATTTTTTTCTTCTGGTAGTTCATTGTTTATGTGCTGTTTCTCAAAGGAAGAGTTTTAATTTTACACAGGCAGGAATTAAATCTTTATTTTCTTTGCCCTAATATAGTCAAGGATCGAAACTGATAAGTTCTAGAATGATTTAGAGTGGAAAAAATTAACGAATTAATGTCATTAAGGCTTTTAAAGCTTTGAAAATATCTCAAGGGAATTTACTGAATATATCACTTTGTTCTAAAAAATTCATAAGGTAACAGTAGGAGATTGAAAGTGAAATATTTTTAAAAATATGAGAAAGAAAACATCAAAACTATAGACTAGGAAGAGGTTTGTTGATTGATTGAAAAGGAAGGAAGAAAGAAAGTCCCAACAAAAGACTAAATAAAATGGAATTGGATATCAGCCATATTTCTATTTCCTGAATCATTTTGGGAGATACTTTTGTGGTATGTTATATTCACACCCATCTTCTTTCCTGTCTGTTCTCTCTAGAGTGGCTTCTATACACAGTCTATTGATATTTTAGGTGAGGCTAATAGTGAAGATACGACTTAGACAACTTTTATGAAGTGGAATGAGGTCATTAAGCCTAGTTCGTCTCCTTTCTTGGCATATGAGAAGATTGCATGTACTTGTTCCTTCTGAATTTAAGCCATGAAATGGGAATGAATGTGATGAGTAAGAACTTCCAGGCAGAAGTTTTAAGAAGCTACAGCATAATATGCTGTATTTCTTTCCCCTGCCTGGGTGGTTCTAGAAGTATGTTGAGATGGAGCATCCTTTAACCTACATCTTGGTTTAATTTTTGATGTGCAGATTCTCCTGACAGCCATTTCTCTACACAATATGTAGAATGAGCAAAAAATACATTCTCATCGTTATTCACCTACAAAATGTTGGGGTTGTCTATTATTACAGAATAACCTAGTTTATCCTGACTGATACAGGGTGTTACATATATGATTCCGTCAACTGCTGCCCTTCTAGCATGTAAGAGGTTGGTCCATATTCTCATATCTGAGATGGTTCTGAATTTCTGATTTTACTGAGGAAAAGAAAATACATTTTACATACTTGGCTGACAAGCTGGGGAAAAGTAGGAATCTTTTTTTGACTAAGAAAGAACATAAACGACTTCTTTAAATAGCACACCTGCTTGCTTTGCAGCTTCATCCATCCACTGCCTTAGTTTCGTCCATCTACCTATTAGAGGTAGTCTGGAGAACAGAGACACTCTTCTCGATTATGTTTAAAGTAAGAATGGAACAAGTGTTTGAACTGAGAGAGTCTCAGTTACATTCAGTATATATCATCAGTGCCAGGAACGTTTGGCTCTTTGGCCCACCTTAGTGGGTTCTCAGTTACTGCTTTCTTGATTTCAGTAACTTGGGTAGGAAGATTATCCTCTGATATCTTGAACTGGAGTCCATGTATGAAAAAATGTTCATCCTCTGGGAGCTTTTCATAGATTTGGTCTTTCCCAAAAGGATTTTTATCTTGTCTTTTTATTTTGTCTGTTTGATTTTCTAGCATAGTTCTTTAGAGATACTCATTCCTTTCTCTTAGAGATCAGAATATGATAAATGAACAGCTGGGGGTGGGGGAAACAAAAAGCAGAGCACATTTTCATCTGATGTCATATTTGCTTATGGAGATACAGAGTACTAGGCTTTAATCCCTAGAATTGACCATGGAAAATGATTAATATTTGTAATCTTATAAGTGGGTAGAAAAGGAGTTAAAAGCACACTATATAAATCATGGAACCAATTAAGTATGTGTGTGTGTGGGAGTGAGGGTAACTTCACCAAGAGTAGGTGTTTTCATTATTTTTCTTTGATCTCTTTTCAGAATTAAATAGTAAGAGTAGGCAAGATTGAATCTCTTTATTTTCAGTTTATCTTCCTATTAAAATTGCTGGTGTTAAAGTTTCTCCCAAGTTAACCCTATTTTAATTTTTTGGGTGGACATATATTTTTCATGACTAAAGGTGGAAGAATAGTTTGTTCAGGATGCGGTTCCTTTCTCAGTGAGATAATACAACAGAAGCACTTACCATGCCTCCCAGGTCAAGAGTACATCACCGCTGGATTTCTCTGGCAGTAATAGCACAGCATTTTCCAGGCATCTTACGCACCAGAGCACAGAATTTGAGATCATGTGAGACAGTGGCAAAAGAGACAGTGCCCCTTATGAGAACTGAGGGGTCAGCATTGTGAATTGTGAGAGGAATAAACTCAATCTTGATTTGATTTTTAATTGTCTCAGAAAATCAAAAGGAATCTGAAACTTCAGTTCTGCGTTTGAAAAAGATGGAGCCAGTGATGGCTTTTCTATCTATTTCACATGTGCTCTGTAAACCATAAAATTTGTACTCTCTCTCAAATAAATAAATAAAGTCTTTAAAAAATAAATAAAATTAAATATGACTAATTTAAATATAAAACATAATTTCAGGAAAAGGTACTGTTAATAATGTAAAAAGAAAATCCATATAATTAGAAGTTATAAATAGCAATGAATTAATATCCAGAATTTATAAATAGCTACAAATCAATAAGAAAAGAGAAGATGACACAGTAGCAAAATGAGATTATAAACAAGAAATTCAGTGAAAAAGAACCCAAAAGCCTTCTTAACTAATCTCACCAATAATCAGAGAACTGAAAATTGAAAATACAAGGAGATTCCTTTTCATACTCATCAGATGGTCAGTAATTATAATTATTTGACAAAATTCAAATGTTGGCAAAGAGGAAGACTAACAAACTCTCATCCATCAACAGCGGGATTATAAATTGGTAACAATCACTTTGGAGAGCAAAGTAGCAATAACTGGTGAAGCTCACGATCCACATATACTGTGTGACTCAGAAATTCCACTTGTAGGTATAATTAGGAGAAAATCAAGCATAAGTAAGCAAAGAAGTTTTAATAGTTCACTTCAGAATTATAGATAGTAAAAAATCCACTATGGAAATTCCTCAAAAAATTAAAAATAGAACTAACATGTAATTCAGCAATCCCCTTTTTGGGTGGGTATATATGTATATATCCACAAAATCAGTTTCGGGAAGATATACCTACTGTCCTATTTTCATTGCAGCATTATTTACAATAGCCAAGATATGGCAACAACCTAGGTATCCACTGATGGATTAATGGATAAAGAAAATGGGATATATACATACACATACACATAGTATTCAGCCATAAAAAATAAGGAGAGTCTGTCATTTATGATAACACAGATGGACCTGGAGGACATTATGCTAAGTGAAATAAGCCAGACACAGAAGGACAAATACTGTCTGATCTCACATAAATGTGGAATCTAAAAAGTCAAAGTCAAAGAACCGGAAAGTAGAGCAGTGTTTAGCAGGATTGGGGGTTGGGGACATGGGGAGATGTTGGTCAAAATGTACAAGATTTCAGTTGTAAGATAAATAAGTTCTGGGCAACTAATATATAGCATAGTGACTATACTTAATAACGTTCTGTTATATACTTGAAAATTGCTAAGAGGGAGTTCTTAAGTTTCCCCACTGCAGGAACACAAATAGTAATTATGTGAAGTGATAGATGTGTTAATTAACTTCATTGTGCTAATCATTTCACAGTGTGTATGTAGATTAAAATACCATATTGTATACCCTAAAAATCATGTTGTGCAGTCTCAATAAACAATTTTTATTTGTCAATCATACCTCAATAAAGCTGGAGAAAAAATTTTTAAAAATTATTAATAGTAGGGGCGGAGCAAGATGGCAGAGGAGTAGGAGACCTAGATTTCGTCTGGTCTCAGGAATTCAGCTGAATAGGGATCAAACCATTCTGAACACCTACGAACTCAACAGGGGATCGAAGAGGAGAGTAGCAACAACTCTCTGAACAGAGAAGCGACCACTTACTGGACGGTAGGACGTGCGGAGAAGTGAATCCGAGGCGATATTCGGGAGGACAGACGGCGGGGGAGGGGCCTCCATCGGCCGCTTCTGGCAAGTGCTAGAGCTGCGGAGCACAAAATCGGAACTTTTAGAAGTCGGCTCCGCTGAGGGACGTCGCTGCAGGGGCTAAGCGGGGGGTGGAATCCTCCCGGGACAGTGTGGTCTCAGGACCCTTGGGGTCACAGAAAGACCGGGGGTGCCTGAGTGCGCTAGAGCTCCCAGGTATCGGAGTGGGGAAGCTGGCTGCAGAGACGGAGCCCGAGGCGCGGGCTCTCAGCTCGGGGTGGCCATAAACTGTGATCCGCGGCCCAGTTGGGCCACTGCGCCTCCAGCAGGGACCCAGCAGGCGGCAGAGCCGGGGAGACTCCCCTTCCTCCCCGGGGAGGAGCGGCGCGGGAGCGCACCGCAGGGATCTGCTGGGTTTGGAGACTCCACACGGGGTCGGGTGCCAGAGATAGAAACGCTCGGTCACAGGCCGGGTGAGCATGGAGTGCGGCCGGAGACCGGAGACACGGGAGTGACTGCTTTTCTCTGGGGGCGCACTGAGGAGCGGGGCCCCGAGTTCTCAGCTCCTCCGGGTGGAGATTGGGAGGCCACCATTTTCACCCTGGTCCTCCAAAGCTGTACCGAGAGCTTGCAGGGAACAAAAGCTCCTGAGAGCAAACCCGAGCAGCTTGCTTAGCCCGGACCGACAAGGGCGGGGCAATTCCGCCTCCGGCAAAGACATTTGGGAACCACAGCAACAGGCCCCTGCCCCAGAAGATCAGCACGAACAGCCAGCAAGCCAAGACCAAGTTTACCGATCAAGGAGAACGGGAGAACTCCAGCGCTAGGGGAATACTGCACCTAGAATTCATGGCTTTTTTTTAAACCATGATTCATTAGTTCATCAAAGTTAATTTTTTTAACTGTTTTTTTTTTTTAATTTTCCTTTTTCCCTTTTTCAACCAACATCTTATCAATCCCTTTTTAAAAAAAAACATTTTTTACTTTTCATTTTTAGAGTCATATTTTATCCCTTCATAGTAGTTACCCTTATTTTTGGCATATATATATGTTGTTCTCTCTTTAAAATTTTGAGATACAGTTTCTTCTAACAGATCAAAATATACCCTAAATCCCTAATGTATGGCTTTGTTCTAGTCTGCCTGATCACATTCTCTCCCCCCCTTTTTTTCTTTTTCTTTCTTTCTTTTTTTTAAATCCTCTTTTTCTTTTTTCAAACACCTTCTTATCTTATCAATTCCTTTTATAAAATCTTTCTTACAGTCATCATCCATCCCTTCATTGTATCAACCCTTATTTTGTACATATATATCTTTCTTCCTTTAAAATTTTAGGAGGCACTTTTGTCTAACAGACCAAAATCCGCCCAAAATCTAGTGTGTGGCACGGATCTATGCACTAGCCTGATCATATTTGATCATATTCTGCTTTTTTTGTATTGTTCTGTTTTTGTTTTTATCTTTTTTTTCTTTTTTTATCTCTTTCTTTTATCTTTCCTTCCCTTTCTTTTCCCCTGGTTTCAGGTCTTTTCTGATTTGTATACAGTATATTTGCTGGGGACATTGTTAACCTGTTAGCATTTCGTTCTCTCATTCATCTATTCTCCTCTGGACAAAATGACAAGATGAAAAAAAATGACCCCAGCAAAAAGAACAAGAGGTAGTACCGTCAGCCAGGGACCGACTCAATACGGACATTAGTACTATGTCGGTCCTAGAGTTCAGAATCATGACTTTAAAGATACTAGCTGGGCTTGAAAAAAGCGTGGAAGTTATTAGAGAAGCCCTTTCTGAAGAAATAAAAGAACTAAAATATAACCAAGTCGAAATCAAAAAGGCTATTGATGAGGTGCAATCAAAAATGGGGGCACTAAATGCTAGGATTAATGAGGAAGAAGAGAGAATCAGCGATATAGAAGATCAAATGATGGAAAATAAAGAGGCTGAGAAAAAGAGAAACAACTACAGGATCATGAGGGCAGAATCCGAGAGATAAGTGATACGATAAGAATAAACAACGTTAGAATAATTGAGATCCCAGAAGAAGAAGAAAGAGAGAGAGGGGCAGAAGGTATATGGGAGCAAATAATAGCAGAGAACTTCCCTAATGTGAGGAAGGAAACAGGCATCAAAATCCAGGAAGCACAGAGAAGCCCTCTCAAAATCAGTAATAATAGGTCAACACCCCGACATCTAATAGTAAAACTTACGAGTCTCAGAGACAAAGAGAAAATCCTGAAAGCAGCTCGGGTGAAGAGATATGTAACCTACAATGGTAGAAACATTAGATTGGCAACAGACCTATCCACAGAGACCTGGCAGGCCAGAAAGGACTGGCATGATACCTTCAGAGCACTAAACGAGAAAAATATGCAGCCAAGAATACTATATCCAGCTAGGCTGTCATTGAAAATAGAAGGAGAGATAAAAAGCTTCCAGGACAAACAAAAACTGAAGGAATTTTCATACACGAAACCAGCCCTCCAAGAAATATTGAAAGGGGTCCTCTAAGCAAAGAGAGAGCCTAAAGGCAGCATAGATCAAAAGGAGCACAGACAATATACAGTAACAGTCACCTTACAGGCAATACAATGGCACTCAATTCATACCTTTCAATAGTGACCCTGAATGTAAATGGGCTCAATGCCCCAATCAAAAGACACAGGCTATCAGATTGGATTAAAAAACAAGACCCATCAATATGCTGTCTGCAAGAGACTCATTTTAGACCCAAAGACACCCCCAGATTGAAAGTGAGGGGCTGGAAAACCATTTACCATGCTAATGGACACCCAAAGAGAGCTGGGGTGGCCATCCTTATATCAGACAAATTAGATTTTAAACCAAAGACTGTAATAAGAGATGAGGAAGGACACTATATCCTACTTAAAGGGTCTCTCCAACAAGAAGATCTAACAATTGTAAATATCTATGCCCCGAACATGGGAGCAGCCAATTATAGAAGGCAATTAATAACAAAAGTGAAGAAACACATTGACAACAATACAATAATAGTGGGGGACTTTAACACCCCGCTCACTGAAATGGACAGATCATCTAAGCAAAAGATCAACAAGGAAATAAAGACTTTAAATGACACACTGGACCAAATGGACTTCACAGACCCATTCAGAACATTCCATGCCAAAGCAACGGAATACACATTCTTCTCTAGTGCCCATGGAACATTCTCCAGAATAGATCACATCCTAGGTCACAAATCAGGTCTCAGCCGGTACCAAAAGATTGGGATTATTCCCTGCATATTTTCAGACCACAGTGCTTTGAAACTAGAACTCAATCACAAGAGGAACGTCGGAAAGAACTCAAATACATGGAGGCTAAGGAGCATCCTACTAAAGAACGAATGGGTCAACCAGGAAATTAAAGAAGAATTAAAATAATTCATGGAAACCAATGAAAATGAAAACACAACTGTTCAAAATCCTTGGGATACAGCAAAGGCAGTCCTGCGAGGAAAGTATATAGCAATACAAGCCTTTCTCAAGAAACAAGAAAGGTCTCAAATACACAACCTAACCCTACACCTAAAGGAGCTGGAGAAAGAACAGCAAAAAAAGCCTAAACCCAGCAGGAGAAGAGAAATCATAAAGATCAGAGCAGAAATCAATGAACTAGAAACCAAAAGAACAGTAGAACAGATCAACGAAACTAGGAGCTGGTTCTTTGAAGGAATTAACAAGATTGATAAACCCCTGGCCAGACTTATCCAAAAGAAAGGGGGAATGACCCAAATCAACAAAATCATGAATGAAAGAGGAGAGATCACAACCAACACCAAAGAAATACAAACAATTATAAGAACATATTATGAGCAATTCTATGCCAGCAAATTAGATAACCTGGAAGAAATGGGTGCATTCCTAGAGATGTATCAAGTACAAAAATTGAACCAGGAAGAAATAGAAAACCTGAACAGACCTATAGCCACTAAGGAAATTGAAGCAGTCATCAAAAATCTCCCAATAAACAAAAGCCCAGGGACAGATGGCTTCCCAAGGGAATTCTATCAGATATTTAAAGAAGAATTAATACCTATTCTCCTGAAACTGTTCCAAAAAATAGAAATGGAAGGAAAACTTCCAAACTCACTTTATGAGGCCAGCATTACCTTGATCCCCAAACCAGACAAAGACCCCATCAAAAAGGAGAATTACAGACCAATATCCTGGATGAACATGGATGCAAAAATTCTCACCAAAATACTAGCCAATAGGATCCAACAGTACATTAAAAGGATTATTCACCACGACCAAGTGGGATTTATCCCTGGGCTGCAAGGTTGGTTCAACATCCGCAAATCAATCAACATGATACAATACATTAACAAAAGAAAGAACAAGAATCATATGATCCTCTCAATAGATGCAGAAAAAGCATTTGACAAAGTACAGCATCCTTTCTTGATCAAAACTCTTCAGAGTATAGGGATAGAGGGTACCTACCTCAATATCATAAAAGCCATCTATGAAAAACCTACAGCAAATATCATTCTCAATGGGGAAAGGCTGAGAGCTTTTCCCCTAAGGTCAGGGACGCGGCAGGGATGTTCACTGTCACCACTGCTATTCAACATAGTATTGGAAGTCCAGCCACAGCAATCAGACAACAAAAAGAAATCAAAGGCATCCAAATAGGCAAAGAGGAAGTCAAACTCTCACTCTCTGCAGATGATATGATACTGTATGTGGAAAACTCAAAAGACTCCACTCCAAAACTGCTAGAACTCATACAGGAATTCAGTAAAGTAGTAGGCTATGCAATCAATGTACAGAATTCAGTGGCATTCCTATACACCAACAACAAGACAGAAGAGAGACAAATCAAGGAGTCGATCCCATTTGCAATTGCACCCAAAACCATAAGATACCTAGGAATAAATTTAACCAAAGAGGCAAAGGATCTGTACTCAGAAAACTATAAAAAAGAAATTGAGGAAGACACAAAGAAACGGAAAAACGTTCCATGCTCATGGATTGGGACAACCAACATTGTGAAGATGTTAATGCTACCTAGAGCAATTTACACATTCAATGCAATCCCCATCAAAATACCATCCACTTTTTTCAAAGAAATGGAACAAATCATCCTAAAATTTGTATGGAACCAGAAGAGACCCCGAATAGCCAGAGGAATATTGAAAAAGAAAAGCAAAGCTGGCGGCATCACAATTCCGGACTTCCAGCTCTATTACAAAGCTGTCATCATCAAGACAGTATGGTACTTGCACAAAAACAGACACATAGATCAATGGAACAGAATCGAGGGCCCAGAAATGGACCCTCAACTGTATGGTCAACTGATCTTTGACAAAGCAGGAAAGAATGTCCAGTGGCAAAAAGACAGTCTCTTCAACAAATGGTGTTGGGAAAATTGGACAGCCACATGCAGAAGAATGAAACTGGACCATTTCCTTACACCACACACAAAAATAGACTCCAAAGCGTTAAAAGACCTAAAGGTGAGACAGGAGTCCATCAAAATCCTAAAGGAGAACACAGGTAGCAACCTCTTCGACCTCAGCCGCAGCAACTTCTTCCTAGAAACATCACCAAAGGCAAGGGAAGCAAGGGCAAAAATGAACTCTTGGGATTTCATCAAGATAAAAAGCTTTTGCACAGCAAAAGAAACAGTCCACCAAACCAAAAGTCAACCGACAGAATGGGAGAAAATATTTGCAAATGACAGATCAGATAAAGGGCTAGTATCCAAAATCTATAAAGACCTTATCAAACTCAACACCCAAAGAACAAATAATCTAATCAAGAAATGGGCAGAAGACATGAACAGACATTTTTCCAAAGAAGACATCCAAATGGCCAACAGACACATGAAAAAGTGCTCAACATCGCTCGGCATCAGGGAAATCCAAATCAAAACCTCAATGAGATACCACCTCACACCAGTCAGAATGGCTAAAATTAACAAGTCAGGAAACAGATGTTGGCGGGGATGTGGAAAAAGGGAACCCTCCTACACTTTTGGTGGGGAATGCTAGCTGGTGCAACCCCTCTGGAAAACAGTATGGTGGTTCCTCAAACAGTTGAAAATAGAGCTACCATAGGATCCAGCAATTGCACTACTGGGTATTTACCCCAAAGATAGAAATGTAGGGATCCGAAGGGGTACGTGCACCCTGATGTTTATAGCAGCAATGTCCACAATAGCCAAACTGTGGAAAGAGCCTAGATGTCCATCGACAGATGAGAGATGATGGACTCTGAAAAACAAATGAGGGTTCTAGAGGGGAGGAGTGTAGGGGGATGGGTTAGCCTGGTGATGGGTATTAAAAAGGGGCACGTTCTGCATGGAGCACTGGGTGTTATGCACAAACAATGAATCATGGAACAGTACATCAAAAACTAATGATGTAATATATGGTGATTAACATAACAATAAAAAATTAAAAAAATTATTAATAGTAAAATATTCAGAAAAAAGTAAATATCAATAAATAGTATAACAAATCAGTTGTAGAATATTTATAAAACATTATATAACATACAATAAATTAACTAGAGCTAAATCTGTCAATCTCAGTTAATCCCCACAAGTAAAGCAGAAGGACATATACTTTTTTATAACATTAGAACACAAAACATTACAATATGGATTCATTTTCTGTGTTATCACAAATTATCACAGGTTTAGTTGCTTAAAACAACACAAATTAATTTTGTACGTCAGAAATCCAATGTAGGTCTCACTGAACTAAAATCAAGGTATTGGCAAGGCAAGTTGTGTTTCTTTTTGGAGCCTCTAGTAGAGATTCTCTTAACTTGCTCATGTAGCTTGTTAACAGCATTCTGTCCCTTGAAGCTGTAGGACTAAGGCCTCTGTTTTCTGGTTAGCTGTAAACTGAGGGTGATTCTTAGCATCTGGATGACACTTCCTTCCTCCGGTTCTTTCTCCTTTTTCAAACCCCTTCACCATATTCAAAGCCAACAACGGCAGACTGTGTTCTTTTCGTGTTGCATTTCTCTGATCCAGTCTTCTGCCTTACTCTTCTACTTTGAATGGCCAAGTAGAATGAATCTACTTTACTGGACTGGGCCAACCCTTACAGTCTATGATAATTCCCCACCTCAAGGTCCTTACACTCTATCATATCTACTAAGTGCTTAATTTTAATCACATTTGTAAAATCCCTTTTTTGGTGTAAGGTAAGATATTCACACGTTCTGAGGATTGGGACATGGGCATCTTAGGAGATCATTTTTCTCCAAAACCTACTACATATTTTTCATAAACAAATATATCTGTGCTGAAATTGTAAAAACGTGCACGAAAAGATTGGTACCTAAATTGAGAATACATACTAGTTACCTGTAGATTAAGAAAGAGGGAAACTGACTTTCTCTGCTTGACTTATTTCACTTAGCATGATCTCCTCCAGTCCCATCCATGTTGATGTAAAAGTTGGGTATTCATCCTTTCTGATGGCAGAATAATATTCCATTGTATACATGGACCACACCTTCTTTATCCATTCATCTGTTGAAGGGCATCTTAGCTCTTTCCACAGTTTGGCTCTTGCGGACATTGCTGCTATGAACATTGGGGTGCATATGGCCCTTCTTTTCACTATATCTGTGTCTCTGGGGTAAATACCCAGTAATGCAATCGCTGGGTCATAGGCTAGCTCTATTTTTAATTTTTGAGAAACCTCCACACTGTTTTCCAAAGTGGCTGTACCAACTTGCATTCCCACCAACAGTGTAAGAGGGTTCCCCTTTCTCCACAACCTCTCCAACATTTGTTGTTTCTTGCCTTGTCAATTTTTGCCACTGTAACTGGTGTAAGGTGGTAGTCAATTATCAGATGGTTTCACTTATCTGTGGAACATAAGGAACAGCACGGAGGACACCAGGAGAAGGAAGGGAAAAATGAAGGGGGGGAAATTAGAGTTGGGGATGAAGCATGAGAGACTATGGAGTTGGAGAAACAAACTGAAGGGAGGGGGGTGGGGGGATGGGTTAGCCCGGTGATGGGTATTAAGAAGGGCACGTACTGCATAGAGCACTGGGTGTTACATGAAAACAATGAATTGTGGATCACTACATCAAAAACCAATGATGTATTGTATGGTGACTAACATAATAAAATAAAATTAAAGAGGGAAACTGGATTAGGAAAAAATTCTCAGCCTAATTTTCCTCTACTGTTTAATACTTTTAAAAAATGGATTTGAAACTAACTGTAAAAGTGCTAGGGTTTCATTAGGTTAAGTGGAAGTGAGGGCAAGAAGAGAGGGCTTGGATTTTTTTTTTTTAATCATAACATATTTATCAGTACACTTGGAGTTTTTATAATAGAAAATGTTTAAAGGGAGAGGAACAAAAAAAACAAGAAAAGTTTGTGTGAAGAGTCAGTAGTCAGTGAAGTAGACACTGTGATAACTGAAAATAGGTACAACCAGGATGCTTAGGCCAGCAACTCAAATCTTGGTAAAGTGGAAGAGGAGGTTTTGAGCTGTGATGAAAAGATGACATTAAGTCTTTAAATAATATGGAAAAACTCAGAGTTCTATAACGCTGAGTATGATAGGGAGTGGTGTTGGACGAATAAACTGAGCTACCTGAGTAGATGATCAGCTGGAAGAAACAGCTGATCAGGCATTTAAAAACACACAGTAACTTTAGAACGGTCACAATAAAAATGTGATAGGAGAAGGTTGAAGGAACAGACAAGGATCCACAAAATTGGGATTACTCACGTCGGCAGTGTGCTCACCTGGTGGTGTTTCTTGACTTTTCTTAACATTCTTTGGAAGACTGCTAGCTTAAACACAGGGGAAAACAGTGGTTATCTAGGTGGGGATTTGCATCAAATAAAAACAAAGGGATAATGAATTCCAGAATTGCTAGGGAAGAAAGCATCCAAAGAGGTAGCCATGGATTTCAGCCTGGGTAAGGAGTTTAAAAAAAGCCAGGATCTGAGGAAGAGGGAAGTTGGTTTCGGAAAATCAGAGGAGCCTGGACTTAAGGTCCTAACAAGAGCAGAGAAAAAGTTAACAAATTTTATCAGGTGTGGAAAATAGAATTGCAAAGGGGCAGCTGTATTATAATCTGAAAAGAGAAGCTCCAACTTTGTGATCTAACATGAAACAAAGATAACTTAAATTTTTAAAAAAAAAAATTTAATTGAAGTATAATTCACATATAATATCTTACTAGTTTCAGATGTATAACATAGTGATTATACAGTTATATACATTACGAAATGCTCACCAAGAGATGTGTATTACCACCAAAACAAATGAACCAAAGATAACTTTTGACACACTATACCTTAAAGCTTAGTTAGGTGAATGATATTGTCCAGGCATCAGCAAAGCCCTGGGGGAGGGCCAATTTAGAAAGGACTTGCTGCACGTTTCTTAAAGCATTGCCACTAAGATTTTATCCATCCCTTCAACCCTTTTTGAGTGTTGTCTTTTCACTTACCTCTGTCCTCACTATGGTTCATTTTGATCATATGCCCTCTTATAATCTACAGCCAAAGCCTTTTCACGTGGGGAGGTTATAAATAATAATAGTGTTCAGAATTTAAATCAAAGCTTTTAGAATTTTACCCAGTGTTTTAAAGTGATTTGTACAATAATGCACAAAGGCAGAAATCGGACTAGAATCAAGGTCTTCTAATTCTAGCCTAGTATCCTTCTCTGGTGCTCCCTAATTGTCTTTTTTAAAATAAAGGAGCCACCCAGATCATGTAACAGTTGAGTGAAAGAGTTAGAGAAATAAAACAGTGAGCCTGTAATTCACTAAAAGTTTCCTTCCTTGGATGGAGCTAGAAATCTTGATGTGATCATTTTTATATAGTGTTTGGCCAGCAAAATTAAGGTACATTTCCTGTTGGTCCAAGAGGGCATTATGGGAGGGAATGACACCATTAACTGATAGTTTATTGCTTCGGGGAAATATTTGGACATCCTGTTTGCTTGATCAGCAGTTAAACCCCAGGTTGCTGTTTTGACCTTGGTTCACCCAGAAGATTATTTCTATAAACTTGAAAACTGAAACCAAGTAAGATCACATACACAAAAGAGGTTCAAGGGAAGAAAGTCAAAGCTTTTGTTTGTCTCTGGGGTGTGAATGCTGGCCAAAGACTATACTACTGTTCCCTCTCTGGAAACAAGGTGATTTGCATTTCTCCTGGGTTTTAGCTCCTGATTAACTATGTAAATAACTTTATTCAGCAAAGCCTCCTTTTCCCCTCTTGGAGTTTGACCTTTGGAGCTCTGTACTAATGTTTGTGGGAATTAACTTATGAACATTAAATATCAGAAGTTTGGGAAAAAAATGTGGAGGCCTAGTGGAAAATGTCATATTAGAGTATAAGTAGTCTACAATAAACATATTTTTATTAACACTTATGTTTCCCAGTTGCTACACATAATTATCTTCCCACTTGATAAATAATATTATGAAAAACTTTAAAGTCTAACTCCCCGCTGCTCTCAGCACATAAATATGAATGATAAGAGCTATTAGCAGTACTTCTCTTCAGATTCATGTGTTGCAGTTAGACCAAACCCCCTACCTGAGAATCTAAGTCAAATAGGAACCATTTCTCTTGGTAGGGGTCTTTATGGTTTGTAGAGCCCTTGAACATATTATGTTGTGTGTTTGTTTTTATGCTTTGTGTTTTCCAAATACCACTGTGAGTTAATTAGTGCTACTATTATTCTCTGTATTACTCCCATGAAGGAAAATAAGGTTACAAATTTGGCCACAAATAACCACTATCCTGACTTTTATAGCAAGAACTTCCTTCTATCTTTATTGCTATAAAAGTCAGGATAGTGGTTATTTATGGAGATGGAGGAGTTGTGAATGGGATGGAGCAAAAAGAGGCCTCCTGGGGTGACTATTTACAAGGACGTACAACTTAAAATAACTCATTCAGTGATATATATTTTGTCTGACTCTTCAAATTTACATTTTACTGTAAAACTTAAAAACATACTCACACTTAAAAAAAAAAAAGAAATTTGGCCACAGTTTTTCAAAGCTAGTGAGTGAACATCTGGTGTTGGAGTCAAGCGTTCGAACTCCAAGGTTAGTGCTTTTCTCCTTTAAATTCAGGGGAGATTCTGATAACCATGAGTGGTTTCATTCCCAGGGAGTATTCTTACCTGGCCCAGCCAAAGGTAAATTCAAGGACTGCACCACACTCTGACATATGGAATTGTATGGACACAATGCCTACCAGGGTTTTGTGACTTGTCACAAAGGGCATTATCATTTCCAGTGATATTCATGGAAGCTTCTAAAAAAGGAAAATGATTTTAGATATTTTTTAATCTCTCAATTCTAAGCAAAAACCAAAGAACAGAGTTTTATAAAGGTACTAGAAATGTAATATTAATTAACATCTGCCAAAATTTTCCTTGGGCATTAAAGAAAACAAAACAAGACAAAAATAATAAAAATAATAGAATAATGAAGCAAAAAAAGAAAAGAAGAAAGCAGTATTAACATATCAGAGTCAACCCACCGTAAAAGAAAATAATAAAGTGGCAAAGAAACTATTGAGTTTTAGGGTCCCTAGGTTTCTTTTACCTGAGTAAAGCTTGGCTAAAATAACACAAATTGTATAGCTTACTAATTTCTCAGGCCAAAATTTGGGTATGATTTGTGTACTTTATAGGCCTGGAAAACCCAGGAGAGGCCACAAAGTGCTGACGCAACTGTCTTTGAATTTAACAAAGCCCATTACCATGTCAGTGAGGAGGATGGGTGGAGAGCTTAAGGGGGTAGATTTCCTAGGCACCCAGAGGGGCTTTTCACTTCAGCTACTGAAATGCTAATAAACTCCCTTAATTTTTGGCACTGACCAGAGTAGTTTTAACAGTTCACCTCTAATCACAGATAATTCTTTTTTTATTATGTTATTTTAGATGCTGTTATTACACACATAGCAAATGTTGCTATGTTACTGAAAACCATAAACTGTACACATGATATCAGTCCTAACAAAAGTGAAATTGTCTGTAGTCTTGAGTTTAAAGGTAGGTGCGTGCATGCCTGCGTGTGTGTGTGTGTGTGTGTGTGTGTGTGTGTGTGTGTGTGTGTGTG
>NW_027397112.1:2373524-2383266 GCF_003265705.2 Callorhinus ursinus
TGTGTGTGTGTGTGTGTGTGTGTGTGTGTGTGTGTGTGTGTGTGTGTTTATGTTTCAATCTGCCCACCATTCATTTTAGAATAGATTTTATGATATCTGGAATCTGAACTGAACTTTCTGTCCTCTCTTGTTTCAATTAAAAGAAATTAAGAGCTTGCTCATTCTCTTTCCAGTAAATTTTATTATAAATTCTGGAGTAGTGATATCTCAAGCAACCAAATTTCACACATTTCTCAGCCTTAAAGATTAAAACCCATGTAGTGAGTAGGACAGGGGAATGAAAGTGTATTGTTTTGTCTTAGACTGGGCAACTACTTTTGATTTTTTTTTTTAAGTGAGACAAGTTGCACTTGGTGATTTGAGTGATTTTCATCCTAAAATAATATGCTTAATTTAACTTCAAGGGGCAAAAATGGATTCTTAGACAAAAATATTCCCTCTCTATTTCTTTTTTTGTTTGCTTGTTTGTTTTGCTTAAATTCATTAGGGAGTTGGCATTTATATTTTTAATTTTTTTGAAATAATTTAAACTCAGAAAATTTTCAAGAGAAAAATCCTATGTACTTTTTTACTCAAATACGTCCATTGTTAACATTTTACCATGTATGCTTTTTTTTCTATCTAATTTTAATTTTTTTAGCCATTTGGGAGTGAGCTACACAAATACTGCTTCTTTACCTCTAAATTTTTCAGTGTGTATTTCCTAAGAATAAGGACATTCAGTTTCATAATTAAAGAACAGTGACTAAAATCAACTTTTTTTTTTACACTATTGGTGCTGTCTACATAGTTTGTTCACATTTCATCTATTACCCCAGTAAAGTCCTTATAGTAATTTTTCCTAGTCCTGGATCCAGTCCAGGACTGCATATTTCAATCTGTTCTTTTGTGGGAAGAACTCAGCCTTAATAGCCTTAATCTGCGGGCTTGCAGACAAGGGTGAAACAATGGTAAGACATTGGACGAGGAAAGATGGAGTTAGGAGCTAAACAAATTGCCTAAATAAACATCAAACCAAAGGAATTAGCAAGATCTCAGAATGAAGAGATAAGCATGTATTGGCATGTAGAGAACCACCATAAAGTGCTATTTGTTTTTTAATAAAATACAGATTATTTGTATTATGATTTTAATTTTATAAATATCTGGGGTTTATACATATAAAAGCCCAAAAGGCCAACTATATATTCAAAGATTTTAACAATGGTTATTTTTTGGCATTGGAAATATGAATAGTAAGTTAATTGTATGTTCCTTTTTTTATCTAAAATTTTATCTTTGTCTTCTTAAAATTTTATAATAAAATGTTTACCTTTACTGTTGAAAAGTTATTTTGTATACAGAGAGACAGATAGGTGGAAATAGACATAGCTGTATCTCAAATAAGAACAAAAATCACAGTGACCAGTTGAGTGATGGAAGCTGGGCCTGAGAGAGCAGCCATGTGAGTGGTAAAAGCTCAGAACAAGCTGGAACAAGTTGGCTTCTGGTGAGATTTCTAGCAGGACTGGGGTCTGTGGACATACCAGCGGCATTGTTGGGAACTACTGGGGATGCCAAAACAGACTGAATGGGGTTCATTCAACAAGTCACTTCTCTAATGTGATGGATGGAAGTTAGCCCTTTTATAGTTCCTGGTAACTACTTAGGATGTCCACGAGCTATTTTCATAGCATATAGTAGACTTGAGGGCCTGGGGGATCTAAAGATGATAATCTACAAGTATTCACTAGTGATGTTTGCAAATGCTAAAATCTCACCTTAACCATACTACCTAAATGCAGTGTTCAATTGCATAGAGATTCCTTTTGGGGTATGTTATAGGATATCCCAAACACATATGCAGGGATCAGATTTGGCAATTAGGAATTTTGTGGATTTTTCCTTTGTTGAGTAAATGTAAATAAATGTAAATATTATATGTCTCATCATGACCAATTGCCATTTTCAGGACTACAGAATCACAGTGCTAGAAAATGAACAAGTAAAGATTTTTTCTTTTTTTTATTTCATTATTGATTTTTTTTTTTTTTGTAATTCCAAGAGCTAGTGCAGTTGTCTCCTTAACCACATTCCTGCTGACATTAGCTGCCAAATGACAACATCAAAGTTGTACACATTCCTCCAGATAATCTCTAGGTGCTTACCAGCCTTGAGAAAGTGGACCTACAATTTCCAAATAATTCCTGTCTGAAAGCTAGGTTGTTTGTGTCCCAACATTCCCGTTCCTACATTTGAATTTTAAGTTCTCAGTGGCAAGACCTTAGCTGACTATATTTTATAGAGGACAGATTCAGGTGGTGGAGTGGTGGGTACGACTTTGGTGCGTAGTGACAACAATACGGTAATTACCAAGTTGAACATCGATGCATCGGTGAACCTCAGAACTTTATAAGGAGGAATCAGCAAGTTCTGGGGTGAGTTTCCTATGCTGTACTTTCTGTCTGCTCTACACAAAGCCCTTTGCTGCTGTGAAGGATGTAAAGCATTGTGGGTAGAAGATGGGAAATGAAGTGAAAGACCTCCTAGATCTTGTCCCCAAATTGCCTTCAGGCTTCTGATTCTGAAAACAGTTGTCCTACTGAGTGACCCTCATCATGCTTTTCAGTGACTGAATGAGAAAGAGATTCTTAGTTTCAGAATTTCAGAGAAGAACCTGGGAAGACTGGCACAGAAATGGGGTGGAGTGCGATGAGATCCTATCTCACTCCTGTCAGAACGGCTAAAATTAACAGCACAGGAAACAGCAGGTGTTGGTGAGGATGGCAGGGAAAGGGGAACCCTCTTGCACTGTTGGTGGGGATACAAACTGGTCCAGCCACTCTGGAAAAGAGTATGGAGATTCCTCAAAAAGCTAAAAATGGAACTACCCTATGATCCAGCAATTGCACTACTAGGTATTTACTGAAAGGATACAAAAATACAGATTCAAAGGGGTATATGCACCCTGATGTTTATAGCAGCATTATCAAAAATAGCCAAACTTTGGAAAGAGCCCAAATGTCCATCGACTGATGAATGGATAAAGAAGATGTGGCACACACACACACACACACACACACACACACACACACACAGGAATATTACTCAGCCATCAAAAGAATGAAAGCTAGAGTGTATTATGTAAGCAAAATAAGTCAGTCAGAGAAAGACAAATACCATATGATTTCATTCATATGTGGAATTTAAGAAACAAAACAGATGAACATAGGACGGGGGGTGGAAGAGAGAGGGGGAAACAAACCTTAAGAGACTCTTAAGGACAGAGAACAAACTGAAGGTTGATGGAGGGATGTGGGTGGGGGATGGGCTAGATGGGTGATGGACATTAAGGAGGGCACTTGTTGTGATGAGCCCTGGGTGTCGTAGGTACGTGATGAGTCACAAAATTCTACTCCTGAAACTAGTATTACACTATATGTTAACTAGAGTTTAAATAAAAATTTGAAAAAAAAAAAGAAAAGAAATCGGGTGGAGTGGAAAGGTGGAAGCCTCGTCCTTTAAGAATCTTACAGGACAGTCTGGCTGGAATTTGGCAATTGGGGATGTTTCATTTAGAATTTTAAGTTTACAGCAACATAAAATTTCCCCTTCTTTCTTGTAGCTACTAGGTCTTGAATGTCTACTCTTTGCTAAACACAATTCTTTTAACAGCTTTTAAAAACTCCTATTATTTTTGCTTTACGTATGAAGAGACTGGTGCTCACATTTAAGTGCTTTGCTCAAGATCATGTAGCTAGTAGATGAAAGATACGCTTTAAAGCCATGTCTATCTGACCCCAAGTTCCATGTTCTTTTCCTTAAACAGATTGCTGTTTAACCCACCACTGACTTCCTTTCATGTTTGTTTGCTTAAAATGAATTTAATATTTCCCATTAATTAAATAGGTGCCTGTCAGCCTATCTGAATGACCAAGAAAGTAAAGTTTTTCTTTGGCATATTTGACTTTTATAAATCCCTCTCCCTATTTCTGCCATACAGTCCTCAAATATCCAAACTCTCCAGCACATTCCATCCTTTGCACCATCTTCTTTCCTTAGGCAGATGGAATAGATGCCAGAGCTCTTCAATTTCCCTTGTGTTTCTTCCCAATGAATGTATCTGCTTGTCCTATCTCATACTTACATATATTGATAATCTAATTTATGCCAATATAGTGAGCTAATGAATTATAGCCTTCATTGTACATGTATAAAATTTGCAGACACCTGAACATTTCCGTAGTGATAAAAATCTAAAATTCTATGAGATGATGCTAATGGTGAGAATTTGAGCCCCCATAGCAGGCTGTGGAAATATTATGGAATTGATGTATTTTCTATGCTCTGAATTGATAGTACATCAGGGATGCCCCTTCTTCCACCTCTAAAGTTGCCATTATCAACAATTTCTACTAACTTCTCATACATATAAGTTATAACTGAATCCATTCTACACAGAGGCAATATTTTCCAGTCAACTAACTTTTTTCTGAGCATATAACTGATGAACCACAGACACCTAATTTCACTTTGCCTTAGTACTTTCATCTGTAAAATGAGAGATTTAGACTTAATAATCCCAAAGTTCCCTTCATACTGTATAATTGTATGTAAAGAACATTTTCGTGAAATAAATATAATCCGTACATTTCTGATGAATTTCAAGTTAGCTCATCAAAATATTTTGTAAAAAGCTATTTGATACTGTTGGGGCCCTATGAGTTTTCTTTTTCTTTCACCATTTTCTTGCTTTCTGTGCATCAGGAAATAACATTCTGCCAAGTGTAAAAGGAACCCAAGCCTCCAAAAGGGGCTGAGATTGTGTAGTCTCAAAGCTCAGATGGATTTGACTTGGCCGAATGTGTTATCCCCTCTCTGTTATGTTGCCAGCTGGTAGGGTTAGTTCAGTTTTACCATTTAAAGTTTCCTTTTAGACTAATGAATATTTCTAAAATATTGTATTGCTTTAGAGCTCATGCTATCGCCATGTAAATCAATTCCCACCTCTATGATATAAGTATGTGATTTTTACCCCTACAAAAATTCCATTGAGATATTATAGGCCTTATATTGGCTAATAATAGACTATGGTGGTGGTCTGGTGGAAACAACTATGGGTGGGATTTGGGGGAGAGAAATTGTCATCACTCTGGCTGCAAAATTCATAGAAAAGCTGGAAGCTGCTGTTCAACTGCGGATGGACCATTTTGCTCCATTTAATCTATGGCATCATAAGGTAAAGTCACAGTTCTATTAGCTTTCTCTCAGAGGATGACTCTTAAGGTAGCATCTCTTGGGAATAGAAAGGCAGGGGAAGTGAAAAAGACCAGCAGCTTATCCATAAAAGGGGCCTCAGAACGTGGGAAGTTGTCGGGACAAGGCTAAGAAACTGAGAAACCGTGGCCTTCGACTTCTATGATAATTAAGAATTTACTGGTCCTGCGTGCATACTGTGTGCCTTAATAAGCAGTAAAAGAATGTGCCTGTCTGCAATAATCATTTTATAAATATTAATGCAGCTTTGAGAAATTGGAACCTGATTTTAAGTGTTACATTTTATTTGTAAGTACACAGTTTAATTACAACCATAAAACATTGATTAGTTAATATTTGCTGCCGTTTTGTGACTTGGGAGCCAGACAGGTTTGTAATCAGAAGCAGCTTCCGAGGTGTGCCATATTTAAGACAGAGAAACAAGCTGGGGGACAGTCAACTGAAGGATCATCGGAATGTTTGCGAGAATACTTTTTCTCAGAGTGGAACATGGTTGGAGTTGAACATGAATCCAGTGCAGCTGGTTTACACTAGGTGTGCAAGCCTGACCTTTTGGAGTGATGTTGCCATCATTTGGGGAGTATGAGCATTTTCTCTATGAAAGAATTTGGAATAGTCAAGGTATTAATGAAATCTGCATGGTATTTGAAGGGAGTGCTATGGACAGAATTGTTTCTCCCCTAAATTCATATGTTGCAGCCCTAACCCCACAATCAATTCGGGGAAAAGGCTTCTAGGAGGTAATTAAGGTTAAATGAGGTCACAAAGAGGGGGTTCCAATTTGTTAGGATGAGTGGCCTGACAAGAAGAGAAATGCATGCACCAAGGAAAGGCCATGTGAGGACATGGTGAGAGGGCAGCGGTCGGCAGCCCAATGAGAGAGGGGCTCACCAGACACACACCTTGCTGCCACCGTGATCTCGGACTTCCCAGCCTCTAGGACTGTGAGAAAACACATTAGAAGTGTTTAAACCCCCTAGTCTATGGTATTTTATTATGGCCACTCAAGCGAAGTAAGACAAAGCAGCTCATGGGAGATGAGTGGAAAATAATTAGGGGTAAAGCAAAGCTATCTGATTATAGCAGGTGTGATGCTAGGGCGTGGGCCATAGTGGAAGGGGCTTAGCTAGCGTGCCTGGGACTTGGGGATATGTTAAGCCAGAATTTGATCTATGCTGAGATAGATCCAGGAAGTGAAGAAACTAAAAAAAAGAGGCAAAGCTTCTCAGCTTTGGTTCTAGAGAGACAAGAGGGACCCAAAGATGACACAGGGGTAGACTCTCTAAGTAAAGCATTAGGAGCAAACGTGATGAATTACAGTCCCCAAACCTTTTTATCTCTGCCTGGTGATTTTCTTCAGTGGATGTGGATAATTTGAGGCTAGGAACTCAGTGTATTTAGAGATCAGTGGTTGTAAAAGACTTTGCTTCTGATAGTGAAAGCAGCAAAGGTGCCGGTGTGGGAAATTAATTAATGTCCAAAAACGTGGGGGATGACTGAGTAAATGATGACACAGATGTTCATGTCTTTTAGAATTCGGTTAAAAGGGGCGCCTGGGTGGCTCAGATGGTTAAGCGTCTGCCTTCGGCTCAGGTCATGATCCCGGGGTCCTGGGATCGAGTCCCGCGTCGGGCTCCCTGCTCCTTGGGAGCCTGCTTCTCCCTCTGCCTGCCTCTCTCTCTCTCTCTCTCTCTGTCTTTCATGAATAAATAAAAATAAAATCTTTAAAAAAAAAAAAGAATTCGGTTAAAAGTCATGCTGTTATTTGTTCGGTCATGACATATAACCTGAGAAATACCAGGATAATATGAATGTGTATCATAATCAAAATTATTTTTTAAATTGCACACCTACGCACACATACACACACACTCAAAGGATTAAAACACATAGTTATCTCTGGATGTTGGGGTTATTCTAATTTTATGCTTTGATCTTTTTTCATATTTTTTTCAGCATAAGTATATCTTACTTTGAAATCAGAAAAAAATCCTACTAATAAAAAAGGAAAATTTGATAAGGGGTTGAGAGTGAGCCAGTAGAAGGGTTACTGTAGAAGACACTGTCAATCTTACTACTGCTTCTTTTGGATTCTCCAAATATGTTTTGAGTTCTTGTGTATCCATGATATGATGTAGGGTAGGGGGCTAAAAGGAAGGCATGTTCCTATGCCACTCCCCCCAAGAAAAATTGGATGGTGTAACCTTCTGTTTCATTGGCTCGTGATTCCACAAATGTGGCATACAATTGTTTTTTTTCCATAAACAATTAGGACAGAGTAAGAAACAGGATAAGGCAATGAAAGCAGAATAAGCCCGTCTGGCAGGCAAAGGAGACATCACCTCCCATATCCATATTCCTCATGGTCCTGGTCCTGTCAGGGCGATGATTGTAATCCCCCTTCCAGGAATGTCTGATCACTGATAAATCTGGAAGAAAAGAAGAGAGATCCCTTTGGTCTTTGTAACTGGTATTCTTTCTGTGAGATGTCTAAGAATGGGCAAGAAAGAATGTCAGTGTCAGGTGCAGCAGAGGTATGAGGTATATCAGAATCCAAAAAAGGGGGCAATAACATGGATTACAGTTGGATACGCTACACTGATCAAATTTAGCAACTGACTTATTAAAAACATCCTGAAATAAATATAACTATCTATAATTAGTAACTCTGAAAAGCAGATTTTATCCTCTTCACAAAATACTCTGTCTAATGTAACCTCAGCTCATTTTGAAAACACTTCTGTTGTGTTATTTGTGACAAGATAGCAGCCCTCTGACAATAGCTAGGTCAGACATGTATTATTCATCTGTAATATAAGCTGACAGTCACCAAACTAAGAGCACAGTATTTTATAAGCCTTGTAAACTCTGGAAATAATGACAGTTCAGTTACCACAGAGCTGAGAAATAAATTTAGTTTCTAAAATAGCAATCTGAAAGGTTGCTATTTTGCTTCTTGTGGTGGAGACTCACAGTGATCAGAGTTTGAGACATAAATGTATTTTATTAGACTTGATAACAGCATCTTCCCCTTTTAGCACACAATGAAATGTGCGGAGGGCATCAGCGCTCTTGACTTGACTGTTTCCTGAAAGCTCTGATTGGAGTGGAGCTTGAGGAAATAGCCTTGGGATGCTCTTGAAGTGCTGGGTGATGGCTTAGGAAAAAAACAGGGTCAACTGTCAACTCTATTATAGTCCTGGGAAGACTCTTGCTTCTTTGCTAGTCTGTATTTTTTCCACTGTTTTGCTAACGCACAGGGCTTCCTTTGCTCAACCAGAGAAGGGGGAAAAAAAAACCAGGAGGATTTGGATTAGATTTTCGCTACTAGAACTTCTGGTTGAAAGTGTCTATCAGGTTAACAAGTACCATTACTGACAAGTCGATCTGAGCACATTTTTGTTTAGGATCTACTCTGAGCATTCTCTTTGTTCTATAAAAAGCATTTATTTGTTTGAGTCCAGGTCCTGGACATGACCAGAAGAATTAGGACACCATTTTGGAACCGCTTAATTAAAAATTAAATTTTATCCAACTGATCATAGTCATCTGTTTAAGAGAAATAATGCTTCCTGTGGTCAAGGGTAGCAAAAATAGTAACAGACATCTGCTTTGAGCCAGAAGGTGAAAGTCCTTCTAATCACAAGTCCCGTGTTGAAAGAAGTACCCTCTCCATACACAGACATCCAGAATTTCCAAACAGGGTCGGAGCCAAGAGCCAATTGAACCTTTAGCCTTTGGAGGTGTTTAGTTTCATAACCTTAACATTTAACAGGTATGGGGAAGTTGGGTGTGTGTGGAAGGGACAAAACAAAGGCGGGTCTTCTTTTAAAGTGTTTTATACTGTGGTCTAATTAAAATAAAAAGAATAGGTAAGAGGAAACAGGACAGCCAAATTTCAAAAATATCTGCATTGAAAAAAAATCCACGCCTACCAAGGATGTAAGTATTCAAGATTTGCTTTGCTAAGTCATCTTTTTTTCCCCTCTCTTGAATGGCTCTAGATTTTTTTTTTTAATTTAATGCAGGGACTATATGTACAGTAACACCAAGCTTTTAATGGCTGCACTCCCCCCTTTTGCTGTCGTAATTATGGTCTCATTAGGATTCCAATAAAAAGTCAAGAAAAACCTTTTTTTTTTTTAAGGAAAACAGAAGTGCCCACAGTGTCTCTCTACTAACATGCTATGCTTTTAAAATATTTGCATTTGAAATTCCTCATTGCAAATATTCTCAAACCAAAGGTAAATATAACACTTAGATTACTCCCAGAAGAACATTCCTTCTGCTATTAATACCCTGAATTCAAATCAGAATTTTTGCAAGTCTGTATAATTTTACTGTATGTACTTAATCCTGCAGTCTGACCGGCTGTAAATGTTAGAACACTAGATGCATCAGAAATGAATAGAAGGTGGCATCTCTTGCCTGAGTAAATACTCTTTCCCTCTCTCTTCATTCTCTCCTTCCTTCCTTCCTTCCTTCC
>NW_027397112.1:2383666-2475407 GCF_003265705.2 Callorhinus ursinus
CCTTCCCTCCTTCCTTCCCTCCTTCCTTCCCTCCTTCCCTCCCTCCTTCCCTCCTTCCTTCCCTCCTTCCTTCCCTCCTTCCTTCCCTCCTTCCTTCCCTCCTTCCTTCCTTCCTTCCTTCCTTCCTTCCTTCCTTCCTTCTTTCTTTCTTTCTTTCTTTCTTTCTTTCTTTCTTTCTTTCTTTTCTTTCTTTCTTTCTTCTTCTTTCTCTCTCTCTCTCTCTCTTTCTTTCTCCTCCCATTTCATAAAACAGCCTATTTACAATATCAGATTCACAAGGATAGAGTCCTTAGTTAGACAAGACCCAAAGACAGCTCTCACTCCAAGAAAACATCGGACACATACATATTCCAGCTTTTAGTAGATCATAGGCTATATTGTAAAAAACAACAACAAAAAACCCCCAAAAAACTAAGTATGTCTTAAGCTCTCCCCTATCACTTGATGTGTTCTGTCCTTCATCTCAGTGACCAGTGCAACACAGTTATGTTCTAGAGGTTTTCGGCCTTCGTACTCTGGAGTCAGTACCTCTCCATGCTGCCCACACTTAGAAGCCTTCCTTTCTAATCGCAGGTTGTTTGCTTGTTGATCCATTACGTGGACTCCTTTGTGTTTTGTTTTGTTTTTCCCCTAGGATTTATACATGGAGTTAATCCAAGCTAAGGTATTACAAACAATATTTTAAAAGTGGCTTTTAATACCTCCACCAAGAATAGTGCAAAATAAAGTAATTTAAGGGCTCATTACAGAGAGGATAATAAAACATTTAGGACCCACAGTTCATACTTCCTTGGTGGCTTTCTGTGCTCCTCTGAAGAAGGCCACCCCTGAAGTGTACCCATAGTGAAAGGCTGGATATAAAAAGGACGTAACAAAGAGAATGTTGGTGGTATTTTCCAGAGCAGTTTCCAGTGCAAGCATGGGAACAAAAATCAAGATGGCAGAAACTATGGGAATGAATGGAAGTGAGGAAGTTGCATCAGTAAAAGTAGATCATCATTTTTGAGAAAAGTTGGCTAAAAAAGATAGGTGCGGGAAGGAAAGTTTTTGTTTTGTTACTTCAACAACGAATGATTTTGGCAGTGAGGTGTGCTGGAAAAGTAGAAGAAGTTTGTAGAGAAGGAGAAATAGAAGAAAACAGAAGGAAAAATAATGGAGGAGAAATAATTACTGGGATTCCAGAGGAGGAAGAAGGAGTCGAGGGTCAGAGTCTGCTGAAGAGAGAAGCAGGGGCCAGCAGGAGAGCAGCTCTCCAGAGAGGAAGGGAGATACCAGGCCAGGGTGGGCATAAAGATGAGATGCTGGCTCCAAATGCAGACTTCCAGGAGTTTTTACCTAACGGGTCATTTTTGCTGAAACAAAAGTGGGTTAGTTCATCTTCTAGGAGGAAGGAGGATGATAGGAGTAGAGGGGGGATAAGGAATTTTTGGAAAACTGAAAATGTTTGAAGTAATCACCATAGGACATGAGGGAGAAGAAGTTTCCTGGAATATATTTCCATAAGTGGTATTACTGTGTTAAATACAAGGTACCTTATGTTTTTTTTTTAATAGCATTGCCAATTTTGCCTCCTAAGAAATGGTTTGCCATTTGTACAGCATCCAGCATTAGAACAAGATGAAATTCCCTGATCCAACCTTACGTAATGTTCCCCTTGCTTTTCTCTCCTACTCCCTTTCCATCACTTTTACCTGCTGACTCTCCCTGAGCGTGAGCAGGAGCATGCTGACCTTTCTGCTTCTTCCAGCCCCACCTCTGTTTCCATCTCAGGGCTGTGTCCTTCCTCTTTTCTCTGATGACATGCCCAAAAGTCACGTAAGGGGGCATCTCTTAATGGTTCCCGCAGAACACCGCCCCCATCCGCAACCCATTCACCCTCTAACCCATTCCTTTGTTTGCCTTTCTTCATAGTATTTACCATTATATAAATTGCATTGTTTATTTTTACTGTTTGTGTCTTCCACTAAATATAAATTTGAGGACGATGGGGACTTTGTCATATTAAACATATTTTTAGCTGCTAGAAAAATACTTGACAAAGGTGGTCATTCAATAACTTCTCGAATAATGAAGGGAAAATTAATTTTAGTTTAACCACATTCTTAAGTGGTTCTGAAGTGGATATTCTCACTTTAAATCCTCCATGTTAATTTTGTGAGAAACTTGTATACCCTTTTATGGGTTGTATTCCAGTGCTTGTCTCACCTTATCTATTGGGTTTTTAGTGACTTTCTCATTGATTTCTGTGATTTTTATGTATAATAAAGATATGATTCAAGAGTAGCATTTGTTATACATTTACTGAAACTTGTTTTAATATGTTATCATTAATTATGCTTACATATGGACAAATTTGAGGAAAATATTTTCCTTTTTTACTTATTCCATTGTGTTTGATTTAGCAAGACATTTTATCACCACAGGTTTGATTAGTCTTTTCTTTAATTTTTTTCCAGTGTTTTACATTATTTTCTAATATTTAATTTTTAATCCTCTTTGAATTTATTTTGATATATAGCATGGAGCAGATATCAAACTAGGTATTTCCCCCAAATAACTGAAGCAGTTGTCCAAAACTTTTCATTCTGCTTTTCTTCTCTTCCTCTATGATTTTCATTTGTTTTGTTGTTTTGATATCATATTTACCATAGATTAACATTTTATCTGTGAACATTATATATATATATATATATATATATATGTATGTGTGTGTATATATATACACACACAGTCTGTTCCTTGTTGATTTGTTCAGTTCTCCTAATCTTTCTGATCAGGCTTAGATATTAATTTTATACTATTTTAATTACTGAAATAATGTAATATATTTTAAACCTGGAGGAATCTGTATTTTAAATCCTCTTCACATTAAAAACAATTATTTTCTATTTCTACCCTTTTTTTTTTTTGGTTAGTTTTTTTTGAGGATTTTATTTATTTGACAGAAAGAGGGAGAGAGAGAGCACAAGCAGGGGGAGTGGCAGGCAGAGGGAAAAGCAAGCTCCCCACTGAGCAGAGAGCCTGGTCTGGGGGATGTAGGGCTCTATCCCAGGACCCTGGGATCACGATCTGAGCCAAAGGCAGATGCTTAACCTACTGAGCCAGCCAGGTGCCCCTAGGTTTTGTTTTTCTTATGCTCCCTAGACTTTATTCTAAAATTCATTAAAATTTTATTTAAAGTATTTTAAAACCAATTATCATACTATTTTTAATACGACTGTCATTCAGAAACTTGATTATGTGTCATTATACAATGATTAGATTATAATAGATATACTTTAGTTTCAGAAATATATTATCTACATAAAATTATAGTACAGCATGTATTGTTAACATTATTCCTAGATAATTTAAGGGTTTTTTTTAGTACTATTATGAATTAAATATTTTATCCATTCTGCTTAATGATTATTGATCGAGATTTACATAAATTATCCATATGAGTTACTAATTATTTCTAATATATTTTCAGTAGATCCTCTTGGAATTCCTTTTTTTTTTTTTAAGATTTTATTTATTTGACAGAGAGAGAGAGAGCATAAGCCAGGGGGAGCGGGAGAGGGAGAAGCAGGCTCCCTGCTGAGCATGGAGCCCGATGCAGGGTTCAATCCCAGGACCCTGGCTGGGATCATGATGTGAGCTGAAGGCAGACACTTAACCAACTGAGCTACCTAGGTGCCCCTCTTTTTTTTTTTTTCTTTTAAAGATTTATTTATTAGAGAGAGAGCTGGGGGAGGATCAGAAGGAAGGGAAGAGGGAGAGAATCTTCAAGCAGAGTTCCCACTGAACACAGAGCCTGATGTGGAGCCCTCTTGGATTTCTAATAAAACCAACGCCTCATCTGAAAATAATGATTTCTTTCTTTCTTTCCTTCTTTCCTTCTTTCTTTCTTTCCTTCCTTCCTTCCTTCCTTCCTCCCTTCCTTCCTCCCTCCCTCCCTCTCTTCCTTCCTTTCTTTCTTTTTTCCTTTTTTGTAATATGTATTGCTTGCATTTATATTTCACGTCATATTTCTTTGCCCAGTAATTCCAAAATAAGGTGAAATGATACTGGTTGGCTCTTTGAATTTACTTGTCCTGCTGACTCAATGCTCTTTACTGACTTGAGATAGAAATTCTTTATCATATTAAATAGTATTTTTACATTTTTGTTTTTAAGAGTTTTCATCTGGAATAGGTATTAAATGTGATCAAATACCTTTGCATCTTCTGTTTGGATAATCATGGAGCTTGTGGTTGTTGATATTTGACCAATTATTGGGATACATTATCTTAGTAAGTTTCATAATGTTAAACAATGCTTTCGTTCTTTGGTTATGTTTTTCACTCTTGAACTAGTTATTTTGGCATGATATATAAATAAATTGAGTATAAATACAGATGTAGAGAGAGTGAAATATGTAACCATGTTAATTCCTTTGACTACCCAAAGCCATATGTATATTCAAAGGCAGACTAGAGCAGAGGTTAAACAACTAGCTGGTAAATTTGATCAATATTGACAAATAATCTTGGCCATTCAGCCCCAACATCTGGTATTTTTTTAAGAGCATGCTTTGGCCTAAGTTCTTAAGCTAATTACTTGAACTTACCTTGTGTTGATATACCCTTAGGGTTGACATTAAGACAATCAAAGGCTACTAGCGAGATCTGGAAGGTAATTATTTCCTTATTCACTACATTGTCTACTGAACAAAAGTGAGATTTGAGCATCTTTAAAAGAACTAAAAACCTTTAAGGACATCATGTTATGACCACTGATGTATCTTGAAAGAATTGTCATGGAGCATTTATATGTGACTGAGTTTTCAAGTATGGTATAACGTGAATAATATCAACTCTTTTGTTTTTATAATTTTGACTATTTTGACTAATTACAATAAATTAATTTTAAACTAATTAAAATTAAATTAAAATATAAAAATAAAGAAGAAAATAAAAATCACCTCTAATCCCCAACCTGAAGATAACTAGTCTCTATTTTTTTTTCCTTCTTTCCTTCTATTGAGATCACACAGTATATAAAGTTCTGGTACTTTAGATTTTTTTCATTTAACATTTCACTTAATATTTAATAATTAACCCACGTTTTAAAAATTATTTAATACTTTATGGTAAAGATGGTCCATAATTTGTTTATTTATACCTGGTGTTAGATACTTAAATATTTCACAATAGTTTTTTATTATTAATAAGCTGTGAGGAACACCTTGATATGCAGATTATTGTCCAGAGTTAGACCATTTCTGTTTAATAGATTACTAGACACACCAGTACATTTTTAAGAGGATAAAGTATCTTCGAATGATGAAAATATTTAAACTTTAGAGAAACATTTACCTTAAGCAAATCATCTGCCCACTCTAATGCTTCCCTGTCACTGTTTTAAGACCTATGGTATTTTATATAAAAAGAAATAGACACCAACAAATTTTAATGAATTTGAATGCCTCTTGACTATATGTATACATATCTGTTAACTGTATGTATGAGTTAGATAGAGAATATGTATTGGTAAACCAAAAATAAAATGAATATTGCTTATATTACTTTAGGCCAGAATTTAAGTTTTTATTAAGGAGTCATCAATTATGGTTAATATAGTAGAAAATATTTCCCACATCTCTCACTCAGACACACACACACACACCCACACACACACACACACTTGCACACACACGTGCACACAAAAAGCCTATCCAGAATATAACTAGAATCTTTAGTAAACTTCCCAATTGTCAAAACTGAAAGATGGTATAGTTACAAATATGGACATTAAATATCTACAGTAAGTAATTGAATTTAGCAGGGTCATTGGATATAATGTCACTACAAAAAAAATTGCATACACCAGCAACACAATAAACATTTTAATTTTAAGAAGTAACATTGACATTAGCATCAAAAAACACACTGACCACTTACGAATAAATTTAATGAAAATGAGGAAATATTACACAAAAATTATAAAGCATTATTAGAGAAAATTAAAGAATATCTAAACACATTAATGATAAAAAAATTACAATAAAAAGACGTGAACTTTTTTCAAAGTGATTTGTAGATTCAATACAGTCCCATTAAAAATTCCAGTACATTTTGATGGTGGGAACTGACAGGATGATTGATTCTAAAATTTATGTGGATATGAAGAAGCTCAGGAATGGTCCTAAAAATCTTGAAAAGGTACAAGCTGGAGATTATACACTATGGAGCATCAAAACTTAATTTAAAATTACAGGACTTAAAAGAGTGTGGAATTGATAGAAGGAAAAATAAGCTGCTAGTTCAGTGAACAGAGAGTGAGAAGTAGATCCATCCGTAGGTAAACACTTGATTTTTGACAAAGGTGGCACTGCAGATCAGTAAGTAGTGTTTGGTCAGTGGACGATGCATATGGAAAAGAAAAAATATATATTGCATCCTTCTTTGATTACTGGCAGAAGAAAATGAGAAAACTATACTATAACTATGTACTTAAGAAAGACTTCTTTTGTGTAAAAGAAACAAAAAACATTATTAACCATAAATGAAAAGGTATATTAATGACATTCACATTAGGATCTTCTGTTCATAAAAAGACAATAGTAAACCACAGATTGGGAGAATGTATTTACAACATATAAAACTTACAGAATGTTTGGTTACATAATGTATGAAGAATTTCTAAAAGTCAATAGATAAAAGAAAGTCAACACAATACAAATATAAGCAAGGGACTTGAATAGTTGCTTTAAAAAGGTAGGTACCCCAACTGTCAGTGAACACAGGAAAAGATTTCAGTCTCATTGTTCATCAGGAAATGCAAATTAAAACCACAGTGTGACACCGCTGTACAACCACAAGAATGGCTTAAGTTAAGAATGGAATAAATTACGAATGAGATTTTATGAAGATGTTGAACAACTGTAACTCTTAATCTACTGTTGGGAGTTAAACCAGTACAATAACTTTGGGAAACTGTTGTTATCTACTATAACTGAACATGTGTTTGCCATAGGACTCATTTCAATCCTAGATATATACCTAGTAGAAATGCTTACACATGTGTAGCAAAGATATGTACAGGAATGTTGATAGCACCACTGTTCAGAAACAACCTAAATGGTAAATGGATCAATACCTGGTAATATGTTCATACGGTGCAATACTATATACTATATAATTGTTAACAAAATACCGCTACCCAAAAATGGTGGATCTCACAAATAGAATGTAGAATGGAAGAAATCAGATGCAAAAAGTACAGACTATATGTTTCCATGCATGCAAAATTCAAAAACAGGCAAAATATAAATAGGTAGAAGTCAGGAAAGTTATCTTTTGGGGGGGGATGGGATTATAATTGTGGCTTCTGGATGACTGGTAATAATCTTACTCATCATTAGTTGCTATTCATTTTCTGAAAATTTATCACTGTATACTTAAAATTGGTGTACTTCTCTCAATGTAACTTATACTTCAACTTTAAAAAGTATTTTTTATAAACTCAAACATGTAGAAACCTCTGTGGTAGGTCCTGTAGAGGGTATGAAAATGTGAGTAGCACATGTACTGGCTTTTCAGGAACTTACAGAGCATTGAGACAGGCAAATGCATGATGAACAATATTCAGGGTAGAAAGGAGAAACTATGCAATAAAATCAAAGAGGAGGGAAAATAGTCCCAAAAAGAAGCTCAGGTAGATAGAGAGATAGATGAATAGATAGAAAGGAATATTATTTAGCCCTGAGAGAGAAGGAAATCCTGGCATTTGTACCACATGGATGGACTTTGAGGACATTGTGCTAAATGAGATAAGTCAGACAGAGGAAGACAAACACTGTCTGATCTCACTTATATGTGGAGGC
Source organism: Callorhinus ursinus (assembly GCF_003265705.2). NCBI lineage: Eukaryota > Metazoa > Chordata > Mammalia > Carnivora > Otariidae > Callorhinus > Callorhinus ursinus. Next base: position 2,391,516 of record NW_027397112.1, read on the forward strand.
TAAAAAAGCCGAGCTCATAAAAACAGAGTAAAATGGTGGTTACCAGGGACTAGAATGTGGGGGAATGGGATATGAACTTTCAGTAAGTAGTAAGTAAGTCCTAGAGATCTAATGCACAATATACTTAATATAGACAACAATATTGTATTATAATTATCAAACTTGCTAAAAGAGTAGATCTTAATTATTCCAACTACAAAAAAAATAAATAATTATGTGGACATGGTAAAAGTGCTAACAATTGCTTTCATGGCAATCATATTACAATATATACTGTATCAAATCAACATGTGTATATATGTCAGATATATTTCAATTTAAGAAAAGAAACTCAGATTACTCTTCATAGAAGCAGCAGCTTTTGAGCTGAATCTAGAGACAGGTATGCATTTTATAGATGAAGGAATGAAGAGGAACATTCCTTTCAAAGGAAATAGTAGGAACAAATAATATATTAAAGGCATAGAAATTTTCAGCATATTTGAGAATGTTGGAATGTCTGCTGTTCGCTCAAGATAGAATTCATATCAGTCTAGACAGAGGAAACGGGAAAGTAGTTTGGGTGTAGATCCCGTGAAGTCCAGGATGTAACCATAGAAAATTTACCAGCAGCTTTCCATGACAGTGAAGAAAGTCTGAGCCCTGAGGCAGAAACCAGTCTCAGAGGTCACTGGGCTTTCACCCACACAAAAAAGAAAAAAATTTCCATAGCTAATGCTAGTGGTTAAGCCTGTGGATTCGAGGGTCCAGTAGTTCTAGTTTTAACCCAGTTCTGTTTCTTACTGGCTTTCTTACTTTTTGTAAGTTATTTATTCTCAGTTTCCACCTTTGGAAAATGGTAATAGTAATAGTGTACCTCATTCCTAAACCTCGTTGTTATGTGGTTTAAACAAATTAATGGAAGCCTTTAGAATTTTAACTGGCAGATGGCAAGTACTTAAAGTTTAAGTAATGTCATAATCCTATTCAATAATTATTATCACTATTACTGATAGTTTCAAAGAAACAATCCATAAGGCTGGGGTAGATATGCCCATTTTAATCCTGGGCAGTCTTCTCCAAATACAGCTTTGGGGAGCAATCAGAGAAAGTTGACTGGATTTTGAAACAAATGTTAACATTTGCAAGCAAGTTTTACCTTGGGAACTACCTACTGATATCACTAAAGCAGAAGTATATGGACAGTCCAGTCAATCAACAAAATTGAATGATTAGATATACCTATCTGCATTTTTTTTAAACATGCAACTTAATGTAATGATAATTGACAGAAAGAAATTATTTTGCCTCTACTGTCAAGCTTCATGTTTCCATCTAGGAAATTCTATTTTACAGTGGTATTTTCGTTTTTATTTAGATATCAAATTACCCATGAAAAAGAGAAATGTGTATCCCAGAATCTCATGAATTGAGCAACTTGAAGAAAATTTGATTTCTATCATCACACTGTTTCTCAAGGGAAAATTCTTGCAAATAATATATTTGTGGTACTTTTACAAAGTGTGTTTCTCTGGGCAGTAGGAGTTTCTGTGAAAGCAGTTTATATGGAAGACAAGCATTTATAGAAAGTTAAGTCATGTTGCCAAAGAGAAAATGTTTATCTGGTGAGGGTTGCTTACAGACCTTCCAGTATATATTTAATATTTTTAATAATAAATATTTTCATGTTTAATACATAAATATTTAATATATTTTAATAATAATACTGCAAACAATGAGATCTCCAGGTGTAAGTTGCTGTAGATGATCCTGTTGGGTGCCTTTGAGATTGTGCACAAAACCAGGGGTTCACAGTCTTGATTACAAACTGGTGTTTTCCAGGGGAAATTATAAGCAACAATAACAATAAAACTCCAAAATAGATTTCTTAGGTCTCACCCTCAGAGATTTCAGTGGTCTTGGGGCAGCATGGGGATGGGGATTTTTAGCTCCCCGGCTGGTCCTAATGCATAGCCAGGATCTGGAGGCAGTGTACTAATCCATGAGATAAATAATTGCTTCAGTGATGGGTGCTCTGAAAAAGCTAACGCAGCTTTTCTAGAGTCACTGATGCAAGGCAGCACAAGAGTTCTCAAGAGCTGTGGCCACTCACTTCTCTATAGTCACACCTGGACACCTGCAGCTTGTCTTGGTGATTGGTGCTTGCTCTCTGTGGGCAGGTCAGGTGAGGAGGAAGACGAATGGGCTGTTGGAACTCGCCCTTCTCTTTCTCTTTCTTTCATAAAGCTGAGAGGTAGGACATCTTAGGTGTGTCTCTCTGCTCTAATTTGAGCAGGTTTCTTTCAGGAATAATGGCTTGCTAAGTGCCTTTTGCTAGGGGCATCAGGCGCACCGTGATAGCTTGTATAAAAAAGCTTCTGAGCCATTGGGTCAGTTATGGGTAACAGGAAATGTGGACAACAGTAATCTAGGCTCAGGGTACAGAAGATGTTCATGTACATAGAGTGCTGACCTAAGACTTTGGCACCTGCTCCAGGTCCTGGGCTTACAGGATTGCCATGGCCTTACAGGAAATGCTCAGCTTCTCTCTTATGCCATCTGTGACCAATTGTTGACCTCTGTCTTATAAAACAAATGGACAAAGCCTCTATGGAGATAAACATTGAGGTTCTGAAAAGCAAGAGATCCGGATTAAGAACCCAAGCTCAGACAGTCCTGGGGTTAACCAAAGCTTTTGCTGACCTTGGTGGGATCTCTGTCTTGGGGAGAGTTGTCATGGTTTTCCAAAGAGGTCCAGCACAAAAGCCTCCACGCATTTAATTTTGTTTTCAAACGGCTAAGATTTAGTGTTAAGTAAAAGACGATTGGTGTGTCCAAGTCCATGAGTAACAAAGCTTGAATTGCCCTAGGAAGTCTGCAGAATGATCTGGGGCTTTAGGGGTATAAATCTGACTTTAATTAACTTATAAGGTCTTATTGTCAGCCTTTATTCAGCCCAAAGGCCCACTGATTTTCTTCTTTGATTTTCTGTACTGAAAGATTGGCCCAAGTCAGATACTTTCCATGGGAGTATAATTATGTATTGCAAATGGTTTTCGAAAATCATCAGGTCCAAAGATTCCATTGTCTTGCAAAATTTGTGTGGAATAAAATCATATTTATTATTAATGCCATTGCTACCTCCTTTTCCTTTCAAACCCTGAGATCCCAACTCTACCCCCACATGTCACTTTGCTGAAATGGCACACACACAAAATCTACCTGCAAAAATGACGTTTTTACATCGCTTGATTGGCCCAAGGAAATCACCACCACCACAACAAATCCTATGAGGGTAGGGAAGAAGGAAATGTTTAATTCATTTAATTTGGTCAGGCTCCTCATTTTCATTAAGCCTGCCTGATTTTTTTTTTTTAGTAGTTGATTTTATGGCATAGCTTATATGCTTTGCTTGTATAACTTTAGCAGTTACTAAAATTGATACAACTTTTATCTGATGGAACTGAAAAATATGAAGTTTAATTAAAATTGAAAACAAGAATGGGGTGTTTGGGGTTTTTAGTTGGGGAATAGCATTGGGGTTTCTTATTAGAGATTTCCTGTCAGACTCTTAGAAAGTGGTACATAGCTGAGATGGCCACAGGGCGTAGGTGTTAGAACTGAGGCATCTTGATTCGTAGAGAGACTGAGGGAACAGCCTGGGCTTGAGACATAACCCTTCTGAAATGAAATGTGTGACAGTGAGCAATATATTTCACCTTTTTGAGTCCAGTTTCTTTTTTGTAAAGTAAGATAATAATACCTACTTGACAGGATTGTTGAAAAACCTGATGTAGCCAACTTTTTATTAAGCATTGTGATGGTCAGGCACTATTTATTCCCTGTGCCCTATAATAATTAACGTATTAATCCTCAAAAAACCCTGTGAGGTGGGTTAGTCTTGTTAACCATATTTTATAGACAGGGAAACTGGGGTACAAGAAGATAAAACAAAATTGAATGACCTAGCATTTTGTGGCAAAACCAGGATCCAAATCTATGTCTCTGGTTCTGGAGACCTCAGTATACTTATGAGCAGTGGGAGACAATTAATATGCAGTCAGACTTGCTCACCCATACTGGTTTACCTCAGACTTCAATACTTATTTGCCCCTCTTATTACACACACACACACACACATATACACACACACACATACACATATCCTTTCTGATAAAAAAAAAAGAAATCTTGGCTTCAAAGTATATTTGCTTTAAGCTAGATGAATAAGAAAAAACATATTCTGGCAACTTGCCTTTCCTTTTATATTGCAAATTTACAAAATAAAAGGAATCCAACTGAACTGCTTAGTTTCCCATTTCTTACTGATCTGCAGGTCCTGGCTGGCTAGAAGCTTTCTGAATGACTGTGTTTCCATTCAGTGTGGTCTCATAGCATGCAGAAGAATTTCAGAGATTTTCAATTGGAACGGTGGTGACAGGGCAACCGCACATTCTTAAAGTATTGCAAATGAACTTTTGCCCCTTTAATCATGGGACAAACACAAAGGTCTTGATGGACTCTCCTCCTTTGCCCCCTGCTCTGCTGTGCTGTGTCCTGCTTTGTTGCTGTGCTGGTTCTTTGTAGACATTTCCCATCATGTTGTAACCTCTAAGACCTTGCAGAGATTGACACATCTTCACGAATATGCTAAACAGATCTAGAGCAATGGTTTTCAAACAAGGAAGACTCCCACCTGCCCCTTCTCCTCCAACTATGGACATTTAACAATGTCTGGAGTTGCTTTGGGTTGTCACAACTTCAGATTGTGCTGCTAAACATCCCACAGTCTGCAAGACAACCTCTCACAATAAAGGATGATCCAGGCTAAAACGTCATTAGTTCCACTATTATGGAACCTTGATTTAAAATACCTATACCTTCTGTGCTATGGTGAGCGCTGTGAATTGTGTAACAATCAAAAAATAAAAAAAATACCTATACCTTCTTTGAAAGTCACTTCTTGGGAAAGGACCACTGAGTTAGAGTAGGTATCTCTACAAGCATCTCTTATAGTGCACACTTGGGGAATGCAAATACAAATCACAATCTGATACCATTGCACATGTAGTGAAAGAGGTAAAATGAAAAGCAAAGTAAATACTGAGACAACAGCTCTGTAGCCAACTGAACTTTCATATTAATTTGGTGGGAAAGTAAATGGATAAAATCACTTTGAAAAATTATTTAGTGTTATACAATAAAGGTGAACATAGGCATACCTTATGACCCAGCAATTCCATTTCTATATGTAAATATGAATATATATATAATAGATAGATAGATAGATAGATAGATAGATAGATAGATAGATAGATGTATATCCATCAGAAACAGGTACATACACTCACCAAAAGTATGCACTAGAATTTTCATTGCAGCACTATCTAAAGTTGTCAAAAATTGGAAACAACCCAAATGCGCTTCAGTTGTAGAATGGGTAAATGAATTGTTGTATAGTCATATGATTGTGCACTGTAGAATACAAAGGGGGCAAAAGGACTTACAAGTCACACAGTGATATGGTTGAATTTCATAAATTAATGTTGACTGAAAGAAGGCAGGCGTGCACACACACACACACACACACACAGAAAAAACATAGTATATGAAAAGTACAAAATAGAACTAATCCATGCTATTAGAAGTCAGGATCATCTTGGTTGAGGGGTAGTGACTGGAAAGAAGCATGAGGAGGACCTTAGGGGTCTGGTCATCTTCTGTTTCTCAGTCCTTATGTTTTTGCACAGGTGTGTTCACTTTGTGAAAAGTCACAACACTGCATATTTTTGATACGTGCATTCTTCTGTATGTATATAACTCTTCAATAAAATTTTTGAAGTGTGCAGCTGGTACTCTAGAAAGTAAGACAGGCTCTGGATTTTTCTACTAATTTTTTCCCTTACATTTTAATGTGGATTGGTCCAAAAGCACCTTAAAATACCAAGGTTGTAACATTGAGGGAAATAAGGGGGGCTGGAGTGGAAGCTTACCCTCCAGGTGGCCTGGTTGAGCAGGAGACAGCCTGGGGCACAGATGGAAGAATTCACTTCAGAGCAATGTCTGAACAAATGAGTAATCAAATGTTAATCATATTTAAGAAACACACTCTTATTGGTCAGCCCTGAGTCAAGGGGGACCGGGATGCCTGGTCTCTAGAGAAGCTTGCAGCTCCACTGGATAGGATTGAGGAGCTTTTAGGCAGAGGATTGCAAAGAAGGCAAGTGTCAAAAAGTCTGCTTTGCAATGACACATAGCTCGTGCCATGATTTTGTTGATGCCTGACCTTATCATCTCTCTTTCCCTTTCTCTTCACAGCCAAGGAGACAATGGCCATGCTTTGAATGCCGGCTCAAATCTTTTAAATTTTATTTTGTGAATCCTTAGCAGTCAAATGGCATTGAGTTTCTGTTAGCTGGTTTTGTTGTTGTTGTTGTTTGTTTGTTTTGTGTGGTTTGCTATGTGATGCTAGAAAATTATTTTTTTCTCTGCTTCAATTTTCTTATCTCTATAAAAAGGCTGAAGATTACATTGTGAAAGGTAAAATGCTCTATTTTCACCTGATATTATTATTCTAATTAACATTGAATTCTAACAACTCAAGAAAACTTATTTAATGTAAAACCATGGGATCCCAAGGGAAACTTCCCAGAGTCCCCTCTTGACGGCTCTTCCCTGGAAAAGCATTTTCTTTCAACTCTTTATGCTTACTCCCCTTCATGGAGCCCTGCTATCGGAGGGCTTCCTTGGGAGTTCTTAGAGATGGGTAGTTCTGGAGGGGGGGCACCTTACCTAGAAGCCATGAGGGCACACAGTGTACAGTTTGTAACATTGTACAGTGTTAGTACTGGCGGCTGGATAGAGGTGGTCATTTTAGCCCTAGAGAAAGGTCCCCCTGTTGAAGGCCAGTGTAGGCAAATAACATTTTAAATGTTGTACAGTGTATGGAAATTTCTATTACTACAAACATTTAGTTTGGTTCTGTGCCTGTTCAACATATTGCACATTTCTAAATTAACCATCTCCTAAATGGAGTACAGTCATGATTCATGTTCGCATTTTTCCTATGGGTGGAAGACTCAAGGTAGATGCTGTACACTCGCTTTTCCACAGCCGCATGCATGGATCTAAATCCTAAACATTGATTTCTTGTGCTAAGCCAAGAGGTGAGCCACTGAATGGGAGTGAGGAACTTGAGCTATTTGTTTAGAATATCTAGCTTGCCAAACTCTGACCCTTGTAGAACCAGGGGGAGGGCAGAGATTGCAACTCACAATTTTTCCCCCACTGCCAGTTCTCATTTCCTTAATTTGTGAAACTAATCTTCTGGCAGGAAGAACTGGGATGGGTAATTAATTCACATTATATTTGCTTTGGTGTCTTTATGTAAAGTACAGCCTTCTTATAATAATCCACTCCTTTGAAGCATTTATCATTTCAGTTTTCTGATTAAAAAATTAATGTTTATTTAGAAAACTGAGAGCAAAAAGCATAAGTCAGAACATAAAATATTTTCAACAAGTTGATGAATATGTGGGTGTTATTAATACTATTCTGTCTACTTTTACGACTTGCTAGAAAACTTTCATTATAAAAATGATCCATAAATTTATTATCCAGATTTCATCACTATGAACATTTTTGTGTGATTCCATAAAATCTTTTTCATGTCAGTGTTTTATTTTCTACATGCTAGTACATTCCCTGAATGCTTGTTTCAACTACCTGATAAAACTTGACAATGCTTGTGTCTGACCTACTGGCCCTTAAGAAGAAGGGAATAATCCCAACTTTCGTTAGGGATAGGCTTTAAATCCCAAAATGAAAATAAATTAAAAAATGCCTAGAATACTAAAGTGTTGCAGTGTCGTAACCATCTGGTATTCAGATAACCAGTAACCCAGTGCCTGGTATTCAGTAATAAGTGCAACCTCAGTAAATGAGCAGAATTCAGCAATGACATGTTATCATAAAGTCCTTTGACCTCATATATTAAGAATTCCAGAGTGAATCCATATCAGCCTGAGTTGAGACATAAGTTTGCTTTTCTTCCTGAGTAGCTTTTGAACCTTGAGTTTACATCATGGATGTAGCTATTGATTCTCTCACTGCTCTTTTCGTGAACGGAAGGCTGACCATTTCTGGGGGAAGTTTATGTCCTTATCAACTTGTTTGCTTCCTTGCCAAGCCAAGATCTCGTTCAGGAACCATACCTGAATCACTGAAAAAGCGAAAAAGGAAACACTTTAATCAGGATTGCTAATTGAACCGCAGGAGACTACAGAAACCATAATGGTTTTTTGTTTTTTGCCTTTGGTTTTTGTTTTTTTTCCTGCTAACTGGATAGAAAACTTTGCCTTATGAGAGCCATTACTCAAAGATGAAGGAAATGCTGATGATGTGGAATTATCCACTGAGTTGGTAAATTTTCTTGTAGTATCTCTTGAGGGTTAGAACAATGTGGTGATTGCTTAATGTAATACAATTGGAAGGACAGTGCATTTGCTGCTGCATTAACAAGTAGATTTGAGATTTGGAAATTTCAGTTGGGCATGAGTATCACACAGCTTACTTCTTCCACAGTTCATGCATGCACAAAGAACATACCTTTCTTCTTTGGCATCAAGGTGATTCCACCTAAAGGAGTAAGTGGTGTTTTGATTATTAAAGGAATAGGCACAGGACAGTGTATAAGAGAATAAATTTCATCTTTGGCTCCCCTACCTTCCTTCGAAGAGCCCAGTTGGCCTCCAGTGCTCATGGAGTGCTCTTCTCTCCTTCCCATTCAGGCTTGCCCTTGCTAGGAAAACTGTCCTTTACTGCTGCTTCATTAACTCTAACCTTACTCTCACACATTGGGGAACATGGGCTAGTTATTAAATTGCCACCCATTTTCCTTCTCTGATGGCCTGGGTAAGAATTCTCATTTGCTAGTTCCTAGATGACCTCTGACAAATTACTGAGCTCAGTTTTCTCTTCTGTAAAATGGGGTTAATAATAATACATACTTCAGTGCATCATTATAACGAATAAATTAGTTAATACCTGTGTTAGTACTCAGAAAAGTGTCTGGCATGTAAAAACTAATTGGTATGTTTAGTTCTTATAAAGTTTTTCATTTCCTTGGGGAAGAAATCCTCTTACAGGCTTGATGCAGTTTAGTTTTATGGATTAAACATTGGTCAGCAGTACCTTCTGGCTCTTCTGTTAATCCAAACCAGATACCAGATGCCCAGGCTTCCAGTCCTGTACTGGATAAAACACCATCAAAACACAAGATACTCAAACTGGAAGGAAACAAATTAATGTAATATTTTCATTTTATAATGACCTGTTTTCAGGTTCATTCTTTAGGCATTATGTTCCTTATTCCTCCACATAAGTCTGATGCCAGTACTTTGAGACATTAAAGCAAGCCATTGAGAAAGTCATTTGAAAGCATTTGAAACATACTGTATAGGGCACAACCTATTCTGCTTTTGTGTAGTTAGAAGGAGGCAGTGCCGACACAACACAGAAGTGGACTTTACTCTACTTTAGGTCTTCGAATTTACAATTTGGGGTTTGAACTCTCCCTTATAGCCCACATTCTAGACATGTAGTGGGAAGTCAGAGGTCATGACCAAAAAATATGTTCAGTGCCATTCACGTGGGAGAATATCTAACAAACATACACACACACATACACACACACACACACACACACTTTATGTGTGATTGTGAGTCCAGGTAATTTTCTCTCTGAGAGGAACCTTCCTGGTGGTCTGTTTGCATGCAGTGCCACCTCTGTGCTTCTCTCCTAGAGATTCGCCACTGGAATGTTGAGAAAATAGTATAAGCTCCTGATTCCCTCCTGAGATGATTGCCTGGAGGATCATGGAGGGAAAAAATGAAAACCATTTTCCCTTATTTAAAATGTGTGCTGAAAATACCATTCAATCCTTTCCCTTTCCAGGAGTCATACAGAGATGTGAGAGATTTGGTACACTCATCATTATAGAAAAATTTACCAGTGAACAGTGTATTGACCCAAATTCTGAGGAGGAAAGGTGCTCAAATATTTACCCAGAGCACTTCACTGAAAGGGTGCCCCACGGGTGGTTGGAGGTGGCCACCGGCAGGCTCTTGGCACCAACCACATTTCCTCTGTTCTAAGGAACCATTCATTCCCACCTGGTGCTTCCCCACACCCACTGCCTTCTCCCTTTCCAGTGAGCGCCCTTTAGGAAGATGTTTTATGAACTGTGTGCATGAATATTTTTGTGCCTACAGCAAGAGTGTTGTTTTCCTAAAATCAAGAATTAGAATAGGAAGTTCAGGAGCCTGGATTGTCAGCCTCAGGAGTGCAGCTGCGCAGACACTGTCCTGGGAAGACACTGTCTATGATATGTCATCGGATCTGGAGACAGATGCCTCTTTATGACATACAATACTGTTCTTGGCCTCTCATCCTTCATTCTCTTTCTTTTTGAATTTCTCTTCCCCGTAAATACCTAAAAATGTTAGTGCAAATAGAATCACAGGTACCCCAATTTTAGTCCTAACGCTAGATATGAACTTGGTCAAGTCATGACTGCCTTGTTATCTCTGTTTCCTATTCTAACCCAAATTAGTATAGTCTTATGAGACTGGAGGAGATTGGTGCTGCTATAGGAATAGAGCATGTATCAGTGTATGTATTTTATATACTGAAGTGAGTCCATTTTTAAAGAGTGTTACTATTCATGCATAGACTGAGCTGACAAGCCCAAAGGGAAAGCACTACTTACAGTCTGCCCAAGCCATTAGGAGAATTTTCAGATAAAGTCCTCACTGTTTTTCTAAGAATTAAAAATAAAATTTTAACTTCTTAAAATTAAAAATACTATAAGCTAATGAAAGTCAGAAAGTAGCTGGGAATCCATGACAAAGCTATATAGAGGAAGATTTTAGTTGTTTGTTTTTAATAAAAATTTGATTTGTGCTGGTAATTCTTTCCTCTATTAGTCCATGTCGTGTTTGAACCTATTTTTAAGATCCCCAAAAGGAGAACACCATATAGAACATGGAGGTGATTTACCATTGCTGATCTGCCTCCAGATTCTAAGGCAGAAACTTAAAACCAGCTTAGCTTTAATGCCACTCAAAGGCCCTGTAGGTGTCATTGGTAAGACATTGGTGAGATATTAATAAGGGGACATGGGCAAAGGGAGAACAGAGTGCATTATCAGCACAAGGAAAACAGGTAAAAGAACCTGTGGAATGGGCAAGACAGGTCCCCCACCTCAACCCCAGGAAGAGTTTACTTCCGGAGACATCATTGGCATAGTTTATAGGAGAACTGGGGCCTCTAGGTCCTGCTGAATTAAAGAAGGACAGACTGTAAATCTTCTGAGTTTCTAGAGTTTACTCAATAATGCAAACAAAAATAAACCAGTGTCCGTACACGTGGTTCAAGCACGCCTAGAAAGGCAATGGAGCCAGTAATCCCTTGTCACTATTAATTAAGTATATCCTCTAACAGCCTTGAGTCAGGCTGTTAATCTTCACACCTTCCTTTGGGGTCCCTGGGCAGCCGCTTTGGAGGTCTAATGAATCTCTGACCAATTTGGGCCATGGTCTAGTCACAAAAACAACAGCCAGAGGTGTAATAAGATATTCTGTGAAGAATGCATGTTCAATATTATTAGATCAGTTCTGCTGTTGGATAACTGATATCACAGCTTATATAAAGGTGGTAAATCTACAGATGGCATTCCAGCTCATGTAGAGAAGGAGAAGTCAAATGTTACCGAAACAGGGTAACTTTATGTGGTCAGACCATCATGAAATCACCAAAATCAGACAGGAAGAAACACTATCTTCCTATATTCCAATTTAACTTGGATCGCTTTTTTTGGGGGGGGTCACTTTTTAAAAAGAGCTTTGATTTAGTGACCAGTTTAGTAATTCCATATTGAGCCACATATGTTTTAGGTGAGAAAGACTACATTTCAGTCAAGCCAGGGTTCCTCTACCAGCCTTGCCCTTGAGTTAATAAACCGCTTATGGTCTTCCATATTTTCAAGATGATGAGGGGTGTTCTTTAGTTGTCCTTGATCCATGTGGGCATCTATTGAGAAGAAGATCATTTTAACTAGTCCTCAGTGACCATCTACTCTATTAGCTGCTGAATATTATCTTCCAGGTTGTGAGGCAATGATAAAGTGCCTTCCAGATTCTTGACACACAGCAGGGGCCTCAACAAGAGGCATAGGATTAGGCACAGTGATCGGGAAAGGATGAGTGTGATGGATGCTGTATGATCGTCTTTGAGGATGGGACTCCTAGAAATAATTAGGACAATGTCATACGGACAGTGTGGGACGTGTGGGTAGAAATCAGTAAAATATGAGACTCTGATGTTATTATGACCCATTTCAAGCCCCAAACTCTTGTATCCATAGGAAGTATGGATTACCATAATATTCAGAAAATAAACACATTTAACTGTAAACTGGTCTCCCTCTCTCTCAGCTTCTCTGCTTAATTGACAGACCCTGCTATATTTATTTTGGGTGAACCACTGCACTATGGGGGGAGTAGTAAAGGCCCAGATGACATTTAAGGAGGACATTTTAACTCTTTGGGAAAAACATGCTTCTAATTTCTATGAGCATCTGTAGCCAAGGAATAGAAATTTGTTTTCATCTCATTTTATCTTATTTATTTATTTGGGGGAGAGAGAGAGAGAGAGAGAAAATGAGCAGGGGGAGGGGCAGAGGGAGAGGGAGAAGCAGACTCACCACCGAGCAGGAGCAGGAAAAGGGCCCCCACTGAGCAGGGAACCTGATGTGGGACTCGATCCCAGGACCCTGAGATCAGGACCTGAGCCGAAGGCAGACATTTAACCAACTGAGCCACGCAGGCGCTCCGAGGAATACAAATTTCTATTACATATGATCATGACCAACAACAAGGAAGCTGTGAAGCACAGCTTTTTCTCCCTGCGCAACAGTCAGTGGACACCAAGGAAAGCGTATCCACAAGAAGCATAGTGACCCCACTGTAGTAGGAACACATTTATTGAAATGTGACTGGATGACGAAAAAAAAAAACACAAAGATATATGTTCCCGTTCTTAGATGAGAAACCCATACTCCAAAGAGGAGAAGGCATTCCACGAGGGTCTTGAGTGAATCCAGTCTGCCAAGCCCTCCTGGTGGCTCCAGTTTTTCTATTAGGTTACCCTGCGCCCCTCCCACTTGTAACCTACTGCAAGAGTGCTCACAATCCTGTAGCATCCATGCACCTTGACATGTGGCTTTCTACTTCCTCCCACAAAAAGGGTAGTAGAATGTACTTAAACATACCCCGATTTGGAGTTCAATCATGTACCTTGTCTTGGCCTATAGAGGAAGGGGGTGCATGACTGGACACCTTACCTGAATTGATTCCTTAAGATACCTGGTTTCCATCTTCTCTTTTCTGGCTCTGCCACAGTGGAGGGAAGAACTGTCTTTGCTACCCCCTGGTTCAACTAGAGCAGATTCACTTCCGCTGGGTACAGTTTATATGAACTGAGCTAAAATACTCCATAGCTGCGTGACAAATGGCACTAGAAAACCAGTACCTCTCTAATGATTATTTATATAGACAGAATGAACAATTTGCATAATCCTAAAGAATATATTTTCAAATGTCATTAAAAAAGACTGTGTAATTAGTCAATTAGGGAAATATGTACATTTTATATTTTCTGAAGGAGGGAAAATGTTCAAAGGTATTGTCTGGCCTTTAGCCTTTATTTTTTCTATCTTATAACAGCCTTATTGAGATATAATTTAAATACCATAACCTGTTTTATTGTGTACAATTCAGAAATTTTAGTATCTTTACATGTTGCACAACTATCACTGCAATCTAATTTTAGAACATTTTCAGGCCCCTAAGAAGAAAGCTTGTGTGCATTTAGAGTCTCTCTGTACCCCTGCCCCCAGCCCTAGGCAACTACAAATCTTCCTGTCTCCAAATATTTGCTTTTTGGACATAAAAAGGGGATCATATATGTATTCCCTTGTGTCTAGTCTTCATCTTTTTAGAAAGGTAGAAAATGGGGGTGCCTGGGTGGTTCAGTTGGTTAAGCGTCTGCCTTCGGCTCAGGTCGTGATCCTGGGGTCCTGGGTTCAAGCCCCACGTAGCTCCATCCCTGCTCAGCAGGGAGCCTGCTTTTTCCTCTCTCTCTCTCTCTCTGCCAAAAAAAAAAAAAAAAAGATAAATAAATAAATCTTAAAAAAAAAGGAAGAAAAGGTGGAAAATGCCTGTGCTCTACTCTAGGATTTTGATGGATTCCTGTCTCACATTTAGGTCTTTCATCCATTTTGAATTAATTTTTGCATATGGTGTAAGAAAGTGGTCCACTTTCATTCTCCTGCATGTTGCTGACCAATTTTCCCAGCACCATTTGTTGACGACACTATCTTTTTTCCACTGGACAGTCTTTCCTGTTTGTCGAAGATTAGTTGACCATATATTTGAGGGTCCATTTCTGGGTTCTCTCTTCTGTTCCATTGATCTATATGTCTGTTTTTTTTAAATTTATTATTGTTATGTTAATCACCATACATTACATCATTAGTTTTTGATGTAGTGTTCCATGATTCATTGTTTGTGCATAATACCCAGTGTTCCATGCAGAACGTGCCCTCTTTAATACCCATCACCAGGCTAACCCATCCCCCCACCCCCTCCCCTCTAGAACCCTCAGTTTGTTTTTCAGAGTCCATTGCCTCTCATGGTTCGTCTCCCCCTCTGACTTACTCCCCTTCATTCTACCCCTCCTGCTATCTTCTTCTTTTTCTTTTTTCTTAACATATCTTGCATTATTTGTTTCAGAGGTACAGATCTGTGATTCAACAGTCTTAAACAATTCACAGTGCTCACCATAGCACATACCCTCCCCTGGTCTATCACCTAGCAACCCCATCCCTCCGACCCCCCCCCCCACTCCAGCAACCCTCAGTTTATTCCTCGGATTAAGAATTCCTCATATCAGGTGCCTGGGTGGCTCAGTTGGTTGGGCTACTGCCTTCGTCTCAGATCATGATCCTGGAGTGCCAGGATCGAGTCCTGCATCGGGCTCCATGGTCAGCAGGGAGTGTGCTTCTCCCTCTGACCCTCTTCCCTTTGGTGCTCTCTATCTCTCATTCTCTCTCTCTCAAAAAATAAATAAAATCTTAAAAAAAAAAGAATTCCTCATATCAGTGAGGTCATATGATACCTGTTTTCCTGATTGACTTATTTTACTCAGCATAACACCCTCTAGTTCTATCCACGTCATTGCAAATGCCAAGATCTCATTCCTTTTGATGACTGCATAATATTCCATTGTATATATATATACCACCTCTTCTTTATCCATTCATCTGTTGACGGACATCTTGGCTGTTTCCACAGTTTGACTATTGTGGACATTGCCGCTATAAACATTGGGGTGCACGTACCCCTTCGGATCCCTACATTTGTATCTTTGGGGTAAATACCCAGTAGTGCAATTGCTGGATCCTATGGTAGCTCTATTTTCAACTGTTTGAGGAACCTCCGTACTGTTTTCCAGAGTGGTTGCACCAGCTTGCATTCCCACCAACAGTGTAGGAGGGTTCCCCTTTCTCCACAACCCCGCCAACATCTGTCGTTTCCTGACTTGTTAATTTTAGCCATTCTGACGGGTGTGAGGTGGTATCTCATTGAGGTTTTGATTTGGATTTCCCTGATGCCGAGTGATATTGAGCACTTTTTCATGTGTCTGTTGGCCATTTGGATGTCTTCTTTGGAAAAATGTCTGTTCATGTCTTCTGCCCATTTCTTGATTGGATTATTTGTTCTTTGGGGGTTGAGTGTGATAAGTTCTTTATAGATTTTGGATACTAGCCCTTTATCTGATCTGTCATTTGCAAATATGTTCTCCCATTCTGTCGGTTGTCTTTTGGTTTTGTAGACTGTTTCTTTTGCTGTGCAAAAGCTTTTTATCTTGATGAAGTCCCAATAGTTCATTTTTGCCCTTGCTTCCCTTGCCTTTGGTAATGTGTTTAGGAAGACGTTGCTGCAGCTGAGGTCGAAGAGGTTGCTCCCTGTGTTCTCCTTTAGGATTTTGATGGACTCCTGTCTCACATTGAGGTCTTTCAACCATTTGGAGTCTGTTTTTGTGTGTGGTGTAAGGAAATGGTCCAGTTTCATTCTGCTGCATGTGGCTGTCCAATTTTCCCAACACCATTTGTTGAAGAGACTGTCTTTTTTCCATTGGACATTCTTTCCTGCTCTGTCAAAGATCAGTTGACCATACAGTTGAGGGTCCATTTCTGGGCTCTCGATTTCTGTTCCATTGATCTATGTGTCTGTTTTTGTGCCATCTTTGTAACAGAGCTGAAAGTCTGGAATTGTGATGCCGCCAGCTTTGCTTTTCTTTTTCAACATTCCTCTGGCTATTTGGGGTCTTTTCTGGTTCCATACAAATTTTAGGATTATTTGTTCCATTTCTTTGAAAAAAGTGGATGGTATTTTGATGGGGATTGCATTGAATGTGTAGATTGCTCTAGGTACCATTGACATCTTCACAATATTTGTTCTTCCAATCCATGAGCATGGGACGTTTTTCCATGTCTTTGTGTCTTCCTCAATTTCGTTCATGAGTATTTTATAGTTTTCTGAGTGCAGATCCTTTGCCTCTTTGGGTAGATTTATTCCTAGGTGTCTTATGATTTTGGGTGCAATTGTAAATGGGATTGACTCCTTAATTTCTCTTTCTTCTGTCTTATTGGTGTATAGGAATGCCACTGATTTCTGTGCATTGATTTTAATATCCTGCCACTTTACTGAATTCCTGTATGAGTTCTAGCAGTTTTGGAGTGGAGTCTTTTAGGTTTTCCACATAAAGTATCATATCATCTGCAAAGAGTGAGAGTTTGACTTCTTCTTTGCTGATTTGGATGCCTTTTATTTCTTTTTGTTTTCTGATTGGTGTGGCTAGGACTTCTAATATTATGTTGAATAGCAGTGGTGAGAGTGGACATTCCTGCCATGCTCCTGACCTTAGGGTGAAAGCTCTCAGTTTTTCCCCATTGAGAATAATATTCACTGTGGGTTTCTCATAGATAGCTTTTATGATATTGAGGTATGTACCCTCTGTCCCTACACTCTGAAGAGTTTTGATCAAGAAAGGATGCTGTACTTTGTCAAATGCTTTTTCTGCATCTATTGAGAGGATCATATGATTCTTGTTCTCTCTTTTGTTAATGTATTGTATCACGTTGCTTGATTTGCAGATGTTGAACCAACCTTGCAGCCCAGGGATAAATCCCACTTGGTCATGGTGATTAATCCTTTTAATGTACTGTTGGATCCTATTGGCTAGTATTTTGGTGAGAATTTTTGCATCCATGTTCATCGAGGATATTGGTCTGTAATTCTCCTTTTTGGTGGGGTCTTTGTCTGGTTTTGGGATCAAGGTAATGGTGGCCTCATAAAACAAGTTTGGAAGTTTTCCTTCCATTTCTATTTTTTGGAACAGTTTCAGAAGAATAGGTATTAATTCTTCTTTAAATGTTTGGTAGAATTCCCCTGGGAAGCCATCTGTCCCTGGGCTTTTGTTTGTTAGGAGATTTTTGATGACTGCTTCAATTTCCTTAGTGTTTATAGGTCTGTGCAGGTTTTCTATTTCTTCCTGGTTCAGTTTTGGTAGTTGATACATCTCCGAGTGCATCCATTTCTTCCAGGTTATCTAATTTGCTGGCATACAGTTGCTCATAATATGTTCTTATAATTGTTTGTATTTCTTTGGTGTTGGTTGTGATCTCTCCTCTTTCATTCATGATTTTGTTGATTTGGGTCATTTCTCTTTTCTTTTAGAGAAGTCTGGCCAGGGGTTCATTAGTCTTGTTAATTCTTTCAGAGAAGCAGCTCCTAGTTTCGTTGATCTGTTCCACTATTCTTTTGGTTTCTAGTTCATTGATTTCTGCTCTGATCTTTATTATTTCTCTTCTCCTGCTGGGTTTAGGCTTTTTTTGCTGTTCTTTCTCCACCTCCTTTAGGTGTAGGGTTAGGTTGTGTATTTGAGACCTTTCTTGTTTCTTGAGAAAGGCTTGTATTGCTATATACTTTCCTGTCAGGACTGCCTTTACTGCATTCCAAAGATTTTGAACAGTTGTGTTTTCATTTTCATTGGTTTCCATGAATTATTTTAATTCTTCTTTAATTTCCTGGTTGACCCATTCGTTCTTTAGTAGGATGCTCTTTAGCCTCCATGTATTTGAGTTCTTCCTGACTTTCTCTTGTGATTGAATTCTAGTTTCAAAGCATTGTGGTCTGAAATTATGCAGGGAATAATCCCAATCTTTTGGTACTGGTTGAGACCTGATTTGTGACCTAGGATGTGATCAATTCTGGAGAATGTTCCATGGGCACTAGAGAAGAATGTGTATTCCATTGCTTTGGGATGGAATGTTCTGAATATGTCTGTGAAGACCATTTGGTCCAGTGTGTTGTTTAAGGTCTTTATTTCCTTGTTGATCTTTTGCTTAGATGATCTGTCCATTTCAGTGAGCGGGGTGTTAAAGTCCCCCACTATTATTGTATTGTTGTCAATGTGTTTCTTTGCTTTTGTTATTAATTGCCTTCTATAATTGGCTGCTCCCATGTTAGGGGCATAGATATTTACAATTGTTAGATCTTCTTGTTGGAGAGACCCTTTAAGTAGGATATAGTGTCCTTCCTCCTCTCTTATTACAGTCTTTGGTTTAAAATCTAATTTGTCTGATGTAAGGATGGCCACCCCAGCTTTCTTTTGGTGTCCATTAGCATGGTAAATGGTTTTCCACTCCCTCACTTTCAATCTGGGAGTGTCTTTGGGTCTAAAATGAGTCTCTTGCAGACAGCATATCGATGGGTCTTGTTTTTTAATCCAGTCTGATAGCCTGTGTCTTTTGATTGGGGTATTTAGCCCATTGACATTCAGGGTAACTATTGAAAGATAATGAATTTAGTGCCATTGTATTGCCTATAAGGTGACTGTTACTGTATATTGTCTGTGTTCCTTTCCGGCTATGTTATTTTTAGGCTCTCTCTTTGCTTAGAGGACCCCTTTCAATATTTCTTGTAGGGCTGGTTTCGTGTTTGCACATTCCTTTAGTTTTTGTTTGTCTTGGAAGCTTTTTATCTCTCCTTCTATATTCAATGACAGCCTAGCTGGATATAGTATTCTTGGCTGCGTATTTTTCTCTTTTAGTGATCTGAACATACCATGCCAGCCCTTTCTGGCCTGCCAGGTCTGTGTGGATAGGTCTGTGGCCAATGTAATGTTTCTACCATTATAGGTTACATATCTCTTCTCCTGAGCTGTTTTCAGGATTTTCTCTTTGCCTCTGAGACTCATAAGTTTTACTATTAGATGTCGGGATGTTGACCTATTTTTATTGATTTTGAGAGGGGTTCTCTCTGCCTCCTGGATTTTGATGCCTGTTTCCTTCCCCACATTAGGGAAGTTCTCTCCTATAATTTGCTCCAATATACCCTTTGCCCCTCTCTGTTCTTCTTCTGGGATCCCAATTATTCTAATGTTGTTTCATCTTATGGTATCGCTTATCTCTCGAATTCTGCCTCCATGATCCAGTCGTTGTTTATCTCTCTTTTTCTCAGCTTCTTTATTTTCCATCATTTGGTCTTCTATATCACTGATTCTCTCTTCTTCCTCATTTATCCTAGCAGTTAGTGGCCCCATTTTTGATTGCACGTCATTAATAGCCTTTTTGATTTTGACTTGGTTAGATTTTAGTTCTTTTATTTCTCCAGAAAGGGTTTCTCTAATAACTTCCATGCTTTTTTCAATCCCAGCTAGTATCTTTAGAATTATGATTCTGCACTCTAGGTCCAACATCGTACTAATGTCCATATTGAGTAGGTCCCTGGCAGTCGGTACTACCCCTTTTGTTCTTTTTTTGAGGTTATTTTTTCCGTCTTGTCATTTTGTCCAGAGGAGAATAGATGAATGAGAGAACAAAATGCTAACAGGGTAACAATGTCCCCAGAAAATATACTTTAAAGAAATCAGAAAAGTCCTGAAGCCGGGGAAAAAGAAAGGGAAAGAAAGAAAAAAAAAAGATAAAGATAAAAACAAACAAAAACAGAACAAAACAAAACAAAAAAAGAGATTATGATCAAATATGATCAGCTGGTACATAGATCAGTGCCACACACTAGAGTTTGGGTGTATTTTGGTCTGGTAGAAGAAAGTGCCTCCCAAAATTTTAAAGAAAGACAAACTTATATATATACAACAATAAGGGTTGTTATGATGAAAGGATGGAATATGACTGTAAAGATGAAAATCATTAAAAATTTTATAAAAGGAATTGATAAGATAAGAAGTGGTTTGAAAAAAGAACGGAGAGAATTTACAAAAAAAGGGGATAGAATGTGATCAGGCAGGAAATTAGAAGAAAGCCATACACTAGAGATTTAAGGTATATTTTGTTAGAAGAAACTATCTCAAAGTTTTAAAGAGAGAACAACTTATATATATATGCCAAAAATAAGGGTAACTACTATGAAGGGATAGAATATGACTAAAAATGAAAAACAAAAATGTTTTTTAGAAAAGGGATTGATAAGATGTTGGTTGAAAAAGGGAAAAAGAAAAATTCAAAAAAAAAAGACAGTTAAAAAAATTAACTTTGAAAGACTAAAAAATCATGGTAAAAAAGCCATGGATTCTATGTGCAGTATTCCCCTAGCTCTGGAGTTCTGTAG
This sequence comes from Callorhinus ursinus, assembly GCF_003265705.2. Taxonomy (NCBI): domain Eukaryota; kingdom Metazoa; phylum Chordata; class Mammalia; order Carnivora; family Otariidae; genus Callorhinus; species Callorhinus ursinus. The sequence goes on from NW_027397112.1 coordinate 2,412,252, forward strand.
TTCTCATTGATTGGTAAAGTTGGTCTTGGCTGGCTGTTCGTGCTGATCTCCTGGGGGAGGGGCCTGTTGCCGTGGTTCCTAAATGCCTTTGCCGGAGGCGGAATTGCCCCGCCCTTTCCGGTCCGGGCTAAGTAATCTGCTGGGGTTTGCTCTTGGGACCTTTTGTTCCCTGCAAGCTCTCGGTACAGCTTTGGAGGAGGAGAGTGAAAATGGTGGCCTCCCAATCTCCACCCGGAGGAGCTGAGAACTCGGGGCCCCGCTCCTCAGTGCGCCCCCAGAGAAAAGCAGTCACTCCCGTGTCCCCGGTCTCCGGCCGCACTCCGTGCTCACCCGGCCTGTGACCGAGCGTTTCTATCTCTGGCACCTGACCCCGTGTGGAGTCTCCAAACCCAGCAGATCCCTGCGGTGCGCTCCCGCGCCGCTCCTCCCGGGGGAGGAAGGTGAGTCTCCCCGGCTCTGCCGCTTGTTGGGTCCCTGCTGGAGGAGCAGTGGCCTGACTGGGCCGCGGATCACAGTTTATGGCCACCCTGAGCTGAGAGCCCACGCCTCCGCTCCGTCTCTGCAGCCGGCTGACCTGCTCCGATCCCTGGGAGCTCTCCCGCACTCAGGCACCCCCTGGTCTTTCTGTGACCCCGAGGGTCCTGAGACCACACTGTCCCGCGAGGGTTCCACCCTCTGCTCAGCCACTGGAGCATGTCCCTCAGTGGAGCCAACTTCTTTAAAAGTTCCGATTTTGTGCTCCGCTGCTCTATTATTTGCCAGAAGTGGCCGCCGGAGGCCCCCTCCCCCGCCGTCTATCCTCCCGAATATCGCCTCGGATTCACTTCTCCGCACGTCCTACCTTCCAGAAAGTGGTCGCTTTTCTGTTTAGAGAGTTGTTGCTCTTCTTTTCTTCAGTCTCCTGTTGAGTTCGTAGGGATTCAAAATGGTTTGATCCTTATCCACCTGAATTCCTGAGACCAGATGAAATCCAGATGTTGTACTCCTCTGCCATCTTGCTCCGCCCCCCAATCCATATGTCTGTTTTAAGTGCCAGTACCATACTGTCTTGATGATTACAAGTTTGTAATACCAGTACAACTTAAAGTCCGGAATTGTGATGCCTTCTGCTTTGGTTTTCTTTTCAATGTTACTTTGGCTCTTTGGGGTCTTTTCTGGTCCCCTACAATTTTTAGACTTGTGTTCCAGTTTTTTGAAAAAGGCTGTCGTTATTTTGATAGGGATTGCATTGAATGTGTAGATTGCTTTGGGTAGTATAGACATTTTAACAATGTTTGTTCTTTTGTGAACGTGGAATGTTTTTCCATTTCTTTGTGTCTTCCTCAGTTTCTTTCATAAGTGTTGTATAGTTTTCAGAGTACAGATCTTTTACTTCTTTGGTTAGGTTTATTCCTAGGTATCTTAGGATTTTGGGTGCAATTGTAAATAGGATAGATTCCTTGATTTCTCTTTTTACTACTTCATGATTGGTGAATAGAAATGCAACAGACTTTTGTGCATTGATTTTTTATCCTGCAGTCTTGCTGAATTCCTGTATCAGTTGTAGCCATTTTTTTTGGTGAAGACTTGTGGGTTTTCTACATTGAGTATCATGTCATCTGCGGAGAGTGAAAGTTTGACTTCTTCCTTGCCGATTTGGATGCCTTTTATTTCTTTTTGTTGTCTCTTTGCTGAGGCTAGGATTCCAGTACTATGTTGAACAACAGTGGTGAGAATGGACATCCCTGTTGTGTTCCTAACCTCAGGGGAAAAGCTCTCAGTTTTTCCCCATTGAGGATGATATTACCTGTGGGTCTTTCATTCATGATGTTGGGGTATGTTCCATCTATTCCTCCTTTCTTGAAGGTATTTATCAAGAAAGGATGCTGTATTTTGTCAGATGCTTTTTCTGCATCTATTGAAAGGATCGTATGGTTCTTATCCTTTCTTTTATTAACTTGGTGTGTCATGTTGATTGATTTGTGACTATTGAACTACCCCTTCAGCACAGCAAAGGAAACAATCAACAAAACTAAAAGGCAACTTACAGAATAGGAGAGGATATTTGCAAAAGACATAGCAGATAAAGGGCTAGTATCGAAAATCTATAAAGAACTTATCAAACTCAACACCCAAAAACCAAAAAATCCAGTCGAGAAATGGGCAGAAGACATGAACATTTCTCTAAAGACATACAAATGGCTAACAAACAGATGAAAAAATGGTCAATGTCACTCATCATCAGGGAAAAACAAATCAAAACCACAGTGAGATACCACCTCACACTGCTCAGAATGGCTGAAATTAACAACTTAGGAAACAAGAGATATTGGTGAGGATTCAGAGAAAAGGGAACCATCCTACACTGTTGGTGGGAATGCAAACTGGTGCAGCCACTCTGGAAAACAGTATGGAGGTTCCTCAAAAAGTTAAAAATAGAACTACACTACAACCCAGCAATTACACTCCTAGGTATTTATCCAAAGGATACAGACATAGTGATTCGAAGGGGCACATACACCCCAGTGTTTATAGCAGCAATGTACATAATAACCAAAATATGGAAGGAGTCCTGATATCTATTGATTGATGAATGGGTAAAGATGTGGTATACACACACACACACACACACACACACACACACACACTGGAATATTACTCAACCATCAAAAAGAATGAAATCTTGCCATTTGCAATGAGATGGATGGAACTGGCATGTAGTATGCTAAGTGGAAAAGTCAGGCAGAGAAAGACAAATACCATATTATTTCACTCATATGTGGAATTTAAGAAACAATACATGAACATAGGTGAAGGGAAGGAAAAATAAAATAAGATAAAAACAGAGGGAGGGAAACCATAAGAGACTCTTAACTGAAGGGAACAAACTAAGCATTGCTGGAGGGGAGCTAGGTGGGGGGATGGACTAACTGGATGATGGGCATTAAGGAGGGCACTTATTATAATGAGCACTAGATGTTATATGCAACTGATGAATCACTAAATTCTGCCCCTGAAACTAATACAATATATGTTAACTAACTTGAATTTAAAGAAAATCTTTAAAAAAAAAGTTAGAATCACTATGACGTAAAGAGATTTGATATTTTGAAACCTAACAAAAGCTATATAGGATCATGCATAGGGGTTATTTTCAAAAAGAGGTGAACTTAGTGTTATCAGAAAAATTTAGCATGGATTAAGGGTTCTGTTGCTTTATTTACAACTCACTGAACCATTCATGACACAAAGAAGATTGAACAAAATCCATACAAATTAACATCATATAGAGCTGCATCAAGATGTAGTTCACAGGTTCACCAAACATACAGCAAATCATCTTTCTAAGGAGGGCCAGTTTCTGGGTCCTGTGCAATAAAAGGAGTATGGTCATCTGAATATGAAGTAAGCTGGGAAAGACAAAAATAGTGTTTGTGCAAAAATACCTTGGTAGATACTTCCAAACTCATTCTGAATTCAGGCTCATATCTCTCATAGCTTCTGTCTAGAGAAGAATATGATGTTTGCTGTCATGAAGAGTTTAGGAAAACCTGTGTTTGCAGAAACACCTAGACTGGGACCCAATCAATATAGATGGGTTTAAATTACCTCACCTTAACTTAAAAGACACCATTCAAATCATTGGAAAAAAATCAGCCATTCCTGTTTTTATGTAACGTGAATATGATTTGATCACCAAATTAAATAATACACGGCAAGGTTACAGGTAATTTGACTGGCTTGAAATGTGCGGACATCTTTCTAGAGAGGTCCTGAGTGTCTTCCCAAATACACATTGTTATTCCTGAAGAATTTTTTAAAAATAAACAGTTAAGGCATTTCTGATAAAATGTGCCTTCAGTTAGATAAAATAGCCCTTTGAAGTTAGGAAAAAGAGTCAAGAGGAACAGAATAATTCATCGCACTATGATAATGTCATAAATTCAGGAAAAATGAAGGGGGGGAAATCAGAGGGAGAGGCGAACCGTGAGAGACTATGGACTCTGAGAAACAAACTGAGGGTTTTAGAGGGGAGGGGCGGGGGGTGGGTTAGCCCGGTGATGGGTATTAAGGAGGGCATGTATTGCATGGAGCACTGGGTGTTAATATGCAAACAATGAATCATGGAACACTACATCAAAAACTAGTGATGTACTGTATGGTGACTAACATAACATAATAAAATACAAAAATTAAAAAAAATAAATTCATATGGAATTGGGAGCCTATATGAAATTAAGTGGCAAAAGAATAATTTGTAGCATTCAATAGCATATTCAAACTCTACTCATTAAGTAGCCTGTTTAATAGTAGCTAGGACTGTCTCCAGATGGTGTCAAGTATCTAAGGTCCTGGTAGATATGACCCCTGTAATGACAGACCAAGAGCTTTTCCTTCATTGCTGTGTACCAGTGAAACATGCTGATGAAAGATGCACGTGGAGCTATTTGGCCCATCTGCCCTAATATTTCTTTTCCGAGTTCCCTGGTTCAAACTCAAGAGGTTCATCCCTGACCTATCCAGTGTTAAGTTTGAGTACGCAAATACTACATTCATTACAGTGCATGTATCAGCATGTTTACATAATATTGAACAGATAAATTGGCAGAAAGTATACATTTATACTTGCAATGAAAGAGTGAAGAAAGTAATTTTTTCTTCCTACGACACATATGGTTCCACTTTCATGGTTCTGTCTGTCTCCTGGGTTAATGACATCCCACCATATGCCCAAGAGCAAGGAGTGATGGAACGGACATGCTGCTCAAACAGACTGAAACAAGCTGAATCATGTGTCCTCGGCCATAAAAATGCCTTTCAAGTGACCCCATAAGTTGACATCTGCCCATGTATTGTGGACATTTGGGGCCAAGTTGCCCATTTGTTTCTTTCTGGTGAAAATGTAAATATTATACGTGAAAACTTTTGCAAGTACAGTCGTCTTTCTTTTTTAGAGACTGGAGAGAGGGTAGATCAGGTGGGTAGCAGTTGTAGCCTTACTTTGTGATACTTTCAACGTGTCTTGATAAATTACATGCATCACCTCAAAACAATGAAGTCCCTGAAAATGACATGAAAACTAGTATGCAATTTTTTTTTTCTCAAACTACAAAACAACCCTTTGGAAACATAATATAATTTGAGCATGTCAGTAATCCATTCAGTCAGTGTTTTTGAATCCTGGTTGATCCCAGCTTTTATTTGGTTGAATCTCTCTACCTTGTGATAGCTACTGTTATTCCACAGGGCACTTGGAATATGATGAGTTTGGAGAGAAGTATAGAGATATGCAGTCTCTGCTTCTTTCTTTCAGTAGAATTATTTACAAAAAAAAAAAAAAATCTGTCGAAGCGATGTCACTGGCGTTTTCCTTTATATTTATTCAAATGTAGCTATTTTCTCATTGACAAGTAGCAAGATAATTATACTAAAAAATCCAGAGTTCAAACACTCCTGCTCCTTGCGACCTTTGGTTTTTATTTAAAAGAGAAATCCTGCAATTGATACACACAATTTCTGTACTAAACTTAATTTGCCTTTCTCAGTGCCTTTATATGTTTATGCCTGTAGCACCCTATGTTCACAGAAGAAAATGTGGTATTAAGTGACAGGAAGTAAGGATATCGAAAGGAAAAAGAAACTTGCAAGAAAAATGTGAGTTTCCTCTTCCCCTCTACAACTTCATGAGACCATACTGGTTTTTATTTGGGGAATTAATTATGTTGTGACAGATCTGCTTTTTACTGTTTCTCTGTGGAGAAAACACAATTTTAGAGGAAGATGGCTGGTAATGTATGATTGTAATGCTATGTTCTGAGCATCCTATTGGTGTATTGAATCAGAATCCACATTATAGGACAGCTGATCCAAGTGTAGGCTCTGGTTATTTATGTAAAGACTAGTTTAAATAGACACAGAAATGATTGGACAATTCAGCTGAAATTGTTTTGCTGTTGAGTGTATCTGACAGAGCTAAACATTGAATAACAAGTAATGAAAGAGAAAGCTAAAGTTAATAGTTATTTATTTTTTTAACTTCCCTGATTATAGACTTTTATGGCTTTCTATTGCAATTAGAATAATATCTGAGTCTTTGCCATGATTTACAAGGTCCTATATAATCTGGCTCCTGACCACTTCTCTGACACCATTTCCTTCCTAGATCCCCTTGCTCATTTCCAGACAGCCACATGGATTTCCTTACAGTAATTTGCCTGAGCTAAGCCCATTCCAACTTAGGGCTTTGCACATGCTTGTCTTTTGCTTCCAGTGTTCTGCAGGGCTTGCTCCCTCTCTCCCCTTCCTCAGTCCTTGATTTAGATATCACCTTCTCAAATAAGCTTTTTCTTTTGGAGGGAGAGGGAGAGAGTATCTTAAGTAGGCTCCACACCCAGCGTGCAGCCCAACGTGGGGCTCGATCTCACAACCCTGAGATCATGACCTGAGCCAAAATCAAGAGGCAGTCGCTTAACCCACTGAGCTACCCAGGCGCCCCTCAAATAGGCTTTTCTTAAGGACCTAGCAACAGTAGCGACCTACTTGCCCAACTACCCTTTGTCTTCTTAATTTGTTTCTCTTTAAACTGTTTCTTTATAGCACTTATCATTTCCTGACATGTATTATACCCTTATTTGCATATTCTGTCTTCTTTCCCCACTAAGAAGAAAGACATTATTATTAAGGTATTTTTAAAACTATATTTATTCCTTAATTTGAAAGAAAATGCTTATTAAACATGCAAGGCATTATACTAGTACTTTGACTCATCCTCAAATTAACCTTTGAAGGTAGATTCTATTAGTATCAGCATTTTATGAAAGAAGAAATCAATAAAAAGAGAGCTAGGTGATAATGAGAAGAAGTTGGTAAAGAGGGAGGATTTTAAAATACAAGTAACAAGGGTAATAATTTAGGCAAGAGTGGGGGATTTGAAACAGGGTTAGTAGGCACTGACATTCCACAGCAAGAGGGAAGGGGCCTCCCTTTCACAGTAACAGGAAAGGAGGAGAAAGTATTAGGTGTGGTTGCAGTTTGTTTGGTTATAAGGCATACCAGACTTCTTCCCTAGGAGAAGGTAATGTTTCCGAGTCAGAGAATTCTCCGAGTCGGAGAAAATATTTGAGGAACACAGAGAAGGTTTATAAAAGACTGCAAGGGAGGAAGAGGGACAGCAGGCTAGGGAAACAGACTGCTAGCAGCACTGAGCATCCACCTAAGACTGGAGATTAAATTTTCAAGGGACCCAGTCTGTACATATGTGCAACTAATTCGAGTAGTTCTTGGCAGCCCAGATGTTGACTTTTGGATTCATCTAGAAATGAGGTTTCCATGCTGCGTGAAGCAAAGGAAAATGGGGAAAGGGAGTTGAGGATCCTGGTCAGTAGTAAAGGGTCTCAAGTAGAAGGAAAGGAAAAGAAAGGTCGAAGGATGCTGATAAGTAAGAGGAATCAGAGGGGTAAGAACTAAAGCACTACTGTCCAGTGAAACTTTCTTTAATGACAGCAATGTCCTAGATATGTTGTTGTCCAGTATGACAACTGCTAGTGTTGTGTGGCTATTTGCACTTGAAATCTGACTAGTGAGACTGAAAAACTGAATTTTTAGTTCTATTTATTTTTAATGAATTTAAATCTATTAAATCTATTAAATGAATTAAATATATAGTGTACACAGAGTGGCTGCCATCTGGGACGGCTTAAGACTAGAAATCCTCATGAAGATGAAGAACTAGGGGCACCTGGGTGGCTCAGTTGGTTAAGCGACTGCCTTTGGCTCAGGTCATGATCCCAGAGTCCTGGGATCGAGTCCCACGTAGGGCTCCCCCTTCTCTGTGGGGAGCCTGCTTCTCCCTCTGCCTCTGCCTGCCACTCCCCCTGCTTGTGCTCACTCTGTCTTTCGCTCTCTCTCTATGTCAAATAAATAAATAAAATCTTTAAAAAAAAAGATGAAGAACTAGTATATGAGAACAAATTAGTGGAGAGGCAGAAAAATGGGAAACTGTTCAGAAAGTGATGCATAAACACTGTTGTTACCTGCCCAAACATCCATTCCCCTCCTCTTTTTTAAGGACTTCACTTTTTATTTCGCTATCTACACCTCCCTCATGCAGCCTGTACATGATAGGTAGAACTAATTCTACCCCCAGTTCTGGGGTTTAGAAATATATCTTAGACTTCTGCTAATCAGTTCACAGTAATCTAATCATGAACCAATGTTCCTAGTTCTGGGGTGAACATGGAACACAGTGGTTATCAGTGAGAGTGAAGAAGACCTTTTCTGGAAATTTCAGGGAAGGGACTTTCTGTCTCCTCCTCTGTGGTGTAGCACACAGCCTGTAGCCCAGAACTATACATAATTTGCCACCATGAGGATACTGAGGAATTCAGGAGGCAGTGATGGAAAGAAACTGGGTCCAATAAAACCATGTCAAGTCATGGAATCAATCTGGCTCTAAGGTCTGTCCTCTGTAGGGGAATTTCTAGTTCACAAACCAATAAGTCCCCTTTAGCTTAAGCCAGTTTTTGTTACCTGTAGTATCCAGAGACTTAACTGATATGAGCAGTGTGCCTTAATTTACAATTTCAAAGATGTGAGAGATCCGGAGTTGAATTATTGATTGTGGTATGGAGTGATGGTGGAGTAGAGCTGAAGGTCAATGGAGATCAAGGGATCAAGCATTTGAGAAGCCAGAATACTGAAGGCTGCCCTTGCCATCAATGATGACAGCAGGATTTAGGGTGAAGCAGAACCATGAATTAGGTGACAGATCCGTAGAGAAGTAAGCATTGACTGCTCAATGAGCATTGCAATGAAGTGATGATGGGCATTGCTTAAAGGTGTCCACTCACTCCCCTTTCCTTAATGTGTGTTTTCAAAATGATTTAAGACAGCCTTAAAATATATATATATATACACACATATTATATGTATATATATATATACACACACACACAGCTTTTAATATGTATATATATATGAAGATATGTATATATATGTATATATATATGAAGATATGTATATATATATTATATATATATATATATAGCAGTGTAAAAGAAATAAAGAGAATCACACTGAAAATGGAAGTAAAAGAATATAAGGCATTTAAGGCTTAAAAAGATAAGACAAAGCCAGGGGTGAGGTCAGTGCACAAAATACGCAATAGAACATCCAGCACTTTTGCTGGAGCTAAGCCACAGTTTGACTCTGAGTTTTCTATTCATTCATGGTCTAGCCTCTCATTTTTATCTCTATATATGCAGCTTTTATAAAGTCAGGCAGCCATATCTGTTAAACTCTCCTTTAATTATTAGTTTACGTTATGTGCCCAAGGTCACAGAGCTAGTAATAGAGCCCAGTTCTTGAAGAAAAAAGCTCCAAATTTCTAACCCTGCAGGCTTCCCACTAGACCACATTGCATCTCCAACGCAGAGTTATTTCGTGGTAGACATCCTTTTTCCTGGACTGCAGGGGCACAGGAAAACCAAAGAGCTACTGGGGTATTTTTGTTCGTGACTCTGAACCCTGGTGACTGAGGATGGAAAAGAGTCTGACAGACAGACCAGGCCCCTGATGGACCATGTCTGGACAGCCCGACCTAGGAGAGGAAGTACTCCAGCTGCTGATCTCCTGGGAGGAGCTGTGCTAAGGTAGCAAATGCTGTACACGTCAGGATTGAGGTGGTTTGGCCGAGGCGTGGGGGGGAATGCAGTGCGCCAGCCCCCACCAGCCCTGGCAAGTTTGTGCCCTCGGTGGCTTGAAAGATAAACATCTGGCCACATCCTGTCTACGAGCAGTCTCTTTGCCCACTGCCTCAGTTCACCTCCCTTCCCCTACTCAGCCTATCACAAACTCTAAAATCCTTGCAAAATTCAACTCCCATTTTATCCAAGAACTCAGTATCTGTGTGAGGAAAACATCTCACTGCAGACTGCTTAAAATGCCAGGAATCAAAGCCACCATTTTCCTTCCGATCTATTCATGGATGTACTCTTCCACACAAAGCAGGGGAGTTCTGTGATGGGGGGCTTCAGTGTAGATGCTGGGTTCCTGAGGTGCATCCAAGGTTGTTTCAAGGAAGATGGAGAAAAAACACAGTGTGCACTGTTTCCTCCTGGTCATATACATCCTCATTAGGGACTCTTTGATGGAAAAATTATGGTGATTCAGTGCAATGGTAGCCTCCCACATTTCTTTAGACAGCTATTTTTAAACTTCACTGGGTTCCAATTCATTTGGTGCAAGTGAAGTACCTGTCCCACAGATGAATGCCTATGTGCTCACACCACATCACTTCACATGACATTTCAGAAGGATGTCACAAGCCCCTTGAGAAACTCACACTTGGATCACCAAAGGAAGAATTTTAGTTCTATGTGGTCGTTTTGGACAGCTTGGGCAGCATCAACTAGAGGTTCTAAAAATAAATTGTTGAAAAAGGCACTAACCTTCTAAGTGTCTGGAGACTTAGGTTCATGTCCCACTTCCACCACTTAGAAGCTGTGTGACTTTGGGCTCTCTATCAGTTTCCTTGGTGTAAAATGTGGATAGTTATATCTGCCCTGCCCATCTAATAGAACGTGAGGATCAAATGAGAAATATATGAGATTTTCTATATAATCTAGAAAGAACGAGATTTGTATAACAGGAAACAGGATCTGACCTAATTGATTTGTGAAGTTCCTCATTGTCATACATTTCTTGTCCTTGTGGTATCCCAGTGTCTTCAGGGCCAGTGTTGAATGCTGACCCCCTGCTGGGTGAGCGTCTAGTAAATGTGCCAAGCTCTAGATCCCAGCTTGCCAATGTCTACCATCTTTCTTCCATGCGTCCTGAGTTTGTTGCTAGACTCTTGTTCTAAAAAGGGACCATTTGGAGATAAAAATCAGAGATGTTTTGTTAATGATTAGATAACGAATTAGGTTCAACATTAACAATTGATTTTCTATAAAGGTGTGTATCAGTGCTAAGTGCAATATTTGTGACTTTGTCCATCTCCTCCTTCCCAACATAAACACACAAATGCATACAGTGCAATAATATGGATCTTCTTGAACCAGGCAAGGCAGCAGACATTTTTATCCCTCCTTTAAGTCACTGCACATAGGTATGGGCCTGGGTCACAGACACAAAGCTGCTCTGCTCATCATATAGAACTTTACAGTTAATGTACATTGTTCTATAACCTCCTACAAAAGAATCTCATCCCCACCATCTCATTAGGACCATATTTAAAAATGGGGGAGGTTACTTGATATACTAAAAAAATAAAATCATGTATAATAATTATTCTTACTATTGAGTAGGAATGGCAATGCTTTACATCTGTACCTTGCACAGAAAGCCCTTTATATCCATTATTCTGTACGTTGCCACGTCAAATACGACAGGATATGTTGGAAGGCCTGATGGGCTTATAGTGGGTGAACAGAAGCCAGACTGATGGAAAGGGCAGAGGGAGGCAAAGGCTCCATCTACTTCTGTTAGAGATGAGGTGTTGTGACCCCACAAGTCAACGGGCCACGGCCCCTCCATCCCCAAGATGAGAGCTGCCTTCAGAGGGAGTCAGTGATTTATGTGATCCTTAGTGCAGGGATGAAAAGTGACAGGAGTTGCTCAGGGATTTCACGTCTAGACAGGGCGGTGTCCAAGGAAGCCGGTGCTCTCCTCCAATTAATCTGAGAATGCTTTGGCAAATTTTGTTCTTTTTTTACCCTGGGAGGAAATGAGGAGTTTGTTTTTGCCTCTGACAAAACCCATAACATTTAAGATATTGTTGAACGAGCAGGCCTGGATTATTTTTAGTTCCCATCTTGAGCCTGTGGCTCACCTCTTATTTCCATCCTACTGAGGAAGAGCTGAAGAGGCATAATGTAAGAAAAGGAGTGAAAACAGCAGCACATTAGATACTCTTCACAGTGTGATCTCGCTGAAAGCTCACCAGACCTCTCTGATGGATGCCCTTGCGTGCCCTGAAGACGTCCACTCCTGGCCTGTGGCCAGCAGGGGCATGAAGACAGAAGAATTGCTGCTTTCTCAATTGTTCTCAGGGGCTATGCCTTGTGCCCTATACTATACAGGCATTCACTCTTATTAGTCACTTTAGCAATTTTATTGAATCTTTATTAAATCTTTAACAGCCATTACTGGAGAAGCCAAGTTTTGAGAGCAAAAGGACTTTTTTTTTTTTTTTTTCCATGCATCAGGGGGCGGGGGAAGTATCTTATGCAGTAAAAGTGAAGAAATCTGAGGAGTCTCATTTAAGTGTTTTCCTCCTTTCCTCTGGAGCCCCCATCTCTTCCTCCATGGGCAGCAGTAATACCATGATGATGGGGCCAAAAATATTTAAAAACATTTTAAAGTTACCACCGAAAGGAGAAAACGGTACATTTACACTCATCTTTCTCCACTTAATGGCATTACCAGAGATGCCTTGTCCCCCTTGGGCCATAAATTGAGACATCACTCAACAGTTGTCCTGGCAGATTTCCCCCAAAAAGGCCACTTATGTAGTGACTAATCTCATCGGAGGCTAATTTACTGAACATTTAAAGCCATTGGGTTGAGGGAGATTAGGAGACTATGAACCTGGGATATGATCCATCATGTCCCCAAACTGAGGACTCAGGTCTGGCTCATCCTTGCATCCTCTCCAAGGCCATTTTTCCTCTCCCATCAGACTTCAGAAATCACGGCCTGGTTGGGTAAAGCCACCATATTAGGAGCTTTAGGCTAAGACTTGCAAAAGCCCTGGTCTTTCTGGTCTGGAATGGACATTAACTTTTCCCTGGGCAGCTTTAGTAAGAGCACTGGGGTACGCTTGAGGTCAGAGAGGAAATGAAGATTATAAGTGTAATGTAATATTCATTTCCCCAAATTTGGATAACCCAGTGACTTAAATCAGGGAGACCTTAATTCTAAACTGTATATGGAGCCTCCTCATATTTCAGAGCTCACCTCCTGAGCCACCTCTTTCCCCTATGTACTTTCTGCTCCTGGAAAGGAGCTTGGTTATAGGGAAAGCTCCTAACATTCATGTTCCTCTGGAAGTTGATGTCATAAAGTAAGGGGCCTGACCCTCTTTGGAAGAGGGGAGCCGATGATGGGACTTTCTGGAGAGCTGTGCACATTACTCCTATCTTCTCCCATACCAAGGAATGATGTAGAGCATTCTGCCATATATTTTCTCCCTACCTGCATGTGCCAGGAAGTTCTCAACCCCACCGCAGTGCTGTTTTTGGTCAAATGGCAGCTATACAGTAATCCAATTATGATTTTGTCAGGTATATCCTTATTTGATGATTACATACATAACAGCTTTTTATCTGTTGTAGAACTCTTGGAAATACTCTAGGACGGGGGGTTGGATATCCACTCACAACCTCAGACTTAAAGTGATGTAAAGTAAAAGGAACTCAGTTAAAGAGAGCATCCCCTCGTAACCATGCCTTACACCTGAGATGCATTAACAATATTGAGATTCAGCTGACTAGAGCATTAGTAAATCAACATCACAGGATGACTCAGCAAATCTTTGACACCATTTCTTTGGGAATGGACTGCTTTTTCATTTTTTTTGCCACAGGATATTCAGTTTGAGTTGAGGGAGAGTGCAATATCTGTGAGTGATTCTGGCTATAGAGAAGGGAGAAAAGTGGGGTGTGGGGGAGAGAGAACAGCTAATGTGCCAGAGTGTTTATGAGAGTAAAGTCACGTACTCGAGTGTTCTGCTGCCAAGAAGAAGTAAAACATGCAGATGCCTTTATGCAGAAGTGACCACATTATGCAAGACAACAGAACAACACTCCTGTGCTGGTATTAAAAGGTTCTTTGAATATGAAGTTCCTGTAAAATGACTAATCGCAAATGAAGACAATTCTTAAGTGGTTCTGGTGTGAGCCTTGTAGCCTCTGCTTACCTACCTTGATTAAAATTTTTTAATCCAGTTTTTCTAAAGGTATTTCCAAAGGCTAAGAAACTTCATCACAAAGTTTTCATTCCTATGTAGAATTAAAAGAGATTTATAATGATGACAAAGTTAAAGTTAATATTATATCCCCAAACATGAGAGCCCATAGAATTAGACAAATACCTGCATGGTGGGCAGTGGGAAGAAGGAAGTGTTTTTACCCATCTGAAACAATTTTATTTCATTTAGGAAAAGCAGTTGTGAAAGATGTGCTAATGAGTAAATTCCTATGAAGCTTAGAGTTTACAAAAGAGATACAAACCTCTACAAAGAATGATAGGGCATGACAGAGAAGTTCATCTACTGTGAGAGCACAGACAAGAGAAAGCTCAGAGCATGGTTTAGTGACATTCTATTTTAATTCCAGTCATCGTCACAATTGTCACCCAAAATTAATTCCAAACACCAACAAATAAAATACTTACTGATTGTTGACACTGAAGCTAATTCTGCCAGCCCTGTGATTGATCGATCGATCATGAGGCTGTTCAGAGCATGGGTTCTGTTAGGTTTTAGTTTGGCTTATAACTTCCTAACTGTGTGACCACAAACTATTTATTTTACCTCTTGTTGTCTCAGTGTCCCCATCTGTAAAATGGGGATGATGACAGTACCTATCCTACAGGGCTGTTCAGAGGATTATGAGGGTTTATATAGGAAAGGGCTTAGGGCAAACAGATGTTCAATGGGCTAGTTATTATTGCAGTATGATCAGCTCAATAGAATGTATAATGAATAATTTTCTACTTTGGATATACAAGACAACAGCACAACAACCAAACCCAGTAAAACTTGATTAAGCTTCTAAAGGTTGATTCAGAATATTAGCAGATATGAAAAGGGTCTAGTGCATATACATTGATGAAATATGAATCTTCTGTAACGTATGAGCCCCAGAAAGCCAGGGAAATACCAATGTGGGATTTGCCCTTGTCTAAAGGATAGGCCAGTAGCTAAATTATAAAAAAAAGGACCCTTCTCACCCTTCCCTCTTCCTTCCCAACCCTTTCCTTTTTTTCCCTCCTTATTTTCTAATTGAGGAAGTGCTTTCAAGGGACTCTAGTTATCTAACAGACATGCAAACAAGAAGTTGCCATGCAGAGTGAGAAAAACCATGTGTTCTAGGGTGGCCATGACAGCAGGAGTAGAGTAAAGGCTGTTTGGGCAGGACTTGCAATGGGGTGGGGGTGATGTTTGTGCGGAAGTTCAGAAGGGCTGTGTTCAGAAGCACTGAACATTCTGTGAAAACAGTGCAGAAAAGATTGATTAGAATAGCCACACCTGTCGAATGTGCTGATATCGATTCAAACATCAAGCTCTGTTCTTGTATGAAAATATGACTTTATCATATCACCCTGGACAAGGGGAAAAAAAAAAAAGGAAGAGATCCCAACCATCCTAGATAAGTAGGTTTGAAGTGATTGCACAGTGTCATTCTCACATTTTAATTCAAAGAGAAATGATGTGAGAGAATATTCCTTGAGAATTTCAAGGCAAACTGGAATGCAGCATATTCCTCTGTTTCATCTACTATCAATTTTGTAACTTCATCTTTGTATTTTATCTGCATAAAGGCTTTTATTTTTTAAAGGGTTATGGTCCCTGTTGGAGATTTATAAGCTGGAAAGAGTTAGGTCCTCTCCAAAACAGACATGAAGAGTTGAAGTATTGAGGGTAGGATTGAGTTTAAGTGCTTTTAGTGTTTATTTGAGTAAAACACGTCCACTTTTCGTGCGTTTACCTAATGGCATTTCAGAGAAAGAGTGGAAAGTTTATAGCAGAGAGAAATCTTACTTATTGAGGGATTTGTGTGACAGGCAGTCACTGAATCAGACAAAATAAATTAACAAAAATTTAATTAGCTTGTATCATTCTTGTCAAAACTGACAACTAAAACATGGAGAAAAGATCATGTTTTCTCCAGAGAGTGGGTTTTTTTTTTTTTTCATCTGAAGAGAAATTTTGACATCTACAACTGTTATAGAGCTCTGTCCACCAACTCAGCAGTTACCATAACTTCCATATTCTTTCTTGTGGGTGCAGTGAGCCCACCGGAGAGTATCAGCAAGATGATGCCAAAGCAAGTCATTACAACCTAACAATCACTGGACTTGGGAGTTTTGTCCATCCTTGGGACCACTCAGGGCAACTGTTCCCTCCCCTTCACTCTTCCCTGTCACATTGCTGCTATAGTATCTGCAGACTTCGGGGCTGCCTACAGGAAGTGGGACTGTGAAAGCGCAGAGTGAGTTTCAGAAACAAAGTTTTTATGTCTGTAGGAACTACCGCAGCTATGGCACCACCAGCTGCTCTGAGCGTCACCAAACCCTTACAAGGAAGAGCCTATCTGTGGCCCAACAACTCGACTTACTCCTTCTCCCAGAGCACCTGCCTCTACTTCTCTACTTGTCCTCACATAAAACACCCCCTTTCTCTCTTGGGTCCCTTGCTTCCAAGCAAACAGAGGTAGACAGAGACCTGCTTATAGTGGGGGCAGTTACCTCTCTGCCCAGAGTGAAGATGATGTCCTAGATCCTGTAGTTGGAATTTTAAAAATGCATTTTCTTATAGGAAAATCACACATTTCTATACCCTTTTAGTCTTACGGTCTGGAAGTCATTCTTTGAAACAGAGTGAAGCAAGAAGTTAAAATGTTTATTCCCGTAAAAACAAACTGATATAGAAGAAGACATGCTAGAAAATTTTTCCAAACTCCTGAGTACAGGATGCAGACATAGGGTGAGCCATTTGGCTTCAAAAAAATCATGGCGGTAATAATTAGCATTTGCAAATTGCTTGCATAGTATTAGGCATTTCTAAGTGTTTTACATATAGCAGTCTTCGGGCGTAAATCGTATGGTCCTCATTTCATAGATGAGGGAACAGGAGTTTAGAGCCCTTCAATAACTTTCCCAAAGTCACACAGTTAGAAAGTAGATACTTCTAATTCCTATTCTACCTTCCTCCCTGTTCTTGAGTTGATCATATATGATATAATTTAGATACAGAGGTGAGACACTTAGGAAGAACTTCTCTGCTTGGATTTCTCCATCTTCTATAGGAAAAAAATGCATTTTTTATAATCACTCCATAATCAGTAGTTCTCTACTGGGGGTGTGTTTGTCGACCCTACCCCCTGCCATCAGGGGACATTTGGCAAGGTCTGGAGAACTTTGGGTTGTCACAAATGCATCAGGGATGCTACTGACATCTACTGGGTAGAGGCCGTGTATGCTGTTTAACATTCTTCAATGCACAGAACAGTCTTCCACACAAGGAATTATCTGGTCCAAATATCAACAGCAATGAGATTTTGAAACCCTGATGTAAGTGAAAGTTACACAGTATTCAACATATAAAACCTAGAAAAAACATTCAGGTTCTAAATGAATTGCTTATTATTATATCCTTGTGTATTTTCTTGATTATACTAAATTCGTCCCTTACTTTATGTGTTTTCTAATCGTATATGCAGTTTAGCACCAGCATTCCTGTTAGTAAGCTTTGCCTCCCAAGAGATACTATCAACCCCTCAGGGAAAGGCCCAAACATTCTATTTGCTTGTGTCCATCATGAGTCCAACAGAGTCTCAGAAGGTCCATAATCAGCACTTCTGGTTGGCAGCAAAACTTATTTCCAATCAGAGGTAAAGCAGTCATGCTTTATAAACTGTCAAGGGGATTTGGGAAACCTTGCCTTTCAGCAAATACTGAGTAGAAAGGCATCTCATTTATATGATGGGGATGAGGGTAAGATGTGTGATTGGGGGGGTGCATGTGACATTCTTAGCAGAAGTCCTAGAAACATGGAAAGTATTCTATTTAATAAATTTATCAATTTTATACACAGGCGTAATAATTTCCAGCCTAAGAATATACCTAGAATATGTATTTTCTCTAACAAAATGACACATGCTCTCTCCCACTTTTTCTTCTCTCACTATTTTCTTTCTCTTTCTTCCCTTTATGGAGAAATATTGAGCGAACATTTACATAGCAATTAGGACTTCATGGCAAAACTTTCAAAGCTGTGCTGGGCAGAGAGTCAAAACCTACATTTGGTGGCGAGGTTTTAAGTGCCCACAATGAACAGGAGTCTGTATAGTTTTCCTGTCCCTCACTGGGTGGCTTTAATGCCATTTCTAGAAACAAAAGGATGAATATGTGGGATATGCTGGGAGAACCTGCCTGGGAGGAGGATTTTGCTCTCAGATTTTATTAGAATTTCCATTATTTTTGGTCAGTCAGCATTTCCATTATTTAGAGACACCCCCACGTGGGTGGTGATTATATGGAAAACAGTAGCAAATGCCAAATAAATTCAAAACTCCGGGTATATTTCTAGACAGTGATCGCTGCTTCAGGGGTTTCCTTTCTCCACTTTAATCTGAATTTTCATGCTGAGCAAGAGAGGTGGCCTTTCTATTTCTGTTTTTATTTTTGTTGATGGCTTGGTTCTCTTGCCCACCTGCATGTGTTTTATTTACCTTATGGATTAGCCATGGAGAACGTTCAGTCCTAGGCGGTTACATATCTCCATGTGTGTATCTATGTATGTATCTGACCTCATCACCTAAAATTTATATGTCCTAGAAATGCAAATTGATTTTGAAGCATTCCCAGGTAGCCAGTCCCCAGACAAAACTTTGAAAAGAGTAAAGTTTCTTCTTTTTCTTTCTTTTTTTTTTTTTTAAGATTTTATTTAAGAGAGAGGGAGAAGGAGCAGGGGGAGAGGCAAAGGGAGAGGGAGAAGCAGACTCCTGCAGGGAGCATGATCAGTCCTGGGACTCCTGGATCATGACCTGAGCCAAAGGCAGATGCTTAACCAACTGAGCCACCCAGGCGCCCCATGAAGAGAGTAAAGTTTCAGAGTTCCTTTTTCATGTTTGCCATTTCACCCCAGAAGTCCTTGAGGCTGTTGTGATCTTGAGCTACAAAGCACCGTCTATCCAAACTTCTCAATTAATAGCTGAGGAAACTGAGGTCTGGATCTGTCCAAGGTTAGCAAGAAACCCACTGTAGGACTCACATCAAATTCTTCTTCCCTGGCTCCTCTCAGAGCTGTTACAATAGTGGAGTGATGACTGTTTCTTAGGGACCCATTTGCAAATGTGCATTCTTTAGGTAGGAGGTCCTTCCAAGTCCAAGATACTGGGACTCTGGTAAATTATTTCTGGCCCCCTTCCCCCACTGCAGAGTTCTCACTCCACAGCAGCTTTTGGCTGGCTGAAAACCAGCAGCCAATAGGAATTCACTCGTCATTACAAATCCCTGAAAACGTATCATTGATTCACCTAACAGTTACTCTGTTTTGCCAGGCACTAGTGATTAATCAATGAATAAAACAGACTGGACCCCTGGACCTCATGGAGTTTACCTTTTTAGCTCGCTTTAAAGGATAACTACTTAAGCTGTCAAATCCAGAGTCCGCGTGACTGACTCTATCATGGTGGGATTTTTACCTTTTAAAAAATCCTCACAGTAGTTTATGTGAATGTATACATGTGTTCTTAGTCAAGGGGTTCCACATATAAATAGTTGACTTCTGGTTAATTGAGGTTTTACAATAATATAAGGAGAGGTGACTGGAATATTAGTATATTGTAAAGAAAAATTTGGAAATCTTTTAATTTCATTTTTAAAAAAGATCTTGTGATGGTATAAAAGAGAAATGATACTGTGACAACTCAGTATTTGAGTAAAAGAACAATCTCTGAAGAGGGGAGGGAAGAGTGGAATGTGTGGGTAGGGGGAGAGGGCTGTGTGAACATTGCCATCAACACATGAATTCACTTTACACTGGCTTTCAAGGACAAGCTCCGGAATCCTGTTCAAAAGCTGACAGCCACCAAATATGAGAGGAAATGTACTCTCAGCCTAGCTGGGTTAAGTTGGCTTTTTATACCTTTAAGCTGACAGGTTTAGTCAAAGACTAAATATAAAGACTGGATGAAAGAGAGAGATAGAGACAGAGATGAGCGAGAATGAGAGAGAGAGCAAGAGAAGAAAGAGGTCTATTTTCAGGTGGCTGTTGAATTTCAAGAGATAGGAAAATTTAACTACCAGATGGTACAAAAACTGCGAACATGTCTGACAGCCAGCAAAAGTTGAGTGTTGGAAGTGGGTCTGTTTTCTTCTCCTTGCTATCAGCCATCACAGACAGCGTGAAGATAGCCAAAGGTCCAAGAAATATGACCACTCCCAACCTCTTGTCTAATAAGCAAACTTCTTTGCCTCTTCACTTCCCTCCCTCCCTCCCTCCTTCCTTCCTCCCTCCATCCCAGCCTCCCTCTCATCTCCTCTCCCCTCCTCTCCCCTCCCCTCCCTCTCTCTCCCCCTCCCCTCCTCTCCTCTCCTCTTAAAATGTAACTAGTCTTGGTTTAGGCATCTCCATCTTCAAGGAAAGGATCAGGGCGTCTGTTACAAATGAACTTAATGTTTGTGGACCACAGAGAAACAGACATACTTTAGCCTCAGATTTGATTGTAGGAAAATAGATGTTTTCTGTTTTGTTTCAGATTTTCTGCTGCTCTCAAGAATATGTCTTATTGATGTGTTTCATCTACATC
The DNA here is from genome assembly GCF_003265705.2 of Callorhinus ursinus. Lineage (NCBI taxonomy): Eukaryota > Metazoa > Chordata > Mammalia > Carnivora > Otariidae > Callorhinus > Callorhinus ursinus. Next base: position 2,432,768 of record NW_027397112.1, read on the forward strand.
TATTTTTTATTTAAAGTGAACAAAATTTCAGCTTTGAACTTTTTGAAGAATCTGTAGCTCATAATTAGTAGGCCACATTGTGTCCTATAAACTGGCTGTTTTATCACGTATCTGAGGAGGAAAATAAAGATGGAGGGGGAAGGGGGTAAAGAGAATGAATATAATCCACCCACATCCTACACAATGTGGAAGCCACACACCCCACTGTAAAACTCAGTGGAATGTTAATCTCTCTGATAAGGCCTTTATAAATTCTAAAATGGACCAAGGTCTCTTTAATAACAAAAGTATCTCAAAATGCCCTTAACACCATGTATCTAGTACTTGATGCAACATAGTTGCCGTGTGAGCCCCTGTTCTCTCAAGGCTGTTTCTGCAGGAACAAAGTGCACCCCATTCAGAAGTAACCCATCTCAAGGCATTCTGGAACTTGCAGGCAGATGTTGCTTTTCACTGTCTAGTACATTTTTAAATAACTCAAGAGAAGAATAGTGTATTATATATACCCAGATATTTACTGTTTTTGTGCATTTCATTCTTGTTGTTTTACTCCCCCCGCCCCCCGCAAGACTACTGGCCCCCTTTTTTAGCCACTTTTTTTGGTAGAGTTTACCCTCAGGGAGTGTAAATGCCTGATAAAATTTGTCCACTTGGGATATTTGAAGCTATATCCTTGTAAGAACAAGGATCCAGGTGAATCAGGTTTACTTCACTTGGTAGAAATACAATCTTCTGATTACAGTCATTTTTATTATGTTTATTCAAACTTGCTTATTTGCTTGCTTTTTTTCCCAGATTAAAATAAATGTGCAAGGATCTATTTCTAGACCCCTGCCTGGCATTTAATAAATATTTGCTAAACGAGTGAATATATGATATATAAAATAGCCTTAATTTTTGGTGACAGTAGGTAATTTACCCAAAGTTTATTATCCCAGCCACTTTTTATTTTTGGTAATAGTGTCTGTAGGACCAGGGAAATGGAGAAGAACCCTTATCCTACCATTTTTCACTCAGGTAGCTCATTTGCTAGATAATAAAGAATAAGTTTTAAGACCTAGCAAACAAGTCAAAGGAACATTTATTAATGTTTTTGACAATTTGCCAGATTTTTAACCACATTTTCCTTCTTTTATCAATAAAATAATTATATAAAATATGTATAAGCAATTGAAAATTTAGAAAGTAATTATCAAGTTAAATATTTGAATAGTTTTGTATAATTGGAGTTAATTCAAATATGGCTGTCAGAGTTCTGACTATAATAAATAACACTCTGGGGGGAAAACACATTTAAAACTTAATTATAGAACTGGCTTATGTTCACTTTTTAAACATTTAAGTTGCTTCACTAAAACAAAACAGTTGCTTTAATTTTCACAGGAAATGGTCACTAGACTATTACGAACATTTCAAATTTTTATAAATCAAATCTCTTTATTTTCCTTTGATTTCAAGGATTGATGGTCAGTTTATATGTCACCTTTGAATTACGTGATGTGATGGTTAGTTTTATATAGTCTCCAATTATTCAACTGCACATTATCCCAGGTGTTGTGAAGGTATTTTGTAGATATGTAATCATATCTATAATCCGTAAACAGCTGACTTTAAGTAAGAGAGATTATCCTAGATAATCTGGGTGGACCTGATTCAATCAATTGAAAGTCCTCTAGAACAGAACTGACATTTTCTTTCAACTCTAAGTTTCTCTATTCTTAATAGTCAAAGATACATAATACTTTTTTTTTTTTAATTTCTTAAAAGGCACTTAGGTTAAAAGGAACCCTAGAGTTAATTCTGTAGCAACATGAGTAATTTCCACCTTAATTATTTGTATTCTAAGCTTAGGTTTTCATCTACTACAACTGTATTAGTTATCCCTTTCTGCACAGCTTATTGCCCCCAAACTTAGTCACTGAAAACAACACACATTTGTTATCTCACAATTTCTGTGGGCCAGCAATCGGGCATGGATAGCTGGGTTCTGTGCTTTGGGTTCATGGGTTGTAATTCAACTGTCAGCAAGGGCTGTGGTCTCATCTCAAGGCTAAACTGGGGAATGGCCCACTTCTAAGCTCCCAGTTTGTTGGCAGGATTCACTTCCTCATTAGTTGTTGGACAGAGGTCCTCAGTTCCTTGCTGGCTTTTTTGATAGAGTCTGGCCTCCGTTCTATGCCAGGTGGGCCTAGCAGCTTGCCTTATCGAAGTCATCAAGAGAGGAAGTCTGCATCCTTTTGTAACGTACTTACAGAGGTGACATCCCAACCCTCTGCCATAGTCTGTTCATTAGAAGCAAGTTAGTAGGTCTAGCCTCACTGAAGGGGGGAGGATTATAAAGGGTGTAAATCTCAGAAGGTGGGGATTATTAGGAGCCATCTTAGAAGACTGCCCACCACATCAAGTTTTCTAAAAATAAGGCACACTCAAATACTAAATATTGCAGGAAGCACCAAGATCTGCAATGGCAGCAAAGAGAAGCCAGTCTCTGGGAAGGGAAAGATATCAGTCCAGGACATGAACTTTCAGTTTCCCCAAATGCTTATATCTTTAGCTGTGGTAAGAAAAACAGAGATCTCAAAATGTGTGCCCGAGTTTCTCAGCCCTCTCCACATTCCTCTGTCATTCTTAAAGACCCAAACAATAAAAATAACCCAACATCTGCGGTTGAAACCAGAGCCAGATGACTATATACTTAAATGATTGTACCCACACTAGGCAAGCATATCAGCAATGCAAAGTAAGAGATGAGAGAATGGGGATCAAGGAGTTGGAAATCTGGATAAATATACAGTAACTCTAACTAATTACTAAAGCCAAGTAGTGTGTGTTGGCTAAGAAGAAAGTGTTACGGTGATGAGGAGGAAACCAACCAGATGGGGTCTGGATATGTTTGCTCCAGGCCCATGGATGTTGCCAAAGCACTATTTCAAAAGGTGCCAACATCAGAGAATTCCTCAGGGGAAATTCTTGTGCTGGGAAGAAGGCTGTCTTATTGTTTGTGAAAAACGCCTTCATATTTCAGGTCACAACACAGCAATTCTGATGAAACTGGTTTGCAGAATGTAATCCTTGTCAGCCCACTTCCTTCTTGGAATTATAGAGTCTCAAAGTTACAAGGAAATCTAAATATCATGTAGTTCAACTTCTAACCTAGTGCAGATTCTTTTCTCCCATGTTGATTAAAGGTCATCTGTATCTTCTTGAGTCCTGTAGTGGTTAGGGAAGTCATAAAGTCATGAGACAGTCTTTTCAGTATTAGACCTCTATCCAGCTGATGCAATATTTTTGTTTCATGTTGAGTTGAAATTTGGCCCTCCTGTCAGTTTTATTACTTGGTTCTAGCTTGGCTCTCAAAGACAGTATAAAACCAGACTATTCCCTATTTGATGTCATGGACTGGCAATACCAAAAATTGTTCTATCAATTTTTTACTCGCCCTCTATAACCCGCCTGTCTCTTATGATATGCTGTATTTTCCTCAGTGATGCTTTGTATGTTACAGCTTGCCACAATGCTCCCTTCTCTCCATAGGATGTACCTTTTAATAAGCTCTAATTTGTTAAGATGCATCTTAAAATATGAGCACCTGATTTGGAAAATCACTCCTGAATAAGAAAATCATTAGGGAACTCTTTTTCTGAGTTGTAAACAATAACGTAAATAGTAATGTTAGGATTTGGGCAGTAAATATTGTTGGCTCATTTGAATTTCTGAACAATGAAAATTCTCCCTAAATTTATCTTCCTTCCTTCCTTCCTTCCTTCCTTCCTTCCTTCCTTCCTTCCTTCCTTCCTTCCTTCCTTCCTTCCTCCCTCCCTCCCTCCCTCCCTCCTTCCCTCCCTTCTTTCCTTCCTTCTCTCTCTCTCTCTTTCTTTCAATAAGACTATGAAGTAGGAAAATGAGACAAGAGAATACATTTTTATTTTCTACTATATGTTGGACTGCTTTCTGGTGCTTCATATGCATTATCTTATTTTTACCTTCTTAAACTCTGGAAATAATTATGATTTCTGTCCTACAGATGAGGAAATTGAGACTCAGAGAATTTAAGTAGTTTGCTTGTGTTTACATAGCTACTGAATAAATGTTAGACCTTGGATTGATACCAGTTGAATCCAATTCATGCTTTCTCCCAATAAACAAAGCTAGAAATCTTCACACTTATCATGTTGAGTCTTAAGGGGTTCCAGAGGTGATCTATTTAAAGCCTAGTTATATAACAGATAAAAGAATTTACGTTATCTCTTAAGATCTAATTTTTCTAAACTGACCTAACCTAATGTGAGGACAAGGGCTGGCAACCAGCTTCCTTCCATCATATCATCGTTTCATGATTTCATCATATCATGATTGTGTAATTAATTAAAAGAAAAAGCTACTTTGGATTTATCTCCGTGTGACTTCCTCTTTCAGGTTTTGATTCATCATTCTGTGTCAGTGAGCTTAGATTAAATCTTCGGGTCAGTTATGTTGTTAAATGCCCTCTCCAGATTTGTGTCATCAGCAAAGTAAATAATTTAATAAAAAATATGTATACTGTTGTAGCAAATAAGTAAATTATATATTATATTATTATATATTATATACAAGTTGTTATATATTTATTTTATATTACAATACAATTTATTATTTATCTTTGTTATATATTATAGCATGTTATGTTTTTACATATAATATATTTATAATATTATATATAATATAATTGTATATGTGTGTATATAAGTATATATATATATACACACACATATATATATATTTGCCATGGGAACATAATATACACATGCACACACATACATGCACACACGTAGTATTTATTTATTTAGTCTAAATCAGTAATGAAGCCATCGAAAAGCCAGAACCAGGAGAAGAGCCCTGTGACTGAGTAGTAGATAATTACTTACAGAGTGGTAAAAAGCTCTTAATCAGCATTCTTAAGATACAACTTTTCACCCAGGTTTGACTACTTTGCATTAATCAGCTCCTGCTGCCCTATCTATGACTATCTAAAAAAACAATGGCTAAGACTTTGCCAGAGCCAGTAGAAATTATGTAAGCATTGTTTCTTCAGACCACACCAGCCTAGGGATATTAATTGGGTCACATTTACATAAAAATCATGTATGCCCTCCTACACACTCTGTGACCTGTGGTCCCCTGCAAAGCCCTGTGCAGATATCCAGCAAATTTTGATTCTTTCCAGGAATCCTTAGGGGGTGATCTCACTGGCTTTCAGGCATGAATGATCGTAGCTGCTTCAAGTTAGGTCACCCTGTTGCTCCTTTCCTGACCCAGATACTTAAAGATATGTGCTGCCCAGGCATCTGGGGCTGGCTGAGCTGCAAGAGAGCTCAACCCATCAACATGGCCCCTGTGCCCACAGACACTTCTGCACTTCTTCCTGAAGCTGGTTTAAGGTTCAAAAGCCACCTCAGAGAAACTACTTCTCTGTAGTGCTGGTTTCTCTTTATTGGCTTCTCTAATACAAAGTATTAGTATTGCTCAAGACTGCCCTGAAGTTCAAGGTACTGCTGATGGACAGGCTGTATACACATATCCAAACTCATCTGTTATGTCTGAGTGTCCCGGTACACAGCCAACACACTGTGCTCGGTCCTGAGGTTGGAAGACTTCAGTCTTACCTCTCTGTGTTACTCCGCACGTGGGTTTCAGTGTAGCAGTTATGTTTCTAAAATTTCTCAAGCACTTTCTAAAAGGAGCTTTTTCAAGTGAGGTCTCTCTTTAAGCCCTCAGAGTTGCATATAGAAAAAACTATAACCAGTTAACAAATGACATTAGGAGTTGAAAATTGACCTTCTCCCTCGTAAGACTCCAAACGTGACTCAGAATCTTCCATTAAGAAAAAGTTTTTTTTTCCTCAGAAGATGCCTGTCAGCAGAGCCTCCTTTGCCCATGAACAATATCTACTCACTGAATAAAAAAACAGATGCTTCCAAATGTGATACTAATATTTCATTTAATAATGGAACGGGGAGTTTTCATTGGAACAATTTCCATCTCAACTGATATTATTATAAATTCATTTCAGCTAGAGGCCTTGGAATGGAGGTGGGGAGGCTCATGTGAGAGGCCACTTGGGCTGGGCAGGTTAGCATCCTAGCATGATATCATGGCCAGCCAGAGACAAACGAGAGAGGGGCCAGGAGTAGAACTTACTGTGGAGGGCCATGATGAAAAATACTTCTACATTTCTCTCTCTCTCTCTCTCTCACACTCTTCTTTTTTTTTTTTTTGCATTGTGATTTTCTTATGGCAGACTAAAGCTTTCTCAGTTTTCTGTTATATGGAGCAGCCTTGTGTTAGCCGCACTCTGGAAAGCCACAGTGTGGGGAGGCACCCACAGAGTGGCAGCTGCAGCTGCGTGGGACAGTGTAGAAACGGCCATTGGCTGGGAAGTCCAGGACAAAAGTCTGGAGTCAGGTAGAAAACAACCATCAGGACATAGAAGCAGCTTTTAGGGACCCTCTGCAGTTGTTTCTAAGGCACTGGACACATGGAGGTATAGGATGGGGTCCCCGATTTTTGTTATATATTTATGACTCTGGAAGGCAAAAAACTTAGTGAAAGTTGAGTTATAAAAATTTTCCATTATTTACCAGTTTCAAGATACTATCAAAATCGCAAATCCGTTTAGTCGAGCATGGTAATAACTGAATTGGCTCTCTGTCCCAACATTTCTCTCATGCTGGCTGATTCACCTCTACCCGTATTTCATGCATTTATAATGATGTCACATCTATTTCCAAAGGAGATGTAAAAGGTGTATAATTAAAAGCATGTATACAATAGAATCATAAAATTAAAGAGCCAATTAAGGACTAGCAGTGGGAAATAGAGCCATCTCCCAAATGAAGAAATTATTGCTCCTGAGCTTAAATTTCATCACCTTGTCAGATAAAGCAAAAAGGAGAAGCATTACATAGCATGTACTAGTTACACATGAGATAACTCTCTAGGAGGGAGACGCTGCTTTGTAGCACTAAATCAGTGAAGGAGTTGTCATAGTAGAAATTACATGGTATTGAATAATGAGGTGGGCAAATTGATAGATCTATGATAGATAGATAGATGTATATATATGTACCTATGTCTACATCCACTATGTATATATATGCATGTATATAGGTATATATGCAGTTAGCTATATTGAATTTCACTACATTATGTAAAAATAAAATTATAGGAGGCCACTTTTGTAAGATCTGAAAGAACATGGAATAACAAGTTGGTTTTTTATTACCTGATTTGATACAGAGGCTCATGGAATCTACAATCTAGAGAGAGACATATCTCCTATATTAGGTGTTCAAGAGGGCTTTTAAACTGAGATTTCTGAACCTCACTCCAGATACATTGAATCTGGTTCTCTGGGGGCAGCAGATTCTAGAATGAAGTCCCTGAAGAGTTCTTGCTTGACTCTGATGTGTGAGTAGGAAGGAGACTGGGATTATTACTATTATTATTATTACTCTCAAGTATCAGTTGCCTCTACCTAAATTTTAATAATTTAATAATTCTTCATAAAATAGCCCCTCCTACTGTATTTTCCTCCACTAGGTACCCAATAGGTATTGATTGATTTACTAAATGCCCCATTAAAGAGTCTTTAGATAATATAAATGTAAAAGGGAATATAAGAGGGACTGAGGCCAATTTTCTTCCTCCTCCACCACCACCACCAAATTAATAATAATAATAGTAACCCAAGAAAATGCCTTTCGTGTATATTCACTGTGTGACCTAAATGTCCTTTTATCTCCTCTTCATTTGAGCAGGTCGCTTTAGATGTTAGATATTTAGGCTGCTAGCTGGCCCTGTGCTTACCAAATCTTCAAGTTGATTCACGGCTTTTCATTGAGTTGGTTTCAGATTATGGATATTGTGACTTTATTACCTTTTCAAAGCTTTTACATTCATCATTCTGAGTGCAGCCCAGGTGTCAGCAAGATCAGACAATGTTTGTGGCTTCAGCTAAGGTTAAAGAGAGGCAAAGATTCTTACAGGTGATGATGCCAGAGAATGAATCAATAGTCAAATTTAACCCAAGTTCCAGCTTGTTAATACAGTGCATGGTTCAGCTGCACTTTATTCCCCAAGAGATTTTTCAGAGTAAGCTCATTAGTCCAGGTGCCCCATATTGCTGCTGTGCAATTTCAAAATGTATTTAGTTCGAAAGATAGGTTTTGTTCTTGAAGAGGTCAAAGGGATTTGTAAAGTCTTTGTAACTTTGGATAACCCAGAGTACAAGTGAGAGGGGTCAGCTGAGGTGCCTTCCCAACAAATTTAAGTGCATACTCTAGAATCAGAATATCATCCCTTTAGCAGCCTCATATCAAATTTTCAGATCAAACACTGGTTCTAAAATGTATATATTGTCCAGCCTGTGAATCAACCTAGGCCCTGGAAAGGGTGTACTGTGATAAGCAGAACTGTTTTATATGGTTATTCATGTCTGAGGCCTCCAGTGGGCAAAGACACATGTCTGAATTAGTTTGACACAATATGCCGAACATTAGTCCAGAATTCACTAAAGTAGAGCTTGATTTCCCTGTAGAAGGGACTTAGGAAGTAATTACTTTGTAGAAAGACTTAAAATAGGAAAACCCTTTTGTACATAAGAATTAGAATTCTAAGTTTGGATGAAATAACTAAATATTTGTTTATGGAAGGTCTCCTTTGACCCAGACATGATGGTAGTGATGCCAGTAAGAATAAAATAAATATAACCCTGTCCCTCCTGGAGATTTAATCTAACAAATAAACATACAGTTGACCCTTGAACTGTGGAGGGGATGGGGATGCTGACCCTCACACAGTCAAAAATCCATATATAACTTTTGACTCCCTTAAAACTTAGCTAGTAATAGCTAGCTGTTGACTGGAAACCTGACCAATAGTGTAAACAATCGATGAACACATATTTTGTATGTTGCATGTATTATATGCTGTATTCTTACAATAAGTAAGCTAGAGGAAAGAAAATATTATTAAGAAAATTATAAGGAAGAGAAAATACATCTACCAGATTGATGGATAGATAGATAGGCAGACAGGAAGTTAGATAGATACTGTACTGTATTTATTGGAAAAATCTGTGTCTAAGTGGATATGCATAGTTCAAACCTGTGTTGTTCAAGAGTCAACTGTTATGAAACAAGGCCATTTAATGTAGTTTGAAAATGTTGTAGTTAGGGGATTTTAAGATGCTAAATTAATATCACATAAAAAGGGCATCCAAATCAGACTTGAGAGGTGATCCAAGGTTTAGGCTGAACATTAGAGCTTTGAGTTGGAATTCACCTGGTAAAGTACAGGGTTGGGGGAAGTAAGGCTGCATGGAAAAGGTAATGGAAGTGTGAAGAGTATTTACAAATGCTGAAAGGTAAGAAAACCATGGGGTCAGAGAACCTGTAAGAACCTAAAGAAATCAACCCCTGGTTGGATTTGGTGATAAGGGTGAAAGGGAGGGAAGGCTTATTCGGTGACAGTGCTGAGTTTCTGGTTTGGATAAATCGGTGGTATTTTGAAGTACACGTTTGACATCCAAGTGGAGATGTTCAATAATTTCTTGGCTATATAGTTCTTAATCTTGGGGGAAAGATGAAGGCTAACTCTAATCCACAGATACGGAGTAATAACTGCCACCGTGAGAGTTGGAGCTCCTCGTTGGATGACATTGTGTAGAGCAAGAAGAAGAAAAGACAGATGGGAATTCAGATTAATAGCAAAATAAAAAGAAAAGGCAGAGGAAGTAAAGGAGGTAAAAGGATTGCTGTTTGCTAGAACTTGAGGTTTCTAAGCAGAGGGTGACTTCTGATAAAGTTAGGGTTATTCAAAATTATCTACAGTTGTACAAAATGTTTTCCTTTCATGGCCATCCTTGACCCGGGATCTCTCTCCTCTGTTTTCTTTTGACCTCCTTCCTACCTCTTCTTTTCTCTTTATATACTCTTTTCATATATATTTAGCATTTGTCTAGTACAATTAAAATTGAAGTGTGGACGGATCTTGGAAAAATGGACAGTTGTACTGTATTGTCATATTATATGGACATGGTTACTTTAAAAACAGTAAGAGCTAGGGGCACCTGGGTGGCTCAGTCGTTAGACGTCTGCCTCCGGCTCAGGTCATGGTCCCAGGGTCCTGGGATCGAGCCCCGCGTCGGGCTCCCAGCTCCGCGGGAAGCCTGCTTCTCCCTCTCCCACTCCCCCTGCTTGTGTTCCCTCTCTCGCTGTGTCTTTCTCTGTCAAATAAATAAATAAAATCTTAAAAAAAAAAGTAAGAGCTAATAATCAGCCTTCTTACTACCTCTGATTTTATAAATTCATGGATTCCTTAGTATATGCTCTCTGCAAATAAAATCTATCACAGAGAGATGGGTCAGTTAATTAGATTATATAACTAACCATGTCAGTTCTTCTCTAAAGCAAATCCAATGATAAGGTTTTATTGCCAGGTATCTCTGTATTCTAGATATTTTCTACTTGTCCCTCAGATTCACTCTACATTTTCTTGTTAATGCCCTTTGTCTTGAGAGGCCTACTTTTATGGACTATAGCAACTCTACAGTCCCTTGCCCCTTGCTTCCAGTTGGGTTTGGCCAATGGGAGGTGCTCACAAGAGACGTCAGGGTGGGATGAAGCAAGGCAGTTAATTCACCAGCTCTCTTCCTGCTGGCCACAAGTTTTCGGTGGCTGTATTTCTCAACCTGAGAATATAGTTCCTGCCACATCCTTCTCTTCTATAGCCATGGGTCTCCTCTCATGTACAGTACATGTGCAACCCATGTTCCTCTGTCTTAGCAAATGGTAATGGATTTTTTATCTTAACTTGCTGTGAGGTACTTATCATTCCCTTTTGCTTTCCATTAGTTCTTTGTAAATAGTGTCTTCGTTAAACGCCTCTCAGCTATCCCATTTAAGTGTTGAATTTATTTGCTTCTGGTACTCTGATGGACAGAATCTGTACTGGACTGTAGGTTATTTAAGGATAAGATCTCTACCTTATATATTTTTATCTTTATTTCTTCAGTGCCTTAAAAAGGACTAGTACCTTAAAAGAGCCCATAGGAAGTATTTTAAAAGGTTTATTGGAAGAATGAATATATGGATGAATGCTACTTCTAGAATGAGTTAAGCAGAAATAACACAAAGTTAAGTGGCAAAGCACCTTATAAATAACACACCTTGAAAATGTGGTCTGACCCCAATCTACTTGGCACTTAGACAAAAGAATCCAAAGTGATGGCTGTGTCTCCTTTTAAAGAAAATTCAGATAAAACACCTAGATTGCAATAGCACTAAATTCAAAACTAGGCTCTACATATTGAAGTACACACAGAAAAGTTAGATGAAAAAGCAAGGAGATTCGGGAGGCCATGTTTGAAAGGAATGTAAGCCACAGGGCTCCTTCCTTGAGAAGTTAACTCCCCGATTTGAGATTAGCTCCTGTGGTTTGGCTGGTTACATGGTAGATGTTTAGCAAGCAATAACAGACATTTCCCTTTTTTCCCCAGGCAACACGGTGCCCAAACCAAAAAAGCATTGTTCTATCTATAAAACAAAATAAAACATAACAAAATGGCACAAGCCCACAATGGAGCATACTGGAGCAGTATTTTCCAATGAGAATCTTAAGGATTAAGCAGCAGTATGGCCAGATTCGTGTTTCCTTCTCAGGACCTTCTTGCTGTACACAGAGTGAAATGTCAACACATAATGAGCTGGTTGACTAAAGGAGGCTTCTGTGCAGTATGGGAGGTAGACGGGAGAGCCGGATCGAGGTGCCAACGGGACTGACCTTTTCCATCTGTGTTGTGAGAAAAGCTGCAGAGAGTGGCTGGGCTACTGTCTAAAAGCCAAGGGCAATGCTGAATGGGCAGAGGACTTCAGGGAATAGAGGGGATGTACGTAAGTATTTATATGGTGGCCTGCTGCCTTTTTATAATGTTTCCACTGTTCCCGTGCTTGCTCCAGCGGCCGTTGCCACCATTCATGGCACTGCTGGGTCGCCGCCACTGTCAACAGTGCTTTCGTGACCACCACCACAGTCACGGCTAACGGTAAGGGCAGGTATCCTGGCCGTGTTCCTGCTGTGCTGCTCCACGGGGGAGTGTGCAGTGTGACAGTGGATCCTGCCGCAGATTAAAATGCATACCACAGGCCACACTCTCACATCGTGGGACCAGAGTTTAGCAGGCTCTGTGCTCATCAACAGTCGCAAAGGCCAACTTGCAGCCCTCAGTTCTCCACTAGAATACTGTACGATTTTGAGCCACTTATGAAGCAGGCACAAAAATAGTTTTTAAGTTAGCTTTTTGCCTGTAGTATAAGCAAAAGTTCAGAGATTTTGAAGGGGGAGAAAATATTATTTTATATTAGCTAATATTTATATTAATAAATAATATGTTGATATTACTAAAATATTATTTATATGAGTAGTTATTAATAAAATAAAATATTACACAGAAGAAATGAAAGTCATGAAAACATATATACACACACAACACATATGCTCACACACACATAATATTTACAAGACCTTAATAACTTTATAATTCAATCTACTTTCTTCTTTGACACTTTATTGAGGTATAATTTTTATAAAATAAAATTCATCCATATAAATACATGCAGTCATGAAACCAGGACCAAAATCAAGTTTTAGAACACTTCTGTCCGTTCCCAACATTTCCCTCATGTCCTCTTATGGTCAGTCTCTGCCACCCACACTGACTGCAGGAAGTCACTGATTTGCTTTCTGTCACTACTGTTTTGTCTCTTCTTGAATTTCATATATATGGAACCAGACAATAAATGGTCTTTTACCGTTTTAATTTGTCTATTAAATTTTCACCTGTGTTTCTTCTTGTTATTATTTTATTTTTTTTCCCAAAGATTTTATTTATTTATTTGACAGAGAGACACAGCGAGAGAGGGAGGAACACAAGCAGGGGGAGTGGGGGAGGGAGAAGCAGGCTTCCCGCGGAGCAGGGAGCCCAATGTGGGGCTCGATCCCAGGACCCTGGGATCATGACCAGAGCCGAAGGCAGACACTTAACGACTGAGCCACCCAGGCGTACCTTCTTGTTATTATTTTAATAATTGCTTTATGGTATTCAGTATATCTGTCTTTGACTTGTGGCAATATATTTGATTCCAGTAAAGAATGGGAACTCTATATTAGAATAGCTCACCCAACCCAACTTTATGCTATTGTTTTCACATATAACACATCCCTAAACATTATAAACCCAACAGTAGAGTGTTTGTTTTATTTTTAAAATTAATTTTTGTTTCAGACAATTATATGTCTTTTAAAAAAATCAGAGAAGCAAAGATTAGTGTATATATTCACCAATATAATTTTTTTACATATGTATTTACCATCTCTTGTGCATTGGGATATGATCTGTTATCATTTTTCTTCAGCCTGAAGGATTTCCTTTAGCATATCTTGTAGCACAGAGTTGCTAGCAATAAATTCCTTCCATTTTTATTTGGACATGCCTTTATTTTAAAATTTTTTGAAAAGGTCTATGTAATTTATTTGAGAGAGAGCGAGAGAGCGGGAGAGAGCAGGATCTGGGAGGAGAGGGAGAGGCAGGGAGCCTGATGCGGGGCTTGATCCCAGGACCCCGGGATCATGCCCCGAGCCAAAGGCAGATGTGGCTCGATCCCAGGACCCCTGGACCACGACCAGAGCCGAAGACCGATGTTCAACGGTTTAACCGACTGAGCCACCCAGGCGCCCCTAGTGGATTCTTTCTTATGCTATCTCAAATATGCTGGTTAGCCTATCAAGTTAATTCAGATTTTCAGTTATTGCATTTTTAGGCTCTAGAATTGCCATTTGATCTTTTTTAAAAAATTATTTTTTTTGAGTATAGTTGACACACAACATTATACTAATTTCAGGTGTACAACATAGTAATTTGACAAGTTTATATGTTACTGCTGTGCTCCCTGGAAGTATAGTTACTCTCTGTCACTGTACAATGCTGTTATAACATCATGACTCTATTCCTTAGGCTGGGCCTATTATTCCCACGACTCATTCATGCCATAACTGAAAGCCTGTACCTCCCACTCCCCTTCACCCATTTTGCCCATCCTCCCACCCCCTCCTTTCTGGCAACCACCCATTTGTTCTCTGTTTATAGGTCTGATTATGCTCTTTGTTTATTCATTTGGTTTTTTGGATTCCACATATGAGTAAAGTCATACCATATTTGTCTTTCTCAGTCTGACTTATTTCACTTAGCATAATACCTTCTAGGTCCATCTATGTTGTCACAAGTGGCACGATCTCATCCTTTTTATGTCTGTGTAATATTCTATATATATGTAACGTATATATTCTATATTCTATATATATGTATATGTAGAATAACATCTTTACCCGTTTGTCTGTCAGTGGACACTTAGGTTACTTCCATATCTTGGCTCTAGTAAATAATGCTGCAATAAACATAGGGGTACATTTATTTTTTCAAATTAATGTTTTTGGAGTTTTTTGGGGAGTAAATACCCAGTAGTAGAATTATTGGATCATATTGTAATTCAATTTTTAATTTTTTGAGGAAACCCAATACTATTTTCCACAGTGGCTTCACCAATATACATTTCCACGAATAGTGCACAGGTGATCCTTTTTCTCCACACTTGCTATATCTTGTCTTTCTGATTTTGGGCATTCTTACATGTATAAAGTGATATCTCATTGTGGTTTTGATTTGCCTTTCCCTGAAGGTTAGTGATATTGAGCATCTTGATTGGCCATCTGTATGTCTTCTTTGGAAAAATGTCTATTCAGTTCCTCTGCCCAATTTTTAAACAGATTGGGTTTTTGTTTTTTTTTTTTTGTTTGGTGTTGAGTTGTATAAATTATTTATGTATTTTGGATATTAACCCCTTATTGGATATATCATTTGCAAATATCTTCTCCATTAAGTAGGTTGCCTTTTTGTTTTGTTGATGGTTTCCTTCATTGTGAAAAAGCTTTTTATTTTGACATAGTCCTAATAGTTTATTTTTTATTTTGTTTCCCTTGCCTTAGGATACATATTTAGAAACATGTTGCTATGGCTGATGTCAGAGAAGTTATTGCCTCTGTTCCATTCCGGGATTTTTATGGATCCTTTTCTTTTAATAATTTTCACTTCTCTATTAGGATTTCTACTTGTTCATTTTTTTCTTATTATATTTCTGTTTAATTCTTTGAACATATTTCTTTTTTTTGAATATATTTCTAATAGCTGCTTTGAAGTTTTTGCTAAATCCAACATCTGGGCCATGAAGCATGTTTCACTTGACTTTTTTTTTTTTTTTTTTTTTTTGGTGAGACCATTCAAGTTCTACTCTCAGTAAATTTCAGTTATGCAATACAGTTTGATCATCTACAGTCACCATGTTTTTCATTAGCTGCTCAGGCCTTCTTCATCTTATAGCTGAAAGTTTATACCCTTTTATGAAACGTTCCCTATTTTCCCACCTCTTAGTACTGGCAACCACTTTTCCATTCTCTGTTTCTATGAGTTTGACTTTTTCTGTAGAGGCCATATAAACATGATATTGTGCACTATTTGTCTTTCTCTGTCTGGCTTATTTCACTTAGCATAATACCCTCAGGTTCCATCCATATTTTCACAAATGGCAAGGTTTTCCTCCTCATGGTTGAATAATATTCCACACATACATGTGTGTATACACACACACACAAACACACATATGCATCATATCTTGTCATATCTTCTTTATTCACTCACTTGTTGACAGACACTTAGATTGTTTTCATGTCTTAGCCATGCTAAATAATATTGTAATGAACATGAGGGTGCAGATATCTCTTTGATATCTTGTTTTCGTTTCCTTTGAATATATACCCAGAAGGGAAATCGTGGATCACACAGTAGTTCTATTTTAATTTTTTGAGGAAGCGCCATATGGTTTTCCAGAGTACCTACACCATTTCATATAACCACCAACAGTGCACAAATGTTCCTTTTTCTTCACGCCTCCCCAAAGGTGTGGGTCTAGTAATTTTTGCCTTAAAAGTAGGCATTTTAAATAATGCATTGTAATGATTCTGGGTTCTAATTTTCCTTCTCAGAGTTAGTTTTTGTGTTTTAGTAAGCAATTAACATGCATGGGCACAAGGTGAAAGATCTGTTTTCTTTGTGGTGTGCAATTGCTAAAGGCTATGCTGTTTGGTTTTTGTTTTTTATCCTTAATTCTCTAGGAGTCTCCCCTACATCTGTTCACTCGAGTGGTCAGCCAATAGTTTGTGCAGAGACTGTACTCAAACTCCTCAAGCCGCCAAGATTTCCACCTTTTGCCACCCAAGCTGTGTGTGGGGGTTGAGGAACTCATTCAAAGGCGTAACAAGTTTACAAGTCTCCCCAGGCTTTTGATTTTTGCCAGATTCTCTAGTGTCTTCCACATGCATATGCAGTTTAGCAGTCAGCCAGAGAGTGAATTATATCAGCCTTTCTATGGTTCTCTTGCTTCCAAAATTTCCTCATTAAATTTCTACTTGCTTTACCACCTACCCAAAACCAAGTTCACCACCTCTGGCCAGTAGAATTTTACTGCTGGAACTTGGGAGCAGAGAAATCCTCTAGGCAAGAAGCCCAAAAGCTCATTGTTTTTTCTCACAATGCAGTAGTAGTTTTTCATGAACAAGTACTCCTCAAGTTCTTGCTTGCCATTGGATGTTTTCCAGTGCTCTGAAGAGGTTGATTTTTAATATTTTCCCCAATCTTTTTTTTTTTTGGTTTTGTTTTATTTTTCTGCATAGGGAAGTTGAATGACCTCATGCATCCATTAATAAATGGAGAATGACCTATTTTGCATATTTTTTGTGAACACACTCCATTATCTGAGTTCTTTGACATCTCTATGACTCACATATACCAGGACTGAAAGCATTCACAAATTGAACCGAGCCCAGTGAGTCTTTGGAACTTACATGGTGCAGTGGACTGAATGGTGTCCCTGTCAAATTCATATGTTGAAGCTCCAACCCCTAACGTGACTGTAATTGAAAATGGGGCTTTTAGGACACAGTGAAGGTTAAATGATGCCGTAAGGGTAGAGTGCTAAAACAGTAGGATAGGTGGCCTTATGAAAAGAAGAAGAGAGAGCTTTTTCTCAACCACACCTGCCAAGGAAAGGCCATGTGAGTGCACAGTAAGAGGATGGCCATCTGTTAAATAGGAAGAGCATTCTCACCAAAGCCAACCATGCTGGCACCCTGAGCTCAGACTTCCAGCTTCTAGAACTATGAGAAAATACGTTTCTGTTGTTCAAACTACTCAGGCTATGGCATTTTGTGATGGCAGCCTGAGGGGATTAATATACATGGAGTTCTCCTTCAGGTAACTATTGCAGTTCCATGAAGTTTCAGAAGTTTTCCTATACCCCTCCTTTTTTTTTAACCAATAGAAATATTGAGATTTAGGGAAATAATGTGTTCACCTAAATACAAATAAGCTGACAGTGACAGAGCCACTGGCCTAACGGGAGCAACTTCATCACTAGCAAGAAAGCTACCAGCATTTTTTTATAGCTGTCAAACTTTCGATCAGATCTTCTGCATCTGGTGACTCATCTTTCCTTCGAGTATCAGATCTATCACCCTGATCCTGCAGTCTTGCATGGTAGCAATCTGCTGAGACTGAAGAGATGCTAGCCCTTCAGCTGTGCAAGGCCCAGACGACTGACCCATAGTCTTCACTGCTCTTGTCCCTGACCATCTTCACTCATTGAAATAATGTTTTCCCTTGTTATGTTGTAATATCTGGAATTTGTTGTCATAGTAGGCCAGCATTTATTTTTGTCTTCGTTCTGAACATAAGGCTATCTTCAGCTAAAATGAATGAATTTCCACAGACATCCTTATGCATTTCTTTTCCTCTAGTGATAGTTGAGGTAACTGGATTAAGGGGTTAACACATAAGTTCATTGAATTTACTCAAAATTTTTAGACAACTAAAGATTTCTGCCCTCAGTGCTATCCATTTGCTACCAAACTCCAAAACTAAAAAATCTAAAAAGATGATAAATGTAGCCACCAAGGAGAAATCAAGACATTTTTCCCACTTACAAAGCTCTTTTAACTGTCAATTTTACTAATTTCTAGTTTCTAATCAACTCATTTCTCTCTGTGCCTTACTCACCCTAGACTTTCATTTACCTCTATCAATTCAGTTTATCTCTTTAATATAATCAACTTTCCTCTATTCCTGGAATGATTCTCAAGACCAAAGGTCTCCTTCGTCACTGGCACTACACATTGTGTAACATCAGGGAAATTGAGTCATGGATGTGTTTTCAAGATAAATCAACAATCTCCATTTGCAAATCAGGCCTGTTTCATTTCCTGAAGCATTTAATCTTAAAAACCTGTGGAGTGGGATTTTCCCCTGTGATCTAGATGATGCTATCTTATTATATTCTACAAATACACTGAGTACTATAATATATATACATATATATACACACACACACACACATACACACACACACACACACACACACACACACATATATTTTCTGATTCTTCCCTGGAGCATCTAAAACCAAAAGATTAACATAACAAGATTATCATCTTCTGGGTTATTTTCTCAACTAGTATTCCTCATTTTCCCACAGGACAGGTCTGTCAGTGTTCTTACCCCTGAGTTCCTCAGCATGAGTCAATCCTGTGGTAAAATGTTCCCATTAATACTATAACTTCAGGCATTAGAGAGAAAGCCCAACTTCAGGGGTTATTTCCCGGATAGCAGATTATTAAGAACTGTCAATTACATAGATGACTCTGTACACTGCCTGACACATGGCAGTCACCAAGCAATTATTCGAATATTTGTTAAATAAATAAATAGACTTCTTATTCACATTGTTGTTTACAATAGTAAAAAACACAGAACAACTTGAATTGCTAATATTGGGGTATTTTAAATTAAGTATGTTACAGTGCATTCATTCAATGAAATGATACTTGAATGTTAAACATGATGATTCATCTAGATGTTAATTTACTATGCAGTGCTTCCTGATTCTCCCCCCGTCTTCCCGGTGATGGTGGTTTTGTCTCTTACACCACTCTCCTCCTGTCCCCTAAGCATAATTAATTCCTGAAATTCTGCCACTGGTGTGAACGGGCGGTGGGGTGGGGGTTGGGCAGAGGCAGAGGGAGAGAATCTTCAGCAGGCTCCACATCCAGCGCAGAGCCTGACTCGGGGCTCAGTCTCATGACCCTGAGATCATGACCTCAGTCGAAATCAAGAGTCAGATGCTTAACTAACTGAGCCACCCAGGTGCCTCCCACCCCCACTGGCTCTTTTTAAATCTCAATTTGTTTCCCGTGGTGGTCCCCTGTATACACATAATTTTAGCTCTCCCCTGTAGACTATACAAAACGGTAAGTCATGAGTAGTTGAAAAGGGAGTGAAGACCTTCAATTACAGATAGGATTTGGACAAGTAAAAGTAGAGAAAAGACTATCCTAAGCAGAAGAGAAAGTGAAAGAAGGATCACGACTATTTTAAGGACAGGTATCACCCTTAAGTATCAGGGATGAGATATGAAACCGGGTGGGACTTTACTCTGCAAAGACCATAAAACTCAGTTTTATAGATAATCTGAGGCTCACAGATGGGTTTTCTCTATGGGGAACAAGATAAGTGAGTTACGCCTGAAGAAGATTACTATGACAACACAAGGAAATTTTGGCTGGGGAGAGACAGGAAATGAAAGTGGATAAAAGAACAAGTGATACTTACAAGTGGGAATTAGTGAGAGTTTGTTAGGACGTAACAGGAGGTGTGGAGAAAGAGGAACCCATGCTCTAGCTCAGTAGTTGGCTAAGTATGGTCCCTTGGACCAAATCTGCCTGTTGCCTGATTTCGTGATAAAGTTTTTTTGGAACCGCAGCGGCACTTGTTCATTTACATTTTGTTTGTGGCTACTTTTGTGCTATCGTAGCAGGGTTGAGTGTTTTGACAGACACTGTGTGGCCCACAAAGACCAAATTATTTACTGTCTGGCACTTTACCAAAAAATGTTTGCCAACACTTGTTTTAACTCAGAGCTGCTAGCATTGACATACCCTAAAATTTGACAGAACATAGAGGATGGGACAGAGGAAGGTCAAAAACAAGTGGGAAGCTTCATTTCTGTATGAAGTTCTGTATGACTGGAAGGACAGTGGCATCAGAGGACCTTATGAAGCTGGGAAGAGAAAGACTCTGAAGAATGAGTAGCTGTTTGTATCTTTGGCTAAAAGTTCCCAGAAAATAATGGAGAATTAAAAATCTTACTATCTCATCTCCCAAGTATAAGCAATTGTTTCCAATATTTTAAGCATCAAAGAGAATTCCAGAGTTATATTAGGGTCAAACTAGGGGCCTTTTCTGGGTGGTCTAAACATCTCCAAGGCTGTTCCTGGTTACCTTCCGTGCTTCACTGACACCTTTTTCCTAAAGTTTGGTTCTCCAGTTGCTCCTTGATTCTTGAAGTAATTTTTAACAAGAAGATTTTAGACCATATTGTCAATTTCAAAACAGATTTTTGCAGATTATTATCGTAACTCATCAGGATTTTCAGAAACACTATCAATCTATTAGCATTGTGCACAGAAATTTTCATCATAGAGCAACATTTTCAGCTCAACAGTATTACTTCCATATTCATATTGGAGATAATGCAAAACCACAGAGGAAAATTTAATTTCTTGTCTTGACCATCTTAGCTGTAAAAATGTTTAATAAAAGCTGATAGCTTCACTAGGTTTAAATTCATTGTCCTATTGAATAATGAATTATTAATTATATTTTAAATATATACAAACCTTAATTAAGTGTGACCATTTTTTATAACCTATTTTGGATGAAGACAGAAGTGACATAAACAGAAAATTAAGTGGGCATATGTGCCATGTAGTCTCTCCACAAGAGTCTTTTATTTTTCTCACCTGAATATTCAAGGATATTTGTTTCTATGTGAAATCATTAACACTGGTGTCTCTTGTTCTGTACAGTTCTACCCAGAGGTTGCTTTAATCTCAAATACATGCATGGAATTCTTTAAAACATTAGACCCTAAAAGGAGAAGGGGAAGAAGAAGGGGAAGGAGGAAGGAGAAGAGAGACATAACCTGCACATGGGGTGAGGACTCACCTCTGTCCCTGCGTTTCTGGGTAGCTTTCTACCTCACCCCTCAGCCCCTGGAAGGGGAGAGAGCCAGAGGCTGCCTCAGGCCTCCAGACTTCTACATTCTTGGCTCTGCTGGGGCAGGCCAGCTCCCACCTTCAGCTCCTGGAACTTTGGCCAGAGGTGCATGAGCCTCACTACTGTGACCTTTTGCTTCTCTGAGTGCTCAGGCAGCTCTAGAATCACCTGCTTTCAGCCCTGATCACCCGGTGCAGCTCCTGGATGTCAGAAGCCAGGAGCAGACCCTGTTCAAAGCTTCCTCTTGGATGAAAGCTGGGGAAATGATATTTGCCTCTCATGAAGGAGAGGAGGTGGCCTCCAGCTTAATCACCAAGCCCAGAGATACCCCAGGCACCCACCCGCCTCTAGCCCCAGCACCTCACAAGGACCCATGGCCAGGGCCCAACAGAGCCCCTAGGTTCAGGACACTGTTGGTATTGGGGAAGGAAGACAGGCTCAGGTCTGAGCTGGGGAGCTCAGGAAAGGGACAGAGCTGCCCTCAGGAGCCACCATCCTCTTCCAGGACACCAGGAAAAGTGAGGTGACACCTCTACTCTTGGAGCTCAGTGTGTGGCCCATAGAAGGGGCTCAAAATTTTTTTAATGAAGATACAAAGCACAGATGAAATACAATCTATACCTGCAAAGCTTAAAGAAAATGAAAAGTAAATGAGAACTGGGGACTTCTGGGTGAATCTTTTTTAATTTAAGTTACATTTGAATGTTACTATGCTTCTCTCAAATAAAAGTTGAAGATACTTTGCATTAAAAAAGGGGGTGGGGAGAGGTGTGTGTGTGTGTGTGTGTGTGTGTGTGTGTGTATGTGGTGTGTATGGTAGCAATAGGAAGGGAAAAAGAAAACAAATACAAGGAGAGAAAAATAATGGGGAGGCTTAGTGTCTTCCATGGTGGATTCCCTTTCTAGGATTCTTTATGAGCTAGTAGGTATGACTTGTTTCCAAGCTCTTAATGGAAGAAGGGAACAGATGCAGAAAACTTAACAACTACAGCTCCAGAACACTCCACTGAGTTGGGATGATTTGGTGACTTTTTGAATTTGCATTTCTAGCCCTTTGTTATTACAAAAATATTTTTTGTGTATTTGGGCATTATTTAGACTACCAAAAAAATTTAGCTCTACCCAGCAGGTAAAACATCTCTGAGAGAATAATGTTAAATTAAATAAGCAGCGTCTAATGAGATCTGTTATTACCTGCTCTTTGGTCATGCTTGGGCATGCAGTCTGAAGGCTTGTGTTTCTAAGTGCTATCATAAATCTTTCAGCCTATTTTGCGCCTTAAAATTCTAACTAATATCTCTCCTCTAATGTGGGAATCTGTACCCTCATTTAAATCTTTAAATCTCATTTAAAGCTCCAATGTTGAAGTCTTTTGTCTTCATTAAATCTTATCTTTGAAAAGATAAGAAAGTTTGCATTACACAGATCATTTTTAAAGGAAAAAAAACCACTTGCTTGAAAATGAGAGAGTATTAAGGATAGAATTCTGCTAGAGGAATAAATACTTGAATCTGTTGAATCCTTCCATTTTCCTTGATTTTTATTAACATCATTCTCACCAGTACGACCCTCAGGAGTCTCCGTCCAGAGCTTCTGGCACTCAACTCTGTGCTGGGTGAAGAAAGAGAAGATAGAATTCCAACACATGGCTAAGAGTCTAAATTAATCCTTCTTGATTGCACATTGCTTATAAAGATGTTACCTCACAGGTAGTTATTTATGTAATATTTCTGTAAAAAGACTTTCTGTAAAAGAAAGTCTCATAAGAGAAAAAAATATTTATAAATTGATAGATAATAGCTTGCTTCCATGAATATATGGCATCAACTCTTGCCTCTGCACATATCTCATACCCTGTTTTATAATTACCTTATTACACAGTTTTATTTCCTAGTTATCTCTAGGGAGATATGGGATCTATAAGAAGAGCGTAGGCTAGAGTCCAGTAGAACTGAGGTTGGATCCTGACGTTGATATTAGATATGCAATACCTGAGCTTAGATGCCCATAGGAATTTCAAACTTATTATATTCAAATCTGCGCTGAGATCTGTTTTCCCTTAGGATCTATTCCTTCTTTCATATTTCTCATCTCCAGCAGCCCCTGACTCAAATCAGAACCTTGTAAATCATGATAGACTTTCCCTTTCTTAGTCTGCCATGACTTTTCCTCAAGTGTAACCTGTCAGTTTTCCCAGTGGCATGCTTTTCCATTACTTCCGTCTTAGTTTTGACCCGATTCAATGCCCCATAGACAGCCTTCTCACTGGCTGGTCTCTGTGACTCCAGTTTAACCATTGATCTATCCTTTGTAATGTTGCTCTTGTGACCTCTCTAAAATACCAGTCTGACCATGCTGTGCCCCTCGGTAAACTCCTCAATGCCTCCTTGCTGCACACAGGTCAAACGCCAAGTTCTCAGCATGGCCCTCATGTCTCTGATATGGCTCTTGCCTGCCCTCATCCCTGTGCATTAGTTTCCAGCCACTTGTATTTTCGGAATGGGCTGAGATCTTTTATGCCTGAACCTTTCTCATACTTCCTCCTCTACTGGGAGTCCCCTCTGCAATTTTTTGGAAGTAAACCAGAAGCCCACAAACAGAAATGAAGCAAACAACAACACAACTTTGACTATTTAGATTTACCGTTGAGTCTTCAGGAAGATTTTCTTGCCCTGTCTGCACTAACCCTCTCTGCACTGTGTATATATATATGTATGTATTTGTATATATGTGTGTGTGTGTGTGTGTGTGTGTATCTATATATATGGTTAAGAAATAATTACCATAGAAAGCAGTGGTCTCCCACTTTTTCCTGAAATCCTTATTCTTGGGTTCAGAAGGCTATTTATTTTTATTTATCTTTCTCCTGTCTTCTTGGTGCCTAAACTTCCTTCTTACATATTGTTCAGTCCTTGATTTCCCTTATGGCTTGATCCTATCTCACAGACTCTGTAATATAGCTACCACCATTTTAGCTCTGAAAGCAGTCATATGCTGTTTCTTTGTTCAAAAAAAAAAAAATGTCAACTCTTTTAGGTGGGTCTATAGCCCACATTTGCTCCTTATTTACGTGTGGCTGGTTGTGGTATAACAATGTTTAAACTCTTGAATCTCGCCGTTTCTGTACTCTCACCATACATCCCACCACTCTTAATTATCTTTTAGGGGGGAAAATAAGCACTGTACACTTGTCTCATATAAACATTTTGCAAAACAAATTCCTTTGTGAAACGTGGTAATTATCTGACAGGGTTGAGCACCGCAGCGCAATTTCTGTATCCTGTCTTATTCCCGGTGTGGGCATTATACGTGTGGGTCCCGTGCCACCTCTGCGAGAAAGATGCTGCTGATTCACAAGGTCCCTGTGTTTTGAGTAGGTTATATTTGGGAGGAAATGAATTAGACCAATTACGCATGCTTGCTCATACTGTAATGACAACCAAGTATATGCTAGTTGAGTGGGACTCCGGTGGTGGGGCGTGATCACCGAACATGAATCACGCTGCTCTCAAGGGGTTACAGTCAGGGCACGGAACCTACAGAGGATTCTTACCTAAATTAAAACCCAATCCCAGGCCCTGTTTCCCAATCAATACATCTCCACGAGCTCCTTGGTGTGCTGGCGGCATACTATTGATTCTCTTACCACTAATCATTTTTGACCTTGGACAAAAGGGGAAAGATGGTAGCCGTCACAGTGTAGAAAAGGAGGCTGTCTATAGTATGGAACAGGATCAAGAATTGTGTGGACCACTTCCTGTTAAGTAAGAGTGGGAAACACCTCTGGGGATACTAGTCATCTCTTCCCTCCTCTGTTATCCTGGTGGGTTTCATAAACTCCGTCACAGACCACTTGTTATTTGACAGTGCAACTTAAAGCAAGGATTCTGGCAGGTTTTTAAAAGCATGGTATGGTACGGTGCTGTTTTACGGAATCAGTGTTGCCAGACACATGAGGTAAGCCGTTACTGCTTAGCGACTTCCAAGAGTTTCTCAATGATCTACATAGAATTCACATGCAACAGAAAAGCATGAATCTAGGAACAAGAATCTTCTTGTCAGTATTAAGTCAACAATGTAATGTCTCTCTGGCCTTGTTACACTTTTAATACACCTGAAGCTGTGTTGTGGCTCCACAAACTATCAGTGAGCCTTCACCACACCTAGGTGTATTGGTTAATTTTTCATCTTGAGAATCATGAGTGACAAATTATCCCTAGGACAAGAACATGGGTTATCATTGTCGCCATCATAATTAGAAATAAGAAGGCCAAGAACATTCACAGGCACTAAGTGTTATGCGCTGAGCTAAATATGCAGTTATCACTGGCTCTTGAATATAATTGTAATATGTCATCAGACCTCTTACAATGACACATCATGTGACAACAGTTTTCCTTTTGGCTTGTCAGAGTCAAGTTTGTGGTGAAGTCTTCCATCTTTCCTGAGAAAGAATGAAGCGTACCATCCTGAGGATGACTTCTGTCTTTGAGAGCAATTCCACTGGCTAAAGTAGGCTTTCCTAGTCCCTGATTTCATCCTGTGTTCCTTTGAGCATCACTGGTTGATACTAAGAGCCTGGAGTTCCGAGCTATGTTAAGAAGTGAAACCCCATGTCTGGTCTTAAGCAGAGAGCTCTCTCTACATGGTTCCTGCCCTCTGCCCAGCCTGTGAAGCATTCCATCTGCCTATGTCTGTGAGGAGGCACACAGCCTCTGGGGCTGAACCAGTGGGGTCAAATAATGTTCTCACCATTTAGTGTAATTAACTCCAAC
The DNA here is from genome assembly GCF_003265705.2 of Callorhinus ursinus. Taxonomy (NCBI): domain Eukaryota; kingdom Metazoa; phylum Chordata; class Mammalia; order Carnivora; family Otariidae; genus Callorhinus; species Callorhinus ursinus. The sequence goes on from NW_027397112.1 coordinate 2,458,796, forward strand.
CACCCGTCTGTTGCAAGCCCCAGTGCAGCCAACACAAGCAAGAGTAGGCCAAGAAGAAATTTCTCCTCATTATTAAACCTAAATCTAAGCACTTGTCTGTCTGTAAAAACAGAGCAAAGGGAGGAAAACTGAAACCAGTGCACGGGGTCTGAGGTTTCAATAAATGTCAGGGAGCGTCAAGTCTGTTTAGATTGCAGATTATTGCTGGCTGACGGTCTTACCATTTTACAACTAGAGATTGCTGTCATGGGGGTGACGTGGTAGAGGGGAGCCTCTCACATCACAGCCAGAGGGGAACAGAAGTTACCAAATACCATAACAATCATAAAACATTACAAGAGGGACTTTAGCATTTGTTAAATTTAGTCTTTCCTTAATGCACATCTCAAGAAACATCAGCCCACAACACTTCACTCTTCCTACTGGGTTTGATGAAGTGTTGGATTTGCCAAAGACTGAGGCCTCATTTCTCTGGTTTAACCATTCTAAACTCCCCTTCATCCCTCTCCTCTGCTCAGATGCTTTGAACATCTGAGAGTGATAAAGATGCCTAAATGTTTCAAGGTGAATTAATACCTTACTACATATCCTGGAGAAACACACACCAATAATTTGAGTGGTGGTTAAGACTGTTTTTCAAATGGATTAAGTGAGTGGGCAATTACTGATTAAAATAAACCCAAGGCATGAGCGTTCCAGCCCTGAACATGGATGAACATTGGTCAGCTGCTTTCCATTGGTGGAAAGGCCTTTCTCATTGTGAAACATATACATGCTTCTTGGTGTTTCTACTGAAGTTTACTAATATTTTTTATTCACTTTTCTTCTGACCCACACTTAATGAAGATCTACTGTGTGCCAAGTACTGAGTTAGATACGCTGAAAACCAAGAAAGTGGTGGTCCCCCTTCTCCCTGAGCTCAGAGTCAAGTGTGCTTATTTTAACCAAGGTTCTTTTGGTTTCAAATAACTGAAAAATCCCTCAAGTTAACTGAAGGCCAAGGGGAGAAAATTGTTCTAAGGTACAGTGGGATCTATAGATCCAAGAGAGAAAATATAGCAGGACCACATAAAAGCTTGGAAGTAGGCACTAAGAAGCTGTTAGAAATAAGATTACCTTCTCCAAATCTCTAGTTGCACTACCTCTTCTTTCTCTTGCAGGTGGGCTTTATTCTTCTCCTTCTGTTTCCTAGGATTTATCTTTCTTTTCCTAACTCTGGATATAATTAAATAAGGTCTTCTCAGGCAAGCTTCCCATTTCAATTAACTAGTTTTCATAAATCCCAGCTCAGACTTTATGGAAGAAAGAATTGGATTTGTCCAGCTTGGGTCAGGTGTATATCCTTGGCAATTAAACTTGAGTATAAGATGCAAAGTCTGAAATGTGTGGCTTAATTCCAAGCATGTGAGGTAAGCTGAGTCTGTTGATACAGTTGATTGATCTGATTTCTATATTGATACATTTAAAGTGCCGTAAGAATGAGGTTACAAATAAGGGATGTCATAGAACTGTTCTGTGAGATTTTGAGGACGACAGAGTCAGTGAACTAGTCAATATCTGAGAAAGGAAAAATAATTATGGTCTCTGTCTCATGTTCGCATGAACTGTGATGCTCTCTCTTGATATTAACATGACTACTTTACATATTTTATTATCTTCCATAAGGATCTAGGTTATGCCGGGAGCAGCCAGAAATCACCTGCCCCATAGCATTGCAGCCCATTCACAGGTGGCCTTGAAATAGAGTAGAGGAGGGAATTCCTGCCAGTGAAATTATGAGCCTTTTATCTTCCTGTCCACATTTTCTGGGAGGCTTGTTGATCTGAACTCAAAATTTACTCCATTTCCTGGGGAACAGCCAACAGTATGACCAAATGACAAGTACCAGACTGCCTTAGTTGGGGATCTCAGAAGCAGAACTTAAGTCAAGGTTTTGAGTGAAAGTATTTTATTTGGGGGATGACAGAAAATACCCACAGGAGATTGAGGAAGACAGACAAAGAAGGGAATGCAGCCAAGAAAGAGTGTGTTACCACGCCAGTTACAATGTGGATAAATGGAGATTAACTCACAGAGGGAAATTAGGGATCAGTGTAGAGCCTATGACTTAGAGTCATCCTATGAGAAGAGTGAGGTCACTAGAGAAATGATAGACAAACTCCAATCAATTTTATTGATTGAGGGCTCTTCCCAGGGTTTTGTTTTTAAATACGCAGGCAACTCCAGTTGGCCGTGCTGGCAGGCAGAGCACCCCCTGAAGCAATAGAGAGCCTTTGGGCAGCGGAGTGCAGGTGCTGGTGGTCGCACTGCAGTGGAAAGTGTGAGGTGTTGGTGGGCACTGGAATAATCGACGACAGGCTGACCCTTGCTTGCGCCACCCTTGTCACTGGTGCGCCATGTCAGTTTCATTCTGTCTTATGTCAGTGCTTCGAGGCGATGGCCAGATGCAATTTATTAAATCATTAAATAAAATACTTCAAACAGGAGGGGTCGCAGGGTAAACCACATTCAGCTCCAGTTGGTCTCAAGGCTGCACTTGACCTTTATTTTCTTCCTTCCCTTGTACACATTTCATATGTTCCTCCTTCTTGCCCTGCATTTCTGCCGGTTGCCCACCCAGTAGAACCTCAGAACTTCTTCCCTAAATATCAGAGCCCTTGGTTACCAGGCTCCTGTCAGGCTGCAGTTGTTGAACTTCCTGCAGTCACACATTTAGTCTCATCCCCAGGCGTAGAAGTACCAAGAAGCCTTCAGTTCCCTGAGTTCTACACATATTTTTGACCCCATTTTATAACATTAGTTCTTTGTGATAATTAGGGTCAATTACTCCTACCAGTTGGGTGGCAAAACATACTCTAGCTATAAGAGAAAGGCCCGTAAGGAAGAAAAAAAAAAAGAAAGCAGGATTTGGTCATTGGAAGCTGGTAGTGTGCCCTGAAATAATAAGGACACCAGGATGTGAGCAGGACATGGACAGGATCTGCTACACAGGCATAGAGAAACACTTCGTGATATTTTGCTAAATGAACAAACATATGGACATTAGAGATGATTTGTGACAAGGAGTTTGGGGAAAAGTGTTTGTAGATGGGCTTCTCAGTAATGATGCAGTATTGAAAATTACACTGAATATGAATACTCATCAGAAGATTCCAATAAAGGGACCCTTATTTAAAGATGGCACATCACTCATGCTGCTATGGAAAAAGAACTCAGGAAGGGGCAACACTGTTAACTGAAGTGATTGACTGGCTGTCAAGGGAAAATGTGTCTGGGACGAATGTGGATGGCACTCGGGAGTCTGGGGCGAGTCCTTGCACCACTGAGGGAGGCCACAGAGCATCAGAATTAAGAGCACTGGCAGGCTCCAGGCTTTTCATAACCAAGTCCTACCCTTCTGCAAGTCAGGACAAGCAAGGCTCTGCTGTGGTTAGGAACCCCAAACTTCCAGCCTTTAAAGCAATATATTTCTCAATATGTCACAATCCATGCAGGTCTTTAGAGTTTTCTTTATGATATGAATTTTTCTGGGAACAGCTGTCCGTTTCCTTCACCTTACTTCCACTTCTACCCATCAAAATTCCACTTAACTTCCAAATTCTCAGTGAAATTTTACTCTTTCATGGAACATTCTGCTCTCCCCCGTCCCATTACAGGAAGCGATCACTCCTTTCTCTTAACTCTGTGAACTTTGTTTTGTATGTATTACCTATTAAGTTCTTTGGTTGCTGATTTTTACTCTGCCCCCTCTGCTTAAGGATAGGGACGTACCTTAGACATCATCTTATCAGTCACAGAGAAAAAACACATAATAGATATCAAGTATTTGTAGTAAGGAGTACAGTTTTAATGGCAATCTCATATAACTTTTGCCTAAAGAATCCTTACTTTTAATGTGTTGGGTAGATAATTTTCTACTAGAGGCTGTATAAGTCTTACACTAAACCAGTGGTAAGGCAGAAGGAACACCTGTGTGTATGTGTGTAATGGCACTTTTTCAGAGTAGTGTTGGTGCCTATCAACAGCAGGGACTATTTCCATCTCTGCCGCTTCATTTGCCAACAGTGCTACATGTCAGAGCATGTGTTAATCCATATGATTTGTCCCCTGAGCCTATATATCTGCTTTTGTGCCTATCAGAATTAAAAAAAAAATGGCGAGCCTCAATTTTCTTGTTTTTCATGGTACCATTTTTTGTCCTGAAATGCGATGCATCTGTGCATTACAGTAATATTGTGCTGACTCTTGCAATGTTGAATGTTTGACAGCTATAGCCCATGATTAAAGACAGAACCAACATGGAGTTAGCTGTGCAAACATTTCTGCAGGACCCAAGGGAAGGTTGTGATCCGGGATGTTCTAATTTTCTAGTTGTGTTTTGTGTTGTGTTGTTTTGAAAGGGATTGAAATATTTCATTGCTGTCCTCTTGGCGTTCGAGTTCAGAGCTGATTTCATCTCTGTAGTCATCCTGGCTTCATTCAACAGCTAACATAGATAGAGCAACCGCTGCAGTTTGTTTGCTTAATTTTTGGTTCCCTAGTTTTATTCAAGAACTCATACAAAATATTCCTGCTAAATGAATTTTAATCCTCATCTGCTCCTCTTCCTCATCCTGGTTAATCTGGAAATAACACAAGTCCCAACTCAATGGTTACAACCCAGTCTCCACCAAGATTCCCAGGTTTGCCATTCACGTGGATTCCCTCTTGAAGAAACCGCTCAAAATTGGCAGCATCCATGATTGCATCTTCTACAGCGTGGGTGTGGTCAAGGGTGAACTTCAGAACTTGCCTCTTTTTTTTTTTTCTTTTTTTGCCCCCCTTCGCCGCAAGTTTTTTCATGGGCCCCATTGGAGGCAGAAAGGGCAATCATTGCAGTTTTATAATTTGTTGGGGGAGTCCCCATTGCTTTAGCACAAAAGGAACACAGGAGCACAAGAAAATCAACACGGCACACACGTACCCATGGATATTGGATATGCTGTCACCCATGAGTGGGCTTGCACGATGTGGACATACTTAAACACAGCATTTTGTTTGAAAGTGTATTCAGTTCTGTTATTCCACCCTGTAGTGTGTCAAATTTTTTGGAAGCAAAACCTCTGATGCTCTCCTACCTTCATAGCATGCTCTTTGCTTTATAAACAAAAAAAGACAAGGGGGAAGTTATATCTTGGAGTGGAAATATGTCTATATGTCCTAACACGCACATAAAGTGGCAAATTTTAAAGCTATAACTAAGAATTCCACACCAGTAATCTTCCAAGAAGGCCCCTCTGTTTTCCCCCTATGGCAAGGAAAAGCAGCCAAGTTTCTCTTTTTCAGTATCTTGAAATGGGCTCAATTTTGATCCAGTGGTATGCAACTCTGATGCTTGTGGAATATTGCTTAACTTGCCAAGCAATCAAGCGTAGCGAGTTTCTTGTACAGCATGGGGGCAGACCTTTTTGGAGGCCTTATGTCAGGAGGGTGACTACTTAGTCTCTTTACCGACTCTTCTCTCTTTCTTTTTACCTCTTATACTTGGATGTCTGAATGTCCACCAGGTAATAAATTCCTTCTTTTTCCTGACCAGAAACATTAATGCACCGATTTTTTTTTCCAAACAAGGAAATTTAAAGGTTTTAGCAAAATAAAATGTCTCTGATCCTATTTTATTTGCGGCAGGTCCATGAGAGAGGGAACAAAAAGGTGAAATGAAACCAGGAAGAAAAGGAGAAACTGACATTTATTGAGCAACTACTATGTCATACACGGTGACATGACAAGCACTTTACATAAGTCATATCTTTATACTTCGAACTTCTCATGAAGTTTCTGTTTATTTTGTAGATGAGCAAGCCACGCTCAGAAAAATTAAGCAAATTGGCCAAATGGCAAATTGGAATTCAACAGTTATTTCATTGCCTCTCACCCTCTGCCACCCCACTCTATGAACGTTATGATCTGTTTCAAACACCATATTTTATCGGTACAAAAATATTCAGCTGACATACAAAATAACTAGACAAATGATTGGCATGATGAAGAAAATAGCTTGTGAATTGAATCCTTTACTCCTCAACCAGTGGCTCTTGCATTACATATACACATTCAAGGCTTGGCTGGACATTTGAGAGTTATCTCCCCACTGCTGACTTGTAGCCTTTTCTCCTATAGTGTCCCTCCAATGGCAGTTCCAGTGCCAAAGCCAATCCATCAAGTTTTCAAGGGATGCCGAGGCTTTTCGCTTCAACAAGTGTTTATTGAGTTATTTATCAGGCAGAGTCCTGGCAGGAAAGAGAGCTCATCGCAGATGGTACAAATGAAAAGATTTTAATGAAGGATCAGCTTAATGATATATGGGCAGGGTTTCAAGTAAAAATCTAGAGAGGATGCAGTACCCAGAGATTAGGAGCAGCAGAAAGCCATTACACCACCACAGTGGAAGGAATTAAGAAAGATTGCATTTAGGGTCCTGGCAGGAGCTTTCTAGTTGTGCAGAGACGCAGCTCCTGCTGGAGACGAAGAACCAAAACAGTTTGAGTCAGGAAGGAATACCACAGCCCCTCTCTCTTCCCTTCCTGCACCATCTTCATAATGCTTTCTATTGGCTGAAGCACCCAGAAGCCCTCTAATGATGGATGCAGCTCACAGGACTTTACCTCCCAGGGCAGAGTAGAGCACAGAGGGCTGAAAATGGATCTAGGGTGAGTTGGGGATGAAGAATTACTTGTCCAGTGCCCCCCAAGTGTCTGGCTCTGACCTAAGCACTAGGGGTGGAGGAGTGAACACAATAGACAAGATTCTGCACTTGGGGGTATGTTCTAGTGCAGGATGGAGACAAAACAGAAAAAAAAGATGGATGTGGGGGAGAGCCATAGTATGTCCCATAGTGATAAGCACCAAGGAATAAATAATGAAGCAGGAAAGGGATTTTGAAATGTGTGGAGGGTAGAGTTTTAGATACAGGTGGCCAGAAGTACTCCTTTCCACCCCTAAAAGATGACATCATCATAAAGATAATGCCGGGAAAGGAGCATCACAGGCAGTGGGAACAGCAAGTGCGGGGGAGTCCCTGAGGAAGACGGGAGGCTGGCCTGGTACCACGTAGCTGCAGACAAGTGAGTGAGGAAAGAGGCAGGTGAGATGAAGTCAGAGCTTGACTCAGAAGGTCTCCTTGACTCATGGCTTCTCTCGGCATCTAATGGCTTCCCTTTTGTGTTTCGTCTATGACCAGACGCTGTACAGAGGAGGAGGTGAAATGCTGATTGCAGAGAAAAAGAAGCTGAGAGATGCAGGGTGATTCATCCATCACCATCTAGTACGGGCCAGTTTCTCTTGTCCTAGGCCAATTAATAGCACGCCCTCCATGTATAGATTGGTTTTTGTTGAGTATGATGCATATTCCTGTTACAATGAACTTTGGTCAGTGTATTAGAACTCATGATAGACCATAGCAACCAATGCATGAGAAGGCACTTCAGAAGGGACTGTGGCATTATTTAAGCTTTTCCAGGAGAAGCCATGAAATTGGAGAGCACTGGACTTCACTTATCCTGTACCCTGGGCCTTCTAGGTCTTCTCTACCCTCTGAAATAACTGCAAATTATAAATATATTAAATGTAGGTACGAGCTCCTCATGACTGGCCACCATCACCTGTCACTTAGATATTATGTATTTGTGTGTGTGTATTCTATATGCATATGTGTACATACATTCATGTGTATATCTGTATAATCTATCTCCATTTAGAGATACACATAAAGAGAGCTACATATCTATTATATAGAGATAGATACCTCTTTAGCTTTAGCTATGTAAATGTCCTTCCCAACCTTTTTTCTTCCTGACAGATTCCTGTTTGACCATCAAGGTTTCACAGCTCAGGTATCACTTCCTCTGTGAAACTTTCCCAGATAAATGCAGGAATCTTGGCCAGACTCTTCATGATCTCACAGCTCTCAGTTCAGACATATGTTAGAGAACTGTTGATGCTGACGTGTGGTTTATCTCTTTACAAGTCAATGATCCCAACTGGATTGTGAGCTTCTTATGGCCAAAGATGTCTTATATACTCTTCTGTGTTCCTGTCTGAACAGGGATATGATACATTGAAGTTGCTTAGAGCAGACATTTTAAAGATGATAGATAGATAGATAGATAGATAGATAGATAGATAGATAGATAGATAGATAAAATGAGCAAGCATTATTTAGAATATCTGTCTATCTTATATCTCATTACATGTATATGTTAAATACATAGGGCTGATGTTAAACATGAGTTTGCAGGACTGGTATCCTCAACAGTTCACTGTTAAGAGGATATGCCATTAGATCACAGTGCTGTGAAACTGGTTCTAGGTTTTAACTTACTAATTATGGAAGACAGATACCTTGAACATAGATAATTTGTTGCTGCCCATGAAGCAATCACAGAATACTCCAGCTTCCCTCAAATCCAGTGGCCTTGCTGAACCTGTCATCTGGGAGGTCTTTGTGATTTTATCTTATCTCTATTTGAGAGTCATAAAGATGAGTAACTAAAATGTGGTTAATAAACCCCAGCTGGGCATTTTCTAGGTGAATAAACACACCATTTTTTCTACTGTTTTTTCATGTGGAAATGATGAATAGGACTTACAACTCTTGTTTTCATTATAAGTAGAAAAGTAGAAATAATATCAAGTTATGATACTTGAGGTTGTTATAAAGTACTTTAGAGACACCCTGAAAGTTTCAAATAATTATAGCTCCAGTAAAATTTTTATGGCTGCCTGTGGATTTTCATGATCAAAGAAAAAGTAAACAGAGAACACTTTTAGGCTGAAAGATATTCAGACCCTTATGATTTTTTTGTTGGCCCTCCCTCTATTCTTAAAAGAGTGATTAATAGTTTCACAGTGTAAAAGCACCCATATTTGAGATTAGGTAATTGAATGAAATTGATTCCTGAATCTAACCTTCATGCACCCCAGGCATGCTGTATCATATATTATATTGGTGATTAAAAATACAATGAGCTAGATACAAGGGAAGGTCTTCAAAAACTTCTAGTTTCCCATTTCATTCCAATTTATTCCATAGATTTCAGCTCTATGTTTTTTCTTTTGCTAAAAAGTACATTATTAGTACAAGTACTGGAATTTGAAAAGAGCTATAGATTAGATTTTAGTACTGTTAATATTAGTATCCTGATTTTAATAATTGTACTGTAGCAATACAATAGAATGTCCTTGGTTTTAGGAAATGAGTGTATATGAGTCAAGAGGCAACATGTCTTTTCAAAAAAAGATGATGTGTGTATATACCTACATACATAGTTATACATATACATGTGCATATGATGTGTGTACATGCATATACACATATATACATGTCCGTGGTTATATATACATCCACACACATACATGTGAATAGATAAATGCACACGTTTATGCATGCATACATATATGGGTCTATGAAACACATAGATGTTGGATATAGATATGTGAAAAAAATATTTAATGCATATATAGACAGTATACGTGTATGTACACCTGAATGCACATACATATGCATATTTTACCCATTTGTCTTATCAGTAAAACATGCTTTATATTTTTTGTTTTATGTAAAAATGTTTACACGTAGGGAATCTAAATGAGGAATGTACAAGAACCCTTTGCACTGTGTTGAAACCTTTTGATATGTCTGAAATCACTTCAAAATTAAAAAATCAGAGCATTTTAAAGCATGCTGAAAGTGCTTCATTCTACCAAGTGTTCTGGAGTCAGGGGGAAGATTGAATCCACATATGGGGATTTAGCTTTGTGCTAGGGAAAATTGTGTTTTTGAGACTTCAGTTGCATTTCTAGTTCCAGTCAGCAATTCTAGGAAGGGCGTGTAAGGAAGAAGGGTGAAAGAAGCTTATGCAACCCAAAGTAAGGAAAAAATATATAGGTTATATACACATAATTCTGATCTAGAGTGGATCCTCTCGTATTTTCTAATTGAGATAAAATTCACATAACCATTTTAAAACGTATAATGCAACAGTGTGTGCAAATGGTGCACATTCGCAATGTTGCACGCCCACCACAATGTCAAGTTCCAAAACATTTTCACCTCCCAACACCCCTCACCAAACCAAACCAAACAAAACAAAAACAAAAACAAACACCCACCCACCCACCCTCCCACCCCCACACACACACAAACCATTCCCTGTTAAATGGTAACTTCTCAGTCCCTGGCTATCACCAGTCTGTTTTCTGTCTCTATGCATTAACCTGTTCTGGATATTTCACATAAATGGACGCTATGGCCTTTTTATCCAGCTTGTTTCACTTAGTATAATGTTTGTGAAGTTCATCCATGTTGTACATGTATCAGTACTCTGTTCCTTTCTATGGCTGGGTAATACTCTATTGCATGTAGATACCACATTTGGTTTATTTATTTATCCATTGGCGGGTATCTGGATTGTTTACACCTTTGGTTATTGTGAATTGTGCTGCTATGAACATTTGTGTACAAATATGTGTTTGAGAACAAATTTTCAACTCTTTGATATCTATACCAAGGAATGGAGTTGCTGGGTCTATGGAAATTCTTTGTGTAACATTTTGAGGAAGTGCTAAACTGTTTTCCCACTGATTTTTGAAATTAGGAGAAGGCATATGAACTCATGATGCAGAGATAATCTCTGAATTTAAGCAAGTGTTTTGTACATCCAGTCATTGTTTAAGGGCATGTCTCATACAAACACCGTGAACAGGACCTGGACGTTTCACTTCAACTTGAACTAAGCCCTCAAGGACTCCTTATTTTGGTATCAGGCAATTTGGGGCAAAATGAGAAATTTCTTAAGAGAGTAGAGATAAGGGAACATGGAATTACGTTGCTGTTTTTAAAGGACGCAGTAGAGAAAAACAAAGAAAAATGAGTACTCAATCCAGAGTAGAGTATGAGGGGGCGCCTGGGTGGCTCAGTCGGTTAAGCGTCTGCCTTCGGCTCAGGGCATGATCTCAGGGTCCTGGGATCGAGCCCTGTGTCTGGCTCCCTGCTCAGGGGGGCATCTGCTTCTCCCTCTCCCTCTGCCCTTCCCCCTCGGCTCACACTCTCTCTCTCTCCCTTTCTCTCTCTCAAATAAATAAATAAAATCTTAAATAAAAAAGGAGTAGAGTATGAGGGTTCTATGTATGATCTACAGTGTTTTCCAAATTTGCAAACATGTTTGCTTTCTGAGTCATTTTAAGAGCCCCATAGGGAAATCAATAGAGGCATCTTTTTAAAAAAGATTTAATTATAATTTTTATAGAAGTACAGTTAAATGTATAGTGTTATATTAATTTCATATACAAAAAATAATGATCCAAAAATTCTATATATTACTCAGTGTTCATCACAATAAGTGTACTCCTAATCCTCTTTACCTATTTCACCCATCTCCCCACCTACCCCCCTTCTGGAAACCACCGATTTGTTCTCTGTATTTAAGAATCTTTTTTTGTTTGTCTCTGTTTGTTCTGTTTTTTAAATTCCACATAGGAGTTAAAATCATATGGTATTTATCTTTCTTTGTCTGATTTATTTCATTTAGCATTTTACCCTCTAGGTTCATTCACGTTGTTGCAAATGTCAAGATTTCATTCTTTTTATGGCTGAGTAATAATTCATTGTGTGTGTGTGTGTGTGTGTGTGTGTGTATAACATCTTTATTCACTCATCTATTGATGGACACTTGGGTTGCTCCCTTGTCTATTGTAAATAATGCTGCAAAAAAAAAACCCATAAAGGTACATATATGTTTTTGAATTAGTATTTTTGTTTTCTTTGGATAAATACTCAGTAGTCCTTAGTAGGACTACTGGATCATATGGTAATTCTGTTTTTATTATTTATTTTTCCAAAGAAAACACACAGATGGTCGACAGACACATGAAAAGATGTTCAACATCACTTATCATCAGGGAAATGCAAATCAAAACCACAATGAGATATCCCTTCACACCTGTCAGAATGGCTAAAATCAAAAAGAGAAAAAGTAACAAGTATTGGTGAGGATATGGAGAAAAAAGAACCCTAGCACTGTTGGTGGGAATGCAAACTGGTGCAGCCACTGTGGAAAACAGTACGGAGGTTCCTCAATAAGCACATCTTAATCACACTTCATGTGTCTCTCAGTTTGGTCTATTTTCTGTTGCTTTAGAGTTGGCCCCAAGTTGTATTTGGTTGCTCTCTTAATGTTGGCCCCGCCCCCAGTCCATCTCACCTTCTCCTTCTGACCTCTAAAAGAACAAAAGATAAATATTTTCTCCCTGAGGAGATACAAAAGTATGTCCTACGTGCTTGAGCAACAGCCTTCTTAATCTTCATTTTAGTCTTTTGCTGATTGCACTGAACTCCCCCACTTCTTTTTTTTTTTAAAGATTTTTTATTTATTTATTTGACACACAGAGAGAGATAGCGAGAGCAGGAACACAAGCAGGGGGAGTGGGAAAGGGAGAAGCAGGCTTCCTGCGGAGCAGGGAGCCCGATGCGGGACTCCATCCCAGGACCCTGGGATCATGACCTGAGCCGAAGGCAGAGGCTTAACGACTGAGCCACCCAGGCGCCCTGAACTCCCCCACTTCTAACCATAGGGCGGTCCTAGGATTCATCCCTGAGCCTCATCTCTATCTACTTGCACTCCCTAGAAGTCATTAAGTTTCATGGCTTTAAGTGCATCCCATACACAGACAACTTACAAGTTTTTATCTCCAGCCAGGACTTCTCTAAACTCCGGAGTTCTCTGCCTGCACACAAGACTCCTGTACTTAGGGGTCCAACTGACGCTTAAAACTTAATGTAACACTGTGATTTTCTTTCCCACCTCTGCTCCTGCTTCTGTCTTCCCTGTCTCAGTTGGTGGACACTTGCCTCTTAGAGTCTAAGCCAAGTATTATGTCTTCTTCTCACTCCCCACATTTAATCTGCTAGCAAATCCTATTGGCTCTATCTTCCAAATATATTCAGATTCCAGCACTTCTCACTATCGCACTATCTTTGTCCAAGCCACCGTCATTTCTTACCCAGATTAGTGCAATATCTTTCTAACAGGTCACCCTACTTGGTTATTTTTTCAGATTTCTGATCACCTCTGATCTTATCAGTGAAGTCTTCCCAAACAACTCTATTTAAAATAGCACCCCAGCAATCCCTAATCCCATTCCCCACTTGTTCTTCTATAAACTTCACACCATTAGACAAATATAACAGCATACTTTGTACATTTCATCGCTCCCTACTTAGAGTGTGAGCTTCAAAAGAGTAGAGATTTTTGCCTGTTTTTTCTTTCCTTTTTTTTTTTACTTTTATATCTAGAGCTGCCCAGCACATGATAAAGGCTTAAAGTATTTTTAGTTGTATGAATGAATGGCACTGTGTCTAGAATACTTGCAAAGTCGTCTTTGTGATAAATAATATTCACCTGAAATTAAATTAGTATGGTTAAGAAACCAGTCATGTTTTGTGTATTTAAAAATATTTTAGAGCCAGAAGATCCTCAAAAAACAGGAGACCTTTGTATATGAAACATTTTCAGAGCCAAAAGATAACTTCCTAAGAGGCTTACTTAGAGGGTGCCGACTCAAGTTGATCTGTGGCCTTCAGCAGTACAATTATAAACACACTTCTAAACCAGTGAAATATCCCTGGACTTGGTGCCTGTAGTTTGGCAACGTCATTGTGTCTTTGTGACACACCAGTGATGTGACAACTGGGCAAGTTGCTTAGTCCACTTTGAGCTTAAGCTGTAAATTGGTGATGGTAGTAATAAGGAACTCATGAGGTATTGGTGAGTGTCAGCTGAGATTTCAGACATGTGTTGTAAAATCTTAAACATGCTACAAGTATAAGAAGCCTGACTATTCTCAGGGTAAGAAAAGACATATAAAAATTATTATTAAGTTCAATTCCATAATTCACTTACCACAGAAGTTTTCCTTACTATCAGATTTATTCAAAACTTGATTGAAGGAATTGTTCTTGCCTGTTTGAGAGAATCCTTTAGGCAGCCTGAATTCCAAACTTTATTCCACGTTCTCTAACTGGGCGTGGCTTTTCAGCTACTAGTCAGATGAAGGCTACTCTCCTCTTCTGGCCAGACTTACTCTTCCACTGGTTTAAACAAAAATCAGTCTGGCAAATGCCCAACAGGTGGCTAAAGCAAAACCCATATAGGATGGAATGAAGTTTTCAGGATATTGATATTGATCTAGGCCTCAGATCTGCTTGGGGACTTAAGTGTGAAGGTCCACACTGACCAAGTGGGCTATATTTCCTTCTCTGTCTTCATTGTCACCATCCCCTGCCCATCACTGATTATCAACTTAGTGCCAAGAATTCTAGTCAGCAGTTGACGTATGCTATTCCTTTTATGCTTTACCGAAGCTCTGTGAGATAAATATTATTACCCTCATTTTATACAGGAAGAGATTGGAACTCAGGGGGGTAACATTATTTTTCTTTTTCTTTTTTTCTTTTTTTCTTTTTTTTTAACATTATTTTTCAATAAGGAGATGACTGAACCAGACTATAGATTCAAATCTGACTTCAAAGCTCATGGTTTTTGTTATCACACAAGTCTCTTACTTTTATTTATTTTTCTTACAAGTCTCTCTCTCTCTCTCTCTTTTAAGATTTTATTTATTTATCTGTTAGAGAGGGAGAGAAAGAGAGAGCACACAAGCCAGGGAAGCAGGAGGCCTCCCACTGAGCAGGGAGCCTGATGCGGGGCTCGATCCCAGGACCCCCCGGGATCATGACCTGAGCCGAAGGCAGACGCTTAACCGACTGAGCCACCCAGGAGAACCTACAAGTTTCTTCTAATAGCCAAACACCTTCATTTTGTAAGCCCACATTGGTACTAGCGTTCCCCTGAAGGCGGAGAGTCTCAAAATGGCCGGGGGTTGGGGGGAGGAAAAAAACAACAGAAAGTAACACAATACAAAGATTAAGACTTGGGAGAAGAGGTATTTCTTACATTCTTATCACAAAATTTTCTTTGGACATAGGCCTACTCTTCCCTGGTCTTGCCTGATTTTGTTAAGGCTTTGGCAGATGAGTGTGATCATTGCCCTGGCCTCCTGTGGGTTAGAGTTTAGTTGGAGTATTACTTATAAGTTCTTGTTACTGTTGACTCTTAAAGTGTCTACCAAATGTATTGTCTAAAAATAAAAAGTATTCTCAGATCCCTAAATACTCAATAAATAGATTTGATGGATATATCCTTCTTTGTGTTTCTTTCAGACTCTTGGTAAAACCCTACTGGGCTATTTGCTCCTTTTACACATGCTGTTCAGCACCAAATTAAAAGAATGTGAAGCCTATATATATATATATATATCATGGCCCAGCTTCTAGCTCGCCTCTGGCCTTGCTGGTTCTTATTAATGATTCATTTCTTTTGACAGGAGCGGCAACATTTCAGGACTTCTTGGGTGGAAGAAAGTTGGCAGAGAGAAAGTCCACAGTGAGTAGTTAAACATTATATGAATTAATAACCCCCATCAATAGTTTAATGGATGAAATGCATTGATTGCTTTGAGAATTATGCTGAGGTCTACAGTAATAAGCAGAAATGTCTGATTTGACATCTTTTTTTTTTTATATGTCTGCAACGTAATCTACTACCAATTACACAACAACCCCACCGAAGGAGTGCTGAGTGGTCCCACTACAGTAGTAATATGTTATAAAAGCTCAGGTTTCAGGACAATTAGCTTCTGGCTGCAGTTTATTACCCCATTTGAGATTTAAAACATTTTTTTTCCATTGCATTCCAACAATGCTTATGTGTCTGGGGCTAACACTTTAAAACAATAATGGAATGGCAAATATCTGTCTGGCTGGAGTTTGTTCAAGAAGAAGGATGTGTAATAGCATTAAAAAAAATCAAGACAGTGTGGACAAAACAAACGCAACTTCCTTAATTTTTCAAAGTGACCAGGATTATGTTTACCGAGGAAAAAAAAAAGCCTTTCATTAGTAGAAGATTCAAGAAATCTTTTGGAGAATATGATCATTCCTGCTTATTTCAAGACAATTTCCACATGATGAAAAAGTAGTCCATTGATAATTCATATTCATCTCTATGTTTGGTGATCATCACCAGATTTCTGTGTAAGATATATGAATCTCTCTTTGAATTGGCTGGTATTACAAAAAACTTGGCAATCAGGAATTTTTCAGATGATGATGATGATGATGATGATGACGACAGTGGACTTTATTGAGGGTCTGTTCTGTGTGCTAAAACTTTATCGGGATGATCTTATTTAATTATCCTAAGTATCTCTTGAGTTAGGTACTATTATTTTCCCCATTTTACAGATGAGGAAATTGAGGCTTACAGTCAAGTAATTGGATGGTTTTAGGGCTAACAGAAATAAGTTTGTAGACTGGTGCTTTTGAAAACTAATCTAGGGCTTGAAACACTATGTATGCCATACTACCTGATGATGGTGGTGGTGGTGGTGGTGGTGGTGGTGGTGGTGGTGGTGGTGGTGGTGGAGGTGGTGGTGGTGGTGGTGGTGGTGGTGGTGGTGGTGGTGGTGGAGGTGGTGGTGGTGGTGGAGGTGGTGGAGGTGGTGGTGGTGGTGGTGG
>NW_027397112.1:2475417-2591637 GCF_003265705.2 Callorhinus ursinus
GGTGGTGGTGGTGGTGGTGGAGGTGGTGGAGGTGGTGGTGGTGGTGGAGGTGGTGGAGGTGGTGGTGGTGGTGGAGGTGGTGGTGGTGGTGGAGGTGGAGGTGGTGGTGGAGGTGGTGGTGGTGGAGGTGGTGGTGGTGGTGGTGGTGGTGGAGGTGGTGGTGGTGGTGGTGGTGGTGGAGGTGGAGGTGGAGGTTGTGATG
Organism: Callorhinus ursinus; assembly: GCF_003265705.2. Classification (NCBI taxonomy): domain Eukaryota; kingdom Metazoa; phylum Chordata; class Mammalia; order Carnivora; family Otariidae; genus Callorhinus; species Callorhinus ursinus. The sequence goes on from NW_027397112.1 coordinate 2,475,620, forward strand.
AAGATGATGAAGGCAATAATAAGAGACCTGGGGAACCTTCTTGTCAATCTCTTGTACATTTTTTTATATAACTCTTTCCTCCAGGAATCCGAGCCATTTTCTTTCCTGTTTTCCTTCCCCTAATGTCCATTTTGAATTATTTTATCCCAATCTAGTGTTTTTCCCCCTATCTCTCACACTGTGTGATCTGTTACTTCCTGTGGTTATTAAGGAATTGAGTCGGATGGGATGAAATGGGGATGTGACCCCTATCTCAGTAATTGCCTATGAAGACAGCTCAGTACAGGCCCCCACTTTTAGTGATGATGAGGGTGTCACTGATACTGGATTCCAAGAGCTTATTTTTACCTATAGTCAATCTACAGTATTCGTTTTTGATACCTTTTTCACCTCAGGATTTTAAACTTCTAATGTTGGATGTAACCAAGTCTAGAGAGCAACCCACATGAGTGTGATGTTTCTGCATCTAAAGCTGTGTGTTAAAACATGAATTTTGATATCAGGCATGTATTGATATACACCTTTTTTTTTTATCCCTTGGAATAAAGAATGCTGTCTATGAATTAAAATATTAGTATTTAGGGGTGCCTGGGTGGCTCAGTCAGTTAAGAGCATGACTTCAGTGCAGGTCATAATCTCAGTGTCTCTTGAGCCCCACATCGTGCTCTGTCTCTCTCAAATAAATAAACAAAATCTTTAAAAGATATGTTAATATTTAGAAAATTACAAAGAGAACCTATGCAAAAATGAATCGGGCACGGTAAATAAAATAAGTGAATTAGCAAGTAAGCAATACAATTGTGTTGACCTAGAGGATATAGTGCATTATTAACTGTCTCCTGATATCAGCTCAGGTCAGGGTATTTCTCACCACGGTGTGTTGCATGTAATGCGTTAGGCCCAGGAAGGGTGATGCATCTCCTTCAGACAGATGGCTCTTCTTTGTTCTTACTCTCCGGAGGCTCTTCATAGCTCCTGGCATGTTGGCTTCCCACCCTGGAGTGGCTGGCAAAGGAGCTAATTGTTTCTCTCCATTCTCTCTGCTGAGGTTGGCTTTGGTTCTGTTCTTGGAGCGTTTTTTTATACGGGTCCATTACCTCCATGATGTCAGATGGGCTGACATTGGTGTCTTCTGCCTGGGATGCCATTCCCCAGCTCATCTATTTGGAAAATGCCTACTTATTCTTCAGAGGCTGCTTCAGCTTCATCTGTTCCTTGTGGCTTCCTTGCTTCTTTTCTTTTGCATTTTTCCCAGGTAGAATTGCTTTCTCATTTGTGTTGCCCTAACACTAAATGTATCACATTGCACTATAAATGCTTGTTTTGTCTTTCTCTGCTATGAGACTGTACTTAGGGGAGACTCTGGCTTATTCATTCCTTTTTTGTATCTGCAGCGCACAGCAGAATGTAAGGTACGTGTGAGGTTTAGGGTAAGTGTTTCTTGTCCTGCACTGAGGTTCTATGTCTCTGATTGTGCTCCTCCATCCAAAGTTATTAAATATTATAATATTTGTAATTTACATACAATGCAGTAGATAATGATCCGGGAGCCACAATGTTGCATTATCTGTCATTGTTTTTTAACTACTTGGTTATCAATTTTATTATCTGTAAACTCAGAGGAATTGATCAAATTCATTTGCTTTCCATTCATTCAGAAGTTTATTCATTAATTCATTCAAGATAAATTGATCAAGTATCTGTTTACCCTAGACATTGGACTAGGTAACTTCCTAAGCATAAAATGCCACTTTTTTTTTTAGTTTAAAATACTGCATATTGGGGCGCCTGGGTGGCTCAGTCGTTGAGCGTCTGCCTTCAGCTCGGGTCATGATCCCAGCATCCTGGGATCGAGCCCGACATCAGGCTCCCTCCTCCGCGGGAAGCCTGCTTCTCCCTCTCCCACTCCCGCTGCTTGTGTTCCCTCTCTCGCTGTGTCTCTGTCAAATAAATAAATAAAATCTTAAAAAAAAAATACTGCATATTTCAGTTAGAATACAAAAAAGTTTGGATCTGTGTAGACACTAGAGTTAAATTGACAACACTGCTTTTATAAGCTGTGCTACTAAGAATACAATTAGACACAGTTTTGAATATAATTCATACCAAGATAATCACATTTTCTTTCTGAATCTCATTAATGCTTCCAGCCATACTATTTGTATCAACTCATCTTAAAATATCAGTTCCCCCAGTGATCACAGAGTAGGGTTTCTGGGTTACATCATAGTGTTTGTTTTGCCTTCTTAACTCAGCCAGAATATCGACCTAATGTATATTTTATAAATTTAAGCAGGTGTGGAAAGTCTTTGGGCTGAAGAAAATCTATGCATTTATTCAACAGATATTTACTGAGTGCCTAATATGTGCATAGAGTTATTTACTGAGTGTCTAATATGTGCCTGGTGTTAAAATATATGCCCAGGATATGAAGGTCAAGAAAAGGGGCCTCTGTCTTTGAGAGGTTTATAGACCCGGGGGGAGAAGCATAGATGTAAACACATTATGATGGAAGAATATTCAGGTTTTAGCCGAGAGGAGGAAATGTGCTCAGGTTTGGCTGAGGGCAGGGTGGGGACAACAGACTTGCCAGAAAAAAGTCTTCATAGACTTTCTTGGGTTCTAGTCTTGGTTCTTCATATCAATAGATGGTACTTGAGGTGAGTGTCAAGACATATGTATGCCCCCAGGCTGACAGTGCTGGGAGGAGGGAGAAGATTCGAAGAACAGGAAGTAGGTAGGATGAGCAGTAGTAACAGATGAATGTGAAATAATGTATTATATTTAGGCAAGTAGGTAATATGTCATCATGATTAGAGAGAAAGAGACAAGCTGGATTGCAGGGATGCCTAAAGCTGTAGAGTAAACATGGGTAGGACTTTGTAGTCTCTTGGCTAAGATGGAAGAATACCAACTTTATCCTGTACGTAGAGGGAAATCCAAGAGGGACTTACGCAGTAGAGGAAGGGGGTCATTTTTTAAAAAACTACTAGAAGTGTAAATGTGATTAAAAAATTTGCTGAATTTTAAAACACGAATTTGGAAGCTTAGACATACTCGCTTTCTTCTATAAGCATTTTTGCTAAATTATTATTTTTTTTAATGAATGGGAATTATTTATAATGCTCAAATGAGGTCACACTATGGAGATGAAATTGGGAATGGGAACTTTCATTCTATCAAAGTCTCCTTTACATACCTAGGATTAGGCCTTTATTAAATTATTGAATTCTACTTTTTACCTCTGGAGAAATAGAGATCCAGTATTCAAAGGTCACCTTTTAATGGAGGTTAAAATAAAGGCTTGGATTTTGCTCCTCAGACTTCAGTTTATGGATCTGAGGAGGAAAAAGAAAACGGAGAAACAAACTGCGTAGATTTAGACATTTTTAGTGAGGAAAATAAATATTGTTAGCTATATTCGCTACAAGTGAAAATATATCAGTTGCTGATTTTTTAAATGCCAAAACCACGGCATTTGATCTAGTACAAATTAGTTTTTTTGCCTAGCAATTATTCAAGGGTTATTGATAAATCAGTAATAAATAGAAAACACCAAAACTAAGGCCTTCTGAACTAACAATGTCTACTCTGTTGGCCATTTATTGAGAGATTGTATATAAAAAAATACTTGGAAAAATTCTAATCTTTCTTCAGGAGAAAAAACAAAAATAAAATGTCATCATTTTGCCTTTCATTGGAACAATGTAGTGACTCCCTAATCGGTTTGTGACCTCAAATCTTTCCCTATTCTAATCTACCCATGCTGTGTTAGTTACAGAGCTCATCAATATGAAATCATACAAAGCTCATTTTTAATCTTGGTTCTGCAAGTTTCACTCTGTGATTCTCTGTTTTGCTAACTGCAAGACTGAAATAACAATACCTATTTCAAAAGAATGAGAGGTACTGTAAGGATTAAATGGAAATTCTTAGGTATGGGGACTTGTGCTTTGTAGGTCTACACATATTTATTGAGTAAAACAATGGCACACTTTGGGTAATGCCTAACTTTTCAACTAAGTTTATTTTTTATAGTTCTAAGCTAATTGCACTCAATTAGATAGATCCAGGTATAAAAACGATTTCATTTCTAATATCTGGATTGTGAAAATCCTCCAATTGTTGTATATGGAACACTATGAATGGAAATATTTTCAGGACATCCTGAAGCTCTAATGCTTAATATTTACACATGATTGCTTGTGGACAATTTGACTGTTTCCAAAGAGGAAGGCCAAGACCTATTCAGAAGTAGAAGAAAGCACTCCAAAGAAGGGATCACCTCAGTGGCTGTGAAGGTAAACTGACCTTGTTTTTAATGGATTGCAATGAATTTCTGCCTTTTACAAAACAGTATGCAATTGTTATTAAGAAGCCAAATGGGTAAAGAAAAAGGGATTGTATACCATTGGGAACTGGGGAAATCAATGAAAACAAAATCTTGAAAGTTGATAACTGGTAGTTCTAGTATTTTACTGCTGGGCCCAACTAGATTCAGTAATGAACCTGGTGAATCTTGAGCTAGTGAAAAGACAAGAGTACCTGAGCAGCCACCCACCAGTATGTCAGAGAGCAGCAGGGACTGGGGTCTTTGGATTTCCCAGTGCCTTCTTCTAAGTTTTTTTTATTATTAACAGAGAGAAGAAGCAGAAACACATCACTTTAAAGTAGTGTTTCTCAAACTTATTGCCTAGACCCCTTTACACTCTTAAAAACCAATGAGACCAAAGAGCTTTTTGTTTATTTGGGTAATATCTATTAATATTTACCATTATTAGAAATTAAAAATGAGAAATCTCAAAAAATTGTTAGTGTATTTGTAATAGCAATGAGAAATAGTTACATGTCAGATGAAGCAACATATTTTAATGAAAAAGAACTATATCTTCCTCCCCCAAATAAAAAGATCACATTGTTTTACATTTTTGGAAATCTCTTTAATGTCTTGCTTAAAAGAAGACAGCTGAATTCTCATATATGCTTCTGAATCATTCTGTTTCAAAAATTTTTTTTAAAGATTTTATTTATTTACTTATTTATTTGAGTGGTAGAGAGCACGAATGGGGGCAGGAGCAGAGGGAGAGGGGCAAGCAGACTCCATGCTGAGGGCAGAGCCCAATGTGGGGCTCCATCTCATGACCCTGAGGTCATGACCTGAGCAGAAACCAAGAGTCGGACGCTCAACTAACTTAGCCACCTAGGTGCTTCCATTCTGTTTCTATGTTTTGTTTTGGTTGAATTACAGGAAGAAAATCTGGCCACATAAATATGTGTATCTGGAAAGAGAAGAATAATTTAATAACCTTGTCAGATAATTATGGATATTTTTTCTTTGATACTATACCAAAACTCTAGAAAAGGTACTGTCTTAAAGTTTAGTTGCAATGTAAATTATGAGATACTATCAGTGAATGTTTTTGTGCTCTAATAGATATCTACAAACAACATTGAGTGGATCTTCTAGCCCTACAGGAGTTTTTGATATTGTGCATTGGTTATATAGGGAATATTAATTCTCTAAGTTATTGGCTAACTAATTTATGTGGATCCTCTAAACATTGACACACTTCATTATATTGAACAATCACATCTGTTACTGCCATCACAAATCACATCAGAAAAGTTTTGAAATATTGGGACACTGTCATGCTCATGGTGATGGAAACAATTTTTCCAAAATGCTAATTTTTGCTGGAAAGCTTACATTTTATCATTAATGACAAACACTACCTGCTGTTTTTCTGGAAATGACAGGTTTATTTCATTGATTGATTATAAGAAAAATTTTCAGAAACTTAACATGAGATCTACACTCTTAACAGATTTTTTAAAAGTATAATATGATATTGATATCTATAGGCACAGTGTTGTACAGCAGATCTCTAGAACTTATTCATCTTGCATAACTGAAATTTTGTAATGTTGATTAGCAACTCCCTATTTCCCCCTTCCTAGCCCCTGGAAACCACCATTCTCTTCTTTGCTTCTTTGATTTTGGCTATTTTAGATAGTGGAATCACACAATATTTGTCCTTCTGTGACTACTTTATTACACTTAGTATAATGTGCTTAAGGTTCATCCATGTTGTCACATATTGCAGCATTTCCCCCTTTTTTTTTTAATGTTGAGTAATATTCTATCGTATGTATATATACCACATTGTCTTTATTCAGTCATCCAACAAACAATTAGGTTATTTTCACATCTTGGCTATTGTGAATAGCACTGCAATGAACATGGGATTGCTAATACCTCTTTGAGATCCCAATTTTAATTCTTTTGTATAAATATCCAGAAATAGGATGCTGGATCATATATCGGCTCTATCTTTAATTTTTTGAGAAACTTCTATATTGTTTTTCTTAGTGGTTGCACCATTTTGCATTCCCAACAAAAGTATACCAGAATTCCAGTTTCTCCATATCCTCACCAACATTTGCTATCTTTTGGTTTTTGTTTGTTTATTATTTTGATAATAGCCATCCTACAGATGTGGGATAGAATTAGTCCATTTTCTTACACCATACATGAAAATCAATACAAAGTGGATTGAGGACTTAAAACTGTAAAACTCCTAGAGGGAAACCTATGGGAAGAATTTCATGACATTGGTGTTATTTCATAGATATGACAACCAAAAGGACAGGCAACAAAAGCAAAATAGACAAGTGGGACTACATCAGACTAAAAAGCTTCTACAGGGGCGCCTGGGTGGCTCAGTCATAGGCGTCTGCCTTCAGCTCAGGTCATGATCCCAGGGTCCTGGGATCGAGCCCCGCATCGGGCTGCTTGCTCCGTGGGAAGCCTGCTTCTCCCTCTGCCACTCCCCCTGCTTGTGTTCCCTCTCTCACTGTGTCTCTCTCTCTCAAATAAATAAATAAAATATTTTTTTTAAAAAAGCTTCTACATAGAAAAGGAAATAATCAATGGAGTGAAAAGGCAACCTACAGAATGGAAAAAACCACATATCTAATAAGTGGTTAGTTTCCAAAATATGTAAGGAGCTCTTACAACTCAATAGCAAAAAAACCAAAACACAAACAAAGAAAAACCACAAACCAAAAAACAAACCAAACCCCCCTCCCAAAAAACAGCAAAAAGAACAACAATAAAATTAATAACCCAATTTAAAAAATGAGCTAGGGAAGGGCACCTGGGTGGCTCTGTCAGTTGGGCGTCTGACTTGGTTTCAGCTCAGGTCATGAGCTCAGGGTCTTGGGCTGGAGCCTTGCATCGGGTTCCACGCTCAGCGGGGAGTCTGCTTGGGATACTTTCTCTCTCTCTCTCCCTCTGCCCCTTCCCCCCCCAGCTCTTTCTCTCTCCCTCAAATAAATAAATGAATCTTTAAAAAAAATGAGCTAGGGACTTTAATAGACATCTCTCAAAAAAGATACGCACATGGCCAACAGGTATATGAAAAAATGCACAATATCATGAATCATCAGGGAAATACAAATCAAAACCATGATATATTGTTTCATTCATTTCTGAAAAATTATCCACCAGATACCCAAATCTGAACAATTATATTTTTAGACTTTCAAGTAAAGTAGTGTTTATAAAAAATAATGACTAGTTCAGCTTATAACTCAGAATTATACAAGGGTATTTTTTTTTCTCTGTAGACAGTAGACGTGCTTTAGGCCTACCTCCCATTTCATCACACAAATGACTAAAAATACATGTATGAAAAATTCTAGATTTAATAAAATGAATAACTTTATTACTTCATCATGATTTCTTAAGTGAAACTGGCTCTTTTATATATATATATATATATATGAAACTGGCTCTTTTATGTATATGTGTGTGTGTGTGTATTTTATGAATATATATATATTCATATATATATTTTATGAATCCAAGGCAATGAAAAATGCAATAACAAATATGGTTTGATGGCATTGTCTTGATTAATAGTAAGGTGCCAGCCTTGCTTTAGCACTATCAAAACAAATGTCAGCATAGGGGAAAAGGCTAATCATGTCTTTATATTATCATAAAGAACAGTTTTGCTTTCTCAGACAACTTGAAATGGTCTTAGGGACTCCTAGGACATTGTGCATCTCAGTTTGAGAGCTGCTGTTCTAATTCGCAAAGCCATTTCACAAAATTGTATTATTTCTTCTTTACATCTGGTCGTTTTATAGGCGAGGTTGGAATACTGGCAGAGTTAAGGGATATTTTCAGCACATAGTACATTTTAGGAACTTAAAAATTTTTGTAACAGGAATGGGTAAACTAGAAATACCTCCAATGCAGGTCTCCTGACATCTGATTCTGTGTTCCTTTTACTGAAGATTTAACCTTTAGATTAGAGTAGTTATATGGAATAGAGAGCACCCAATGGAAGGTAGAGGTGAACGAGGAATACCTAAATCTCTAATCTTCACACTATACCAGAACTCTAAATCAATCTGTATGTCATTGATTGGTAATAGTTACCTTAATTATACTACAAAACTTCCTGGGGTGATTTTAATTCATTGGCTTCAATCTATGTAGACCATGCTCTCTGAGATACCAATTTCTTTACTACTCCAGTCTAGCCTCCCACTTAACTCCCTGTGCGAACACAGGCAACTGTCCTGAGAGAAGAGTTCTTTAAGTGAAGAAGTGTAACTCCTCAAAGAAAGCAGGGGACAAGCATAAGACAGCAGGCCAAGGGGCAGGCTCAAATAAAACTGGCTTAGGAGAAATACTCTAAGTATCACAGAGATGTTTTCCCTCTTCCCAGGAGGTAGCTGTTCACATGAACACAAAACAATGCTTGCCAATGGTTGCCTTCAGAGGGAAGTCCAAGGACTACAAAATAAATTAACTTCCACTGCTAGTTCAGACAAATCAGAACCATAGAAAAATTCAGACTGGTAGGGTGAATTAGCATATACTTGTTCTATGAACACATGGAAAACTTAAGTTTCCAGGGAGGTGCTTTTGGCACCTTTATGAAAGCCACATTAACTCAGGGAAAAGCTGATAGTGACTAACAATTCCTACAAAAGGCTATTTTTAGAAGCAAACCTGCTGAAATCATAATGGTCAGTCAAGAGAAGGACTGGCCCAATGACCTAATTACCACTCAGTGGGGAAACTAAAACCAGCCCTGGAAAATTACATCAATATTATGGCCTTTAATGGGCACCATTTTTAAAAATACCCATGGCTATCCTAAAAATTTTCCCTTTCTTTATGAGTAACCACATACTGAGAGCCAGTTTTATTTTGAAAAAAAAAAAAAAAATCTTCAAATTTCATGACAATCCCACCAAAAGCTCTGGTCCTAAAAGGTTAACTAGGTAGTTAATCAAATGAGCAATTGTGCTCCTCTTTCTGGTACATCACCTGGGCTCAGATGCCTATGAACATCTCATTAATTAATTTAGTGCCAAGTAGGTGAATACCTTCATATTTGAAGATCAGAGCATTCTTAGAAATGCATTTCTGTACACAACTGCATCTAAATGCATTAGTAATTGCCTCTGCTCTTGATAGATGCCTTTATTCTGTTTTTATTTTTTTGATAGATGCCTTTAAATTTCTTTTCTTTGCTGCAACAGACATGCTACTGAAAGAGTGAGAAATTACCAAATGGACTTGCCTCAGTTTTTGTGTGCATCTGTGGCCATAGTTCCGGAGCCTCAGAGGGAAAGTCATCTAATTAAAGGAGATGTAAATCTGGAAAGCACATGAATTGGCAATGGAAAGTAATTAATCCATTTATTCATCCAATCAACAGTTACATAGTAAAGGCCTACTGCCTTGTACATATTGCAAAGGATACACAATGAATAAAACAAGAGAAGGCTTCGGCTCTCCAAGAGTTCAGGGACCAGAGTCTTCCAAAAAAATTCTTGTTAACTAGATTTGACTAATTCAGTATATTCCAGGTATGAAGTATTTGGTTAAAACATACAGATAACAAAGAAAATGTTTTAAGAAAGTTTTAATTTCCAGAATAATAGCCTAATAAGTTCAATCGTTGTAGCCAACAGCTGAACTGTTGGTGTAAATAAATCATTCAACTGAAATTTTAACTTGGAATCTTCAAACAAGTTTTCCTGGCTTCTCTTCATCTTGTGCCCAGAGCCCCTCACTGAGGTACAGCTTTCATCAAGACCTGAGCCTTTCTTCATGTTGAGAAAGTACAGTGTTTTTGCCTCCCTCTCTCCCATGGCTGATTAGAACACATTGGAGCTTCTCAGACACCCTTACACTCCCTTCCACCTGTTTGTTTTAGACTGGGCCCTACAGCTGTCCCCGCGTGCTTCCCCTTTCGGCTCTGCACCGTCATTCTGATATGCTTCCCCTTCACTGACTGTCTCACTCCCCCACCAGCCCCAGAAGCCCTTTTGTTCGAAGATACATTTGTCTGGGCCTAAAGGCAACGTGCGCAGTTTCAGAGCATATAGTTTGAAGTGTAAAGATTCTTTCAGAGTTTTTATCAAAGTCCTTATTGTTGTGGTCTGTTTGCACAAGCCATCATGGCCTTCTAATTCCTCAGCTATCTGCCTGCAGGTGCAACAAACTTTTCTATGGGCCTTTTTGAATTCTAGAGGCCTAGCTAAAGGTTCCGTTTAAAGTCCTATCTTTTTATTCGTGGCACTTCTGGAAAGTTAGCAATAAAGCAGGCAATTTCTATGAATTAAGTACCTCCAGGTCCAGTGTTTTCATCTTTAATGTCTGAATTTCAAAAGTGCTTTAATTTTACCCCAGCTGTTGTGTTCCCTTTCGTCTCATAAATATGTCAAACTTGCCAGGTTTTGCCTAGCTATCCTTTGTGATGAAACTGAAAAGCGGTTACTTGTTAAATACTATTTTTCCCTCCTGATGTAGGTTACACAAATCCTCATGATGGTGCATCAGAGTTTATTGGGTCTTGGGCCCCAACCGCACACTTTTATATAGAAAATTGAAAACTTTCTGTTGTTCATCAAAGCCAAACATGGATAACGTTCATGTTGCCTTTTGGTGAGATTCACCAGGGACTGACGCAGTCCTAAAGCTATCTCTACATTGATCAAGACTAGAATTGTATGATCTGAAACACTTTCCTACTCATATAATATTTGTTCCTTTTTACTCCAGATAAGAGTTTAGTGCAATAAAAAAAAGATGAGATCACCCCTCTTCACACCTGCTATCACTAGATTTCAGCCTCAGCTCTCTGAAAGACACTATTTTTAATTCCTTTTAAAGATCAAAACACATGCGCCAGAAACAATTCTGAATGGCCAATGAGACTGAATTCTTACTCCCTAGATAACACACTCTTGTAGAGGTCAGCAGTAAACATGCAATCAAATAATTATTAAGGTAATTTCAGATGATGATCATTTTTAGGAGAAAAATGAAACCAGGTAATGGAGTTGAGAGTGAGCAGTAGGAAATATGGATATGGGGAGGTGAAAGCTTCAGCTCGAAGGACAAGATGAGAAAGCTTCTCTGAGGGGCTGACATTGGAGCTGAGCGAGCATCGATGATAAATGGGTGCCAGATGTGAAAAATTGGAGGGAGGAGCCTTCCAGGGAGAAAGATGGCAAAATGCAAAGTGGTGAAGCTAGAAAAAAAGTGGCAAGAAAAACAAAGTGGCTGAACAGCAGTGAAAGAAGTGGAAAGCTTTTGGGGGAAGAGGTGGGAGAGGGCATGTAAGTTTTCTAGACCATGGTAAAGACGTGGGATGTTTTGGCCATTACAGTGAGCAACTATTGATCCTTGAGACACACGTGAAATCCCGTGAAATTTCTCTCTATGCAGTCCTCAGTGTTTGGCTTATAAATTACCTTCCCTTGGTAACTGAATATCAGAAGTAGCTCCAGTTCCACAATATATCTGCTGGTTATGAGTCATGCTGTTTCTCCCTAGTTTTCAGTGTCTAGCTTGGGTTCCTGGCAGCTACTGGGCAAGTCTGGTAATGCCGGCCTACAACCCATATGTTCCATTTTTAATTTTATATAAAGCAACATCAAATAACTGAAATTTTTAGCAAACTTAGAAATTAGTTTCTAATATAACAGGTCTTAGGAACTTGCCTTTTTGTTTCTCATTTTCAGAGCACACAAAATAGTTTAGTGAAGATTTCTTATTTAAGAAAATTGAGGATAAACTTTTGTGATATCCAGTTGCTGCAAAGCTGGTGGTATGTTCTCCCTGAGGAAAAGTCTGAGAAAGAGAGTTCCTTATATCTTTTGGCATTGAAGAGATTATAGTCTATCTGCGAATATCAGTGGTACATTGCTTTAGTGAAAAGCTACTTTCTTGACTGTAATGGACATTATGCTTCCTGCCTAGGACTCTTCAAATGGGAAATCATGAGATTCCTACCTAAGTTCACCTGCTGACCATAATTATCAAACATTTATTGAGCACTGGATTCTATGTAGAATACTGCAGGGCATTGGACAAGGAAGATGATCACATTCATCTGCAATAGTGTGTAATTCCTAAAATGTAGTTGAAATGTCAAGAACACAAGGAGGGCATGAGTTACTTTTCCTTTAGCCTTCAATTCACTTAACTCTTGATGAGCAGGTACAAATTATCAAAGCATCTTCTTTTTCTTCTACAATGCTCTGCTAAACTCCATATCCCTAAAAGTCATCTCTCAGAATCTATGAATAACTAAGATAGGATTTTTGTTTATCTGTTTAGTTCCGTTTGGGTCTCATCTGAATTCTGCCTCTTAAAATTTGTTTGGCTAAAAAGGCAATAGCCCCGGGGGTACCATGACATCTACTGTCAAAACCAGCTTCTTGAATTTGCAGCTCACATTTCTTGCTAAATATGAAGAGACCTTCAATCCAACCTTATAAAATGTGTTGAGCCTACTTTAAGGAGGTTGTCCCGCTATGTATCTGTCCTCATCCAGTATTTTCTCTCTCAAATTTGATACCAATATCCCAAAGGGAAAAAAAAGTCAATGCCATCTATGCTTACCTCTATAACCTTGAAAGGACAGTTCCCATAAACTTTCTTAGATGCAATTATAACCGCTAAATTTAAGAAAAACAACAAAAATCACTTCTAGTTCATATTATGTTAAACCAATGGCTCTCAACTGCAAGTGAGTTTGCTCCCTAGGGGGTATTTTGCAACTAGAGACATTTTTGATTGTCACAGCTCAGGGTAGGGGGGGCACTACTTGTATCTAGTGGGTAGAGACTAGAGTGGCTGTTAAACTTTTACAATGTACATGACAGTCGTCTACAACAAAGCATTACCCGGGCAGAATGTTATTACTGCCCAGGTTGAGAATCATTCTTAGGAAACTCTCAACCAATTTGCCTTTTATTTATCAATAGTCACAAGGCTTCAGTGTAGAATATATACTTGTCATTTGCTGAAATAGTGAAATTTTGCTAAATGATTTGTTAGGTATTTGTTAGGATTTTAAATATAATATTTTTTGATACTTAAGTCAATCCATGGTATCGCTGGTTGCATTTCCAGTGATATAATTTTGTTATGCAATAAAAATCATGGTGTTTATTCCAAGACTGCTAAAAGTCCTTTGCCAAGTTAATGAAGAAGGCTAGTCTGAATATGTTTGGAAGGTTTAAAGATGTGTTCTAATTAGAACTAAGTTGTGTGTAAACACACACTCATACTCACACATATATATCCAAGTGCCATGTTTCCATCAATAATTTTGCATTAAATACCTTGTAAGGTATTTACAACCTATATGTTTGTTGGAGGAACCAGATCAATTATTGAAATCTATAGGGTGAATCACAAACCTACATAATACTTAAGTTCAAATATTTTCCTAGTACTATTTTCCATTTGCAATCAAATAAACAAACAAAAAAGCTTTTATAGGGATGCCTGGGTGGCTCAGTTGGTTAAACGTCTGCCTTTGGCTCAGGTCATGATCCCAGAGTCCTGGGATCGAGCCCCGCACCGGCTCCCTGCTCCGCAGAAAGCCTGCTTCTCCCTCTCCCACTCCCTCTGCTTGTGTTCCCTCTCTCGCTGTGTCTCTCTCTGTCAAATAAATAAATAAAATCTTAAAAATAAGCTTTTATAAATTCGGTTTATCCCAAGCTCATTTGTAATTGTCATCATGAGAGAAAGAGGAAGAGAAGAGTCATCAACTTGAAACATATTTTCCCAGGCTTTGCTAATTGGATTATTTTCCACTGCTTGTTTTTAGTAAATAAATCAATTTTGAACATAAACTATCCAGAAGGATTTAAATATCAAAATGTTTATGATATGAATGAGTTTGGGGGTTGGCTTTTGAGAAGGGTTGGTTTACTTTAAATGGTAGAGTTTCACTTTACAAGTCTTCCAACCAAAGAGACCAAAAGAATTCTGACAGGGGTGCAAACTTCTTGAGAAATCACCAGAATTCCACAGATGATATTGATGATTTCTACCTTAGGAGAGTATGACCTGCATCCTATAAACAAACTCTATAGCCAGGCCAATGGTTAGGCCACAAGAAATAGAGCATAATGATACAGATATGGTGGCATTCAAGACTTGGTATTTATAAGCCATTTCCCCTGAGGCAGCTTCCAACCCCCTATGTGGATTTATTTTCCCAGTGATTATCTCTTCTTCCCTCAATGCATTCTTTGTGCTTGCTGGACTGGTTTGAAGTGTGAAGGTGAATGCACTGGGTGTGTATGTGGGAAGAAGTCCACACCACTACCTAGAGGCTGTTAATCATTCTCATTGTTATTTTAACATTGAGAATATATTTTATCTCTGGGACCAGAACCTACACACAGGAATCAGGTAACCACCTTTTCAAGATTGGACTATACAACATTATTATTTTATGTAATCAGACTTGTTCATGTCTTACAAGGATACAAGATCAGCTCTCTGAATTCTCCTGTGCAATTTCTATAGGTGACATAGATTTGTATAACAAGTCTTTAAATATTGGTTACTTGATTAAATTCACCCCTTGTTATAAGATGCACATTGATTGCCAGCAGAAAAGTGGTTTGATCTTTTGGCCTCAATAACACCGAAGGGAATAACAAGTGATCGTGGCATTAATGTTGTGATAGGGTTTTTTTCTCTATTATTTCTCTATCTTTCATCCAAAGACACACACACACACATATATATATACACATGTGTGTGTGTGTTTGGTGAGATATCTGAAATCAGTCTTATTTGATACCAAATTTATTTCAACATAAACAACGGTAAATTATGTCACTGTTTTACCAACTATCCATGAGGTGGAGAGCTGGACCTGATTGCCGACTCTCAGTGCTTGGTCATATATGCTTTGTACATATGATATGTATGATATGCATATTCCTTTCAGGTCAAATTTACTTTTACTTTCAATCTGTTTCTGGGAGTAGAGATACCTTCTTATCTCTTAGGTCCAAATACCTTAACTACTACTTTATTTGATCCCATTCAGTACTGACCGCTTCCTTAAACTTCACATACCATCAAGCCTCTAGTAGGAAAAAAATTAACACTGAATATTTGTATCCCAGTCCAAGGGGAGGTTAGGAGACAACTGAATGAATGGGTGAGCAGGAGAGCTTGCTTACTGATAAATGGTGGCTTCTTGGCTAAATTATTTCACTAGAATTATTAGATGTTTTACTTTAGAAAAATAAAATTATATTACTAAAGAAACCATTGAAAATGTATAGATATGGATAAAATCCGGAAAAATTAGAATCTTTCATACCATAAAAAATGTAAACAGAAAATATCTAATATGATATCACAAACCCAGAAAACAGGTCTTTATCCCATTTCTCAACGCCATTGGCTAGGTTCATTCAGGGACAAGACAATTACCCTGATATACCAAGCCTGCTGGCAAGCATCTGCAAGCAATGCATTAGTACTGGACAAAGTTAAACTGTTTCTAAACAAAAAACTGAAAATTTACAGTGGAGTGCTAAAACAGTGTTTTTAGATTTTCCTGAAAGCTTGTACTACTCCTGGTAAGGAAAACTTGGTATGTATGACAAAAAGGAAAATCCTGGAGAAAATTCAGCCTGTGTCACTGTGTGTGTGTGTGTGAGTGAGTGTGTGTGTGTGTGTGTGTGTGTTTGGGGTGCTTTCAATACCTCCTTCTAAGACACATGTATCTTGAATTTAACCACAGTTGAGTTTATTAACAAAATCATTTAGTGGAGCCCTTGCATGTTTCTTTTCTCCTTACTGTTGTTCTCTGATACATGAAGATAAAGGGTGTTCGACAAAATGTACCAAATGCTACTGAATTGGACCCAGAGTCTTTCGATAGGGATTAGAGTTTGTGGAGGTGTCATTATAACTGCGGGTAGGGCCTTCAAGGGGGCATCCTATTGTCTATGGAAAGAGTAATTGATGAACCATCTAGTGCTGTTGGGATACATGATTTATAAAGGGAAGCCTGACATTCTAATGGTATCACTAAGCAGTGGCAGGAGACAAAAGAATGAGTGAGCTGCTCTTTATTGGGAGAACATGGTGTCATAGGCCTTTCAGAAGAGTGATCAGACCTCAGGAAATGTTCTGCCTCCTGCGTGGGACCTGGATACGGTCTGGAAGTTTGACCTTCTATGCTGCCCTTTCAAATACTAGCTAGAAAATTGTAGCAAGCTATTTGTTGTCTACCTTAGAATGTGTACCTTAGAATTTTGAGAAAAAAATGGGCAGATAGAAAGATTGAAAGCAGTGATGGGCTCATGCATAAAAGAAATGGCCAACCAAACTCGGTTGTTTGGTAGCTTACAAACATACATGATGACAAATGTGAGCACTAGACTCATGTTAGCTCTATTTTCCAAGTCCTTTATAGGACAGAAGCCACAAGACCACATTTTACCATCTACTTAGCGTTAGTTTGGCAAAGCAACCTCAGACATAGAATTTAAGAATGTGTTCTCCTGGACCATAGCATTACAATTGTTTTGCTAGCAAAAGGATAAAATAAATGTCTATTCAAGGTAATTACTGTCCAACTTACGATTTTTTGTTGTTGTTGTTTAGCTTGTAATAAACCCATAAACCCAGCTCAGTTTATTGTAGTGGGATATAAAATAGTCCCTATATAATATTATAAATCCTGCAAAGAATTAAACATCTGCCCTTTTTCTTCCCCTGGCAATGTGCACTTTAACTCAAAACGTCTGTAGTCAGTGACCAAGAGTAAATACATTGGGAAAATGAAAGTCCTCCAGTTCAACCTTAGTTTTACTTTGGGACTTATGTAATATTTATGTGTATTTCCAGGTGACACTGAAAAGTATAAGGACCTTAGGAGATGAAATAACATATTCCCTGGGCTAGGAACCTGTTATTGGAAGAACTGGAGCAGTGGGGCTAACTGCTGGAGATGATGGGAGTGTGGCACCAATCCATGAGAGCAACTTCTTGCTGAATTCCTCCTGGTGCTCACTTTAATCAGAGCAGGCTGTCATGGCCTTGGACGGTGAACAGCTCATTCCAGTGTGCCTGGGACTTCCCCAGTTTTAATACTGAAAGTCCTGTGACTCAACAACTCCCCCAACCCTGGGCAAACCAGGATATTGTTCACTCCAGCCCTGCGGAAAACAGCCAGCTTCTCAGGAAGCAAAATGCTTTACAAGAACCCCTGCCTGGGGCGCCTGGGTGGCTCAGTTGGTTAAGCGTCTGCCTTCGGCTCAGGTCATGATCTCAGGGTCCTGGGATCGGGCCCGGCTCTCTGCACAACAGGGAGCCTGCTTCTCCCTCTGCCTGCTTGTGTGCTCTCTCTCTATCAAATAAATAAATAAAATCTTAAAAAAAAAAAAAAAGAGGAACCCCTGCCTCTCTTCATCAGAGTCTCTGTGAAGCCAAGATAAGCAGAATGCACTCCTCACTTTCAGGATACCAGAATTTCTCTGGTACCTGGACTTAGTTATTTTGGTCTTTGCCTCTCAAATATTCTTTCCTTGGTCCTAAAGACAATCTCCTCATCTCAGGTCAGGTTAACGTTTTGACGTACATTTTTGAAGTATCCTCCGTAAGTCACTTACTGTGTTAAGCTTAAGTGGGGCAAGGTTCTGTGTTATCTACTCATCCTACTGACAAAGGGCACTTTTGTACTCAGTAGATGACATGGATATTCTCACACCTTTCAGAGCCTCTCTTTGCTTTGATAGAGCAATATCCATGGGAGGGGGAGAAAACTGACAAAGATCATCTGCAGGATAATAACTTTTATTTCAGGTGTAGCACATAGTTTTTATTATGTAAGTGTATTACATTTGCTTGGAACAAAATCTACCATCAGGAACTGGGACAACCCCCAACCCTAAGCATCTTACCTAGAAGGGAAGACTTGGGGAGGTTACCAGAGGCCAAGTGCAACGTGCCGTTCCTAAGTCAGCCTACTGTTGAGGTATCCATGTAATCTGGGGTTACCGCATGATCCACTGTGTACCAATTATGCCATTCATATGCTTCATTTACTATACACACATCAGAACTGGAGTTTATCTCAAGGGCAAAACCCAAATCAGGCCACCAAAGCCACAAATCACGTAAGCCTGCAGTAAACACCCACAGAGAACAGTGCCGCATGCACTATGTGTCTAGGGATGTGTACGTGTACATTGAAAGCTAAAACGAGGGTACAGAGTGAAGATAAGGGAAGACCCCAGACTGTCATCATCCAGGGCACAACATTTGACAGATACAATTAGAAACCAGAAATGCAGCTCACCCATTCACCCACGAATTTTTTGGCAAAACTTGAAAGATACTGGTATTATGTCCTCACAATGTCAGCTTTGAGTTTTGAGCCTTTTTGATGAACTGTTTTACTCTGTCCTTCTGTCAGAGCACCAGTGCCTTCAACTGGCCTGCCTTACTCATTTCCTGATAAGTCATCAGGTTCTTTATTTGTGTTAAGTTTCAAATGCCTGAAGACACATAAAGTTATATTCCTCACACATACCAAAACTTGCAAAGAAAAGGAAAGAGTTTGGTAAAGTGGGGTTCCAAACAATCAGTTAGATGAGGCAGGATTTATTTGGTCGTGGAGATCTCCAGCACTTAAAATCAAATCTCTGAGTCACTGCCCAATCCGTACACTGTCACATCCTGAAGAAGATGCTCCACCTGAGGAAGCTATTGAAATGCTTCAAAGAGTGTCCCTTTTAACTTGAGTCCAATACCCTTTATTCTCTGAGTGAAGGGGATGCACATAAGGTATTGACTGCAATTATCTTTATAGGATACCAACAATGTCTCAGGGACAGTTTTGATTCTGTCAAAGGAAGGAGAAATTTGAGACAGAACATGGGGAAGATACCAATCTTAATCATAATGATTTGATCTTTCTTTGTACAAGTAAGCACTCTGGATTCAATAACAAAATTGCCTGGATAAAAAAATATTTTGCTCAAAAATTTAAAGAGTTGTACATAAACGGATTGGTACTGGTATCACTAAAATGCAATAAATTCTATACAATTTCCTAGTTCCATGTAATTCACTGACATAAAACAAATTGGTTAGGGGAAATTTGTGTGTGTGGATGTGTGTGCATGTGTGTTTTCCTAACAGCAACCACTCTTAACTGTTTCTCAGATCAATCCTAATGTGTATACTAGACCTATACAATATGTAATCAATAAGTAACACCCAAAAGATTAGAATAATGAGAATCAGGTGCCCTATGTTGTTATAGGTTTTAGAAGATTGTGCCACAAAATTTTTTGTCTGTTAGCTGGAATTTATTGAGTGCTTGCTTGTGACAGGCATTGTGCTAAATGCTTCACATAAATGGTCTTATTTTATTCTTTAAAAAAACTATATATTAGAGCTGTATCAGTATTCTTTTTAAAATAAATAATAAAACAGATTTAGAAAGGACATTTCCTCAAGTTGTTATTATATTCGTTATAGTAAGTATACATATTCAATGATTAAAGGAACATCTATATTTCTAATGAGTGTCTGAGTTTAAAAAATAAGATGCAATCTTTAATCTATATGTAAAGCAGTCATATGAAAACTGAATTCATCCCAGAAAATTAGGACACTCTGCATTAAAATTAAAATTTAAAAAGGTGTAGTAACCAAATAGGGATACAATTTTTAACATTATTTTATGAGCGAGACAAAGCACACCTCTTTTAAGTAAAATAACATTTTTAAGTTACTCTTCCAGTTGACTTAAGAGTACAAAGGTCAGCTTTTGACAACTGAAGAATGGAAGTCCATTTAACGTACATCATGTCTAATTGCAAAATTGTGCCAACAGAAAAATGGATACACATAGTAGGCACTTTATAAGTATTAGGCAGTGAGGCTAATCAGTTGATAATCGCTCTAAATTCTTTGCCACTAAATTTTAAACCACTTGAGTTCGGC
The DNA here is from genome assembly GCF_003265705.2 of Callorhinus ursinus. Classification (NCBI taxonomy): domain Eukaryota; kingdom Metazoa; phylum Chordata; class Mammalia; order Carnivora; family Otariidae; genus Callorhinus; species Callorhinus ursinus. Next base: position 2,495,940 of record NW_027397112.1, read on the forward strand.
CGTTGCATAGAACTTCAACTTTACCTGTGCCTCTGGCGGGTAGCTGAGAACACAAGAGGAAGAGAGTTATCGCGCCCTCTAGGGGTACCTTGTAGAAAAACCTCCCAAAGCACAACTAAACAAGTCTTACTGCTCATTCCCGACCCAGCATGAAGGGGTAAGAGAGGAGTCCACCTGCGTCTTGTGTGTGCCTCCACTGGCTCATTCTTGGAACTGCTCCTTCAGATCTTATGGTCATTCTAATTATTTTATTATTGAAAGGGCAAGTTTACAGCATGCTGTCAATTTCAATTACACAGTTATTTCTTTAGCCTTCACATTCCAAAATAACTGTTAGTGGTTAGATTTCTACCTTGGAGGGCAGGATCCATACAGTGTCCTCCTCCAGCCTGCTTCTGAAACTGTGTGGTGCCTGAAGCAGCCCCTCAAAGTAACATCACGTGTTTTCCTTATAAAACTTGCTGAGAATCAGGCTATTTTTGGAAAATAAACAAGTTCTTAGGGAAGGATAAGGGGTAGGAGAAATTCATGACTGCAGCAACATAAATCCAAAAACAGTTACCAATTGCTGAAAATAAAGCAGAGAGCCAGGTACTGAGAATAAAAGGATGCATGGGGGTTGGTTAACACTTACTGCACGGGGTACCCGGTAAGTTGTAGACTAAGCAAATTGTATGTAGTAGCTTGTTTAGCTACTCACTATACCCCTAAGAGATAGTTCTTGTTATCCTTATTTTTCAAGGAATGTGATAGCCATTTTGCAAAGATAACAATGTTCAGGGTCACACAGTCAGAAATTGGCAGAGAAAAATTAGATCTTCTATCTTCCATTTCTGATGCTGTCTCCAGTTACCATTACTTCGGTCTTCTATGAATGTACAACTTAATTTGTTATGTTTAAGGAGAATAGAATGATGTAAAAGAGAAGAGAGCTCACGGTAAAGTTGATGGCACCATCTAATTAAAGCTGTGATAAAATGAAATATAGAAGGGAGTAAGAGCTGTCTGCGTGCTGGGGGTCAGAGGAGATTTCAAGGAGAAGAGAGAATTACAATTACCATTAAAGACCTTTTAGTGGAGCCAGGGAGGGTTAGAGGAAATTGGAAGATTTCAGGGAGAAGAGGAGGTGAAACAGTATGAGCTAATGGACATGTTAGCATTTTTCATGTAATATTGCAAAGGAGTTCATCAGACTGCTGTTCTCTGTCTATGCTGTAAGGTAATTTGAAATCTGGTTGGAGGGAAAAGGTCAGATTTGCAAAAGCAGTAGCAAGAAAGACTTTTAAACTTAAGTAATACTGAAAGAAAAGCATCTCAAACAAGGCACTGCAGTTGTGAACTCTTGACTAAATAAAGTTGTGAGGATTCTGGGAAATGGAAGAAACTAGGTGTTGAAAGAGTAGCTGAAGCACAAAAATATTACTGAGTGGGTTTTAGTCAAATTTGGCCCATTCCCCAATTTTACTTAAGACTATGTTTTCTTGGGGGAGCCTGGGCGGTTCATTCAGTGGAGCATCTAACTCTTGATTTTGGCTCAGGTCATGGTCTCAGGGTCGTGAGATCGAGCCCTGCATCCGTCTCCGCGCTCAGCAGGAGTCTGCTTCTCTCCCTCTACCCCTCCTCCCACTCGTGCTCTCTCTCTCTAAAATAAAATAAATAAATCTTAAAAAGGAGTATGTTTTCTTGAATGTATAATTTCACATTTATCCTCACGATTGTTTTTCACCTCTCTGGAAAGATGAGACAAGTATAAATTAGGGAAGAACATCTTACAAGACGTTGGTGCCATAGTGTGTGTCATGATAACAAACTCAGGGAGAGGAGGCAGACTTCAGACTAGCCATGCATATTAATAGAAGGTATACATCAGGCTTGTTTAGTTATGTCATGTCCAAGCCACACACATGCATGATTTAAAGCAAACTAGGGAAGTAGTTTGAAGTTATCCACTTCCAACTGGAAAAGATTTAAAAGCTCACTTGTACATTCTTGCCAAATTTTAGCTGTCCTTCATGCATGCATGTAAAACCAATATTGTCAGTTGCTAGAGGCAAAGTGCATATGATAGGCTTGAGGAAAAAAAAAAGTCTAAATATGGAGCATAATATATAGTAATAAAATATGTCAAACAGATTCATCCCTAGAAATGGTGGAAAAACAGTCTTGGGTTAATATCTGTGTCAGTGGATAGGCAAACACCCTAACTCCAGATAAGCAAATTTCTACTTGTCCCACAGGAAGAAGAAAAATGTCCTTTCCAAGCACAGTACAGAAAAGGAAACAGAAAGACTTGGGTTGATTTTTTTTTGAAACTGTGAGGATAGTGACACAATAACTTTGACCTTGGAATTTACATGTCTAGATATCTGAAAGTTTATATAATGAAATTCCCTCTCTCCATTCTTCAAAACTTAGTTTTCTTTCATTACCGGTTTTGGAGCCTTGGATTCCTTCAGATAATGTTCTGAATTCTCCTCTTTGTATTGTCCATAACGATTGCCTAACAGAAAAATCAAGTTTCAGGCTTGATACATGTTAAAGAATTCACTTTCAACATCTTGATGTGAGCCAGAGGTCTGCCTAACAGCAACAAAGATGAATGCAGAAGGAAATTTAGACTGACAAATACCAGTCCCACCTGTGTTGGTTAATAAGCAAGACTCCAGCCCAGCCAGTAATCCTCTGGTAACTGTCATTTCCATGTATCCAATCAGTTGCCTGGGAATTATCCCAATAAAAAGAATACAGTGTGTCATTTATCAGGCAGCCAATTAAAGGGCCTCTGTAGCTCTAGGATCGCTGGAAGCCAGTTCTCACAAAGGAAGCAGGATGGGGCCAAGTCAGTATGGCCTTGAGGGAATTCAAGAAAGTAAGTTGTAGCTGATTCATAGAGGGACCAGATTTACAAAATATTAGAAGGAGTTGGTAGTAGTTCAGTATGTCTCCTTGACAAGAATTTATGGAGGACACCAGGGCGTGGAATGACAGACAATAATGGCTTTGGCTGACCTTACTAAAATGGGACTCTTCCTTTTCATAGCTATGAGATAGTTTTCAGAACATTTCCCTTGATCTCTGAGGCCCATTTACCATTAAAATCTTGACTATGTGAAATAAAAACAAATAAATAAGCAAAAATTAAGTAAGGACAAAAACTCCATGAGTTTATTGGGCATCTTTGACTCTCTCCTTAACTGAAGTCAGCAGGATGAACAAGAGTTGATGGGGACCTTCTATTCTCATTTTTGGAAAATGGAAACAATTCTGTTTCCTCAAAACCCGTCTAAAACACAGGTTTTCACCCCCACAGTTACCTTGGCTAATGAAAGTTCTCTATAACAATGTTTTTAACCCAAAGGTAGTTAAATACTGTAGTCCTACTTCAGCCAGTTAGCTAATCTGCAACATTGAGTCAGTACCTAGACATGTCAGGCAGAAACAGGTAAATGTATTTCATGGATTCTAGGATGTATGTGTTTTTCTTTTCTTTTTTTACATTTTAGTATCTCTGAATTTGGGACAAGTCTATATAGACTTATGCATTAAATTGATTATAAAACATTGTGCAATAAATTAATTGTTGGCATTTAACATTTTTTAGTCCAATGTAAATTAGTGGTATGTCTTGCAATCAATGACATCTGAGATTGGATGAAATACAGGAATGGATTTTAAGTAAATTGAGTGAAGGGATTCCATCTGCCCACCAGGAAAATAAAATCTACCTGTTTAAAATATATCCCCAATAGGTGAGTATATATAATGAATACATTAGGCTTAGAGTATCACAGTGAAGAAGCTGGAGACTCTGATTAGGGAATCAGCATAAAGTTCTTATATTCTTAGAAGAGTATTTTGAATGATTAAAAAAAATGTGCATCTGGAGATCTATGTCTTGGTTTTTATAAGATAGACCTCAAAAGCCAGCGTTATGTAGGAATCAACCTAAAGTTAATTGTTCAGTGAGCCCAGTCATTCATTTTCTGATTATCTTATTTAAGCCAGTCTTAGTATTGAGATAACTTTAGTTAAAAGCACTTGAGGTTCATCTAATCCGTTGCATGGTATTGATTGCCTGTGAATTATTTCAACAGTTAAATGCTTTCGGAGGCACTTGGTGGCTTAAATATTCAAAACAACTTCACTTGTGGAAAAGATCTTATTTATAATAGAGGATAGTCAAATAAATGAGCATTTTCTTTTTTTTTGGTATCTACTGTAAGATTTTACCCTTAAAATATGTCCTGCTAGCGTTCAATTAAAATCATGAATGTGCACACTGGAATTTATTAGATATAAGCTGGGATTCTGAGTTCAGCTTGCAAGTGCAGTGTTTGCCAACTGTGTGATCTTGGACTCTTACTTCCCTTCTCTGAGATCCAGTTTCTGTTTTTTTTTTTTTTTAAATGGAGATAGTAACACTTAACTGCATCAAGTTTAGTTTCAAACAAATAAGATTCTATCATGAATTGCTTAGAAAGGGGCCTAATACACAATACACGCTCAATAAATGGCAGCTATAATAATACTTTTTATTACAGTGAGCACTCTACTATAGGACAACACTAACAAGTCTAATTCAGTTAAAGAAGTGGTTTCCCATTTCTTCTGCCCAGAACAAATTAAAGCCTGAGCATTCTAACTCTGTCCTGAGACAGTGTCTAACGTGACTTGGCAAACCACAGATGGGTTCCAATTTTATTAGCTGTACAGGAAATTTCTGATTGATTTAACCTCCAAAAGACAATACCGTGTAATTAACATGTAACAAATGTCAACTCTTGTTATTGCTGGAACCGACAAGCCCTCCAGATCTCTGTCCTCCTGCCTTTTCTATGCATCAATGCGGTTTTTTTCCTCTTTCTTTCTTTCTTTCTTTTCACTTTCCCATAGCGCCTCGTTGCACCCAGCTCTCTTTGAGTGATGTTAGAAACAATTTCAGTTGCAGTTCTTCCTCAAAGTCAGTTATTTTGAAACATAAAAAGACATAAAGAGATAAACACCACCTACCTGCTCTGTTTTGGGTGGCACAGAGCCAGAAGTGATGCAACTGGTGTGAAGCTTTATCAATAGGAGGTTTTTTTTTTTTTTTGAGGATTCTTTGTATTTGCATATCTTAGTAATTAAGAGATTGTTTTTTCCCCCCAGAAGCAATTTGTCCAAATCCTTGAAAGGTAGCATTGACAGGGGGAAACACACATAAAACAAAACAAAACAAAACAAAACAAAACAAAACAAAAAGACCCTCTCCTCTTTAAAATTAGGATATGATGACAGTACAGTACCAAAATATACTGTGCTTCTTGTTGAGAGTCCTGGTTGTTAGTTCTTGAATCTACCAATAAGACCTTGGGCCAATATCCTTTCTTCTCAAAGCTTCAAATTCATCTTCTTTTTTTTTAAAAAAGATTTTATTTATTTATTTGACAGAAACACAGCGAGAGAGAGAACACAAGCAGGGGGAGTGGGAGAGGGAGAAGCAGACTCCCCACTGAGCAGGGAGCCCGATGTGGGGCTCAATCCCAGGACCTTGGGATTCTGACCTGAGCCCAAGGCAGACGCTTAATGACTGAGCCACCCAGGCGCCCCTCAAATTCATCTTCTTCACAGATTTCCAGAGGTCCCTTTTAGTTTTTATATTTTATGACTCCACACGTATTAAGAAATACACATCACTGAATGACAATGCAAATTTTTAGCAAGGTTACCAATGAGGAGAAGTCAGACTAACTCAGGCATGCATTACCCTTTCCCTATAAAGATGCTGCTTTTGATCTGTGGTATGTGGGATATATGTTTCAAGCTTTTGCATTAATAAAAATACTGGCTAGTAACCACCTAGTAAGTAACTGGCTGGAGTTATAGCTGGAAAGAATTTCCTCTCTCATAAGCAAACCTGATTGTTTTTATCAGCACGAAACAGAGGGCTTGGCCACGTTAACACTGAATTCTAGTTGATTGGCCCAAACGTTGAGTGACGATGACAAATATAACAAAAAGGAAACAAAACTATTTCTTTTTAATTATGATTGTTTAGTGATTTTAGTCTCTGTTCCTCACTCTACTGTTACCCAGACTCACTGACCTAGCCCTCCACGAACCACACACACACACACACACACACCTCATTTTTCCTTTTGTGTTTAGAGATTAGTTTTCATTCATTTTCTCGCTCTGTAGATGTTTATTGAGGACTTGGCAAAACTTTCAGCAAGGAATTGGAACAAATACTAATGGTTAAGATGAAGAGAGTCCTTCTCAAAGAGCTTACATTTAAGAAGGAAAAATAGGCAACACATATGAATAGCTAGGGTATAAAGTAAAGAAGAGAGATTACACAGTGATATGAAAATATTCATGGATTGTATATTCATATAAATATATACATTCATATATCCACAAAGTCAAGGAAGGGAAAATTATGTAAGTGGTTTTAGGAAAGACTTCATGGAGAAGGTGGCATTTACAGAGGCTCCTGAAGGATGGGAGATTTGGAGCATGGAAAAGGGGTGGAGTGAGTCCATCAGGTTAGAATCTATATGCAGAAACCATGACATCGTGAACAAAGAACGTTTCTTATGACTGGAGCCAAGGATTTTCACAAGAGCATAGTGGGGACTAAGTCTGGAGGGATATGTGATAGTCAGACCATGGAGGACATGCATGGCAGGATAGAGAGTTGGGAATGTACCAGGTAGGCTCTACCTGGGGAATTAGAAATACATCAAGCAGACTCCGCGGGTATCTGCTTGGCTGGCTGCATCTTGCATGCACATCTCAGGTCAAATGCTGCTTTCCTCAGCGAGACCTTCTCTGGCCACTTCAATTAAAGCAGGCACTTACACTCCTTAGTTCCTTTATGTATTATATTATTCTGTTTTGTTTTGTTAATAAAACCAATTACAATCTAGGACTGCCTTGCTTAAGCGTCAACGTATTTATTGTCTGCCAACACCTTCTAGAATATGGAATTACAAGAGCAGAGGTACCTCATCATCCTTGGTCACTGCTGTTCCCCAAGACAGCACATAGTGGGTGCTCCTCAAAGAATTGTCCAATGGGTGATTGAATGAACTTGAATATGTCTGGTAAATTCTCAGTTTACAGATATCCTCAGCCTATAGACATAGAGTTTTTCTTTTCTTTGCAGAATCTGGTGAAGGGAATGAAAATGTTTTTAATAATAAAACTCAACTTCTGCCAGCCTGAATTAGCAGCATCCCCAACTACCGTAAGGATCTCTGTATTTACAGCGACGCCTCTTCCAGATGTTGGTGCATGTTTTTTCTTTCCAAGTACAACTCAAACTTCTCATGTGTTCCAAAACCACATGGAAGTGGGACGTTAAATCTGGGGGTGGGCATGTCTGTGTAATTTCCTTCATTTCTATAAGGTTTTGGTGGCTTTTTTTTCTCCCTTAGGCCACAGATTAGCTTAACAATTGCGAATCAGCTTCAGATAGCATGTTTGAGCAGGCGAGGCTTGGTGAAAGTCTCTTTGTTTTACATCCTAGACTGTTCACTCAGCTTCTAGCTACCCTCCTTTCTTTGGATCAGTAAAAATCAATATATATAATATATATGTCTGTTCCTATATGTATAGTTGCTCATCTCTTCTTTCAAATTGTCCCAGGGACCAGAGAACATGATGCTCCCTTCCTTTATACTCCTGACCAATATTGGCCTCTGTGTGTGTGTGCATGTGTGTGTGTGTGTGTGCGCGTGCACACACTTTAATACAAATTCCCAAAGGAGGGAGAAAAAGAAGTGTAGCATAAATAAGCAAACAACCAACTGACTTAACAAATCCTTATTTAGCTGGCCTCTGGTTTTATTTTTGAGAACCACTTTCCTTGTTTTGATTTGAAATGATGCCACCAAAACATATTACAGAAACATTGCGCTTTGCAAAACAGAACAAGTCAAATGAGCCTCCCCAAGTGTAAACAGAAATCTTGTTGGATGAACTGTTTTTAAGTATCCAAATTAAACCAAATGGCGTCCTTTAAAAGTGCATGTGTTTCCTTTAAGTGCTAAAACTATATTCTGTTCCTGCAATTCTTTTTTATCCCAAATGTTCCAGTTAGGCTGTGGTTTTTAAGACGTCCTGACTATAAATGGTTTTCATGCATTCGGCAAACACGATTCTGGAGTCCCCCGCAATCACAACCAGCATCTGTGTGTTATATGTGCTTCAGCATCCCCAGGGAACCAAGGTTGGTAACACATAGCTTGGCAGAAACCAGTTGGGTGCCGCTGTGTGAGGAAAGATGGGCAAGTTCCTTGCATCTGTTTGCCTGTAATTAAATCAAGTCTGTGTTTTCCTACCCTGAGTACACTTGACTTAAGTGCCTGCATCACGCCTTCTGTCACACATTGTGACTTTTCACTTCTTTGTAAACTATTACTAGTGATGGCAGCACATTTCAAGGTTAGGTTCACTGGGCTGAGCATTACTTTCTCATTCACCCCTGAGAAGGTACGTTAGGAGTAATGAGTCCAGGCATGAAATTTTGGGGCAAAAAAAAAAAAAAAAAAAAGCCCAATTTTTTTTTTCTGGATTGATCCAAAATGGAGATAAGGTGTTCATTTTCAGCATGTTATCAAATCCGATTGTGTCTTGAGAGTCAGAGGAATAGGAAATTAATCTTTTACAAAAGTCCATTATATCAGCAGTCTCTGCTTGTTTACTTCATACTTGGAAAATATGTTCATTTGCCTACTAGACATGATACTGACCCTCAACATGAAGTGGTGAGTTGGAAAATGTCACTTTTCTTCCTATTCTTCCTGCTCTTCCGCTCCCCTCCACCAACACACATACAACAAGCACAGAGTCCTTAGCAGAGTGTTTTTTTAAGCAGAGCTTGGTATGTGGAGACCTACAGAGGTGGTCAGTGGAATTTACATGGCTTTTCGCTGAGATATATTTAGTTTTGCCTAATCTTGTCTCCCACCATTTGAAGCTAATTGAATGTTGAACAGAAAGGTCAGAAAAGTGAGAAACATAATTTCTGGCTGCTTTGTAGATACTTGCCAGTGAGTTAGTTTGTCCCTCTTATTTGTCTTTCGGAGACGATAGAAAAGACAGATGAGAAGACTACCAGGTAAATGAATGTAATTACTTTAACAAATTTAACAAGTTACACATCCCCTAAGTGTCCTCACCTTCAACTCAGTTCCTTTGAAAGTTTATATAATTATTCATAAGCATTTTGGACTTTTTTTTTTCAGAATTGTTTTTAGAGCCTGAAGCACATTCCTTAAATGTTTAAATATTTGAGGGCAGATTTGACTTTGGCCACAGCCGATTACTCTTCATAATGTCAGCCAGGGAATCCCATTTGGATCCCAGAACTACACTTGCCAACTATAAAGTAATGGGACCAATACTTCTACATATATAATAAAACATTTTTAAAGTCTAAGGGGATTGTGAATGTAGACATGTGAATGTCTATGTTTTTTGTCTTTTTTTTTTTTTTTCCAACTGGCATCACTCACATAAATACAGAGCTTCTCGACATGATTAATTTGGGAGCAGAATATGCATCAGTTGGGTACATATCAGCTCAAGTCAGCTATACAAAGATCCAGTTTATTTTGGGGTGAAAATCAGCACTCATTTTAGTACAGTGTCTTCGTATTCCTAAAAAATGCCTTTGGGGATAATGATAGATATGATGAAAGGAAAGTAGAACACAAAGAAGAAAATAAGAGAAAATGGAGGGGAAGAAAGAAGACAGAGTTTTGATAGTATGATGCTGGAAAGGGATGGTTAAAGGATCAGGAACAACCCTTTGGGTATTACTCAGTAGCATCACTCCCAAGCAGTCCTTCCATGATTTGGGGAATGGTTTGTGTGATGATTAATTTTATATGTCAACTTGACTGAGCCATGGGGGGCCCAGATATTTGGTAAAACATTATTCTGGGTATTTCTGTGAGGGTGTTTTTGGATGAGTTTAACATTTAAATTGATAGACCAAATAAAGCAGATTGCCCTCCCTAATGTGGGTGGGTCTCATCCAATCAGTTGAAGGCCTGAATAGAACAATAAGGCTGACCTTCCCCTGAATAAGAGGGAACTCTTCTTCCCTGACTGTCTTTAAACTGGGACATCAGTTTTCCCTGCCTTCAGACTCAAGCTGAGACATGTTTTCCTCTTGGGTTTTGAGTCTACTGGCCTTCAGATTAGAACACACGCTGTTCTGGTTCTTAGGCATTCCTACTTGGATGGAGCTAAACCATGAGCTTTCCTGGGGCTTCTGCTTCCAGACTGCAGATCTTGGGTAATGTCAGCTTCCCTAATCATGTGAGCCAATTCCTTATAATAAAACTCTCTTCTCTCTCTGTCTCTGTCTCTCCATCTGGCTCTCTCTTCATTGATACAGAGATAGAGATAGAATATAGATCCTGTTGGTTCTGTTTCTCTAAAGAACTCTGACTAATGCAGTTTGGCTACTCATAATGACCTTGTAGTCTGGAGTTCTGCTGACCTTGCCCTTCATAAATCTGCATCACCATATAAATGAATCTTGACAGATGAGAAACTCTAATCTCAATCAAAAGGAGCTGAGGGGGGGAGCAGGGGCAAAGACTAGTACTGGCAACAGCTTATTGTGGCTGCAAGTCTGTGCCCTGAGGCTCCAGGGATTAGCACAATCAGCAGGTGGCTGGGGAAGGACATCTGAACCGGAAGAATCCTCTCCTTCCTCACTCTCACCCCCTGCACCTCTATTCTGTTGGGGAGCATTACACATTTTTTAACTCTAACTGTGGAAGCGAATGCAGCTGCTCTTTGTAATTGTTTGTGAAACTGAGTTAAAGGGAGGTTGTTCTGGCACTGCAGGTGCAATCATTAGACGCATCTATGCTGTGTAATTAACCTCATTTCCATGTGAATGTCCCTGGTTTACGCGCTGCTTAGAGAACTCACGCCATGATCATTACACTTACAGTCAATCCAATTAGACAAAGGTTCCCACACTTAGAGAAGGATCAGGACAAACCACAAGGGTAGGCCTCTCTCAAGAAGGTCTCTAGTTAAATGTCTCAAAATAAACAACTGTGGCCTAATTAATTGTATGGCAGGCCAAAGGAACACACCAAGGAGCTACTTATGTGTCTGGATCCCAATCCTAGGGAGCTGCTTAATAGAATCTCCCTTTGTCCACACTTTCAGTGGCTTAGAGATGTGTACAAATGGGGGAAGGAGGGTTGGTGGCTACCCTCCACCCTCTGTCTTATCACCAACCCCGGTTGCCCAATAAGATATCTAATGGCTTCATTTTGATTTATTTTACCTCCTTTATGTTCTCAGAACAGTTAGAAAAAAAAAAAAAATCCATAGGACTTCTCAAAGAAAGTCCGGCTGGCGAGGTTTTCCACAATTTTTTATCAGAGCTACAGCTAGAGGGTGCCACTGAAGGATATTTTCCCTGGATGTCCCAGATTTATTGACTTCCTTTTTTTCTAAAGCTCTCTAATGCTGCAGATCTGACACTCTTTTTTTATTTTAAACATTTGTTATAACATATGTGTTATGCATGTCCATCCTTTCTCTGTAAGTTCGTAGTTAGTTCCTTGAACATACCTTAGAATTCTGTTATCTCCCCAGAGATGCCTAGCACCATGCTAGCAACTGCAGGGCAGCCAGTAAATGCGGGCTAACAGATTAAATGAAAAGAATCACGATTTGTCAGGTAATCACAGGAATCTACACAGGCTTTTTATATCACAGAACACATCCGGAACTGCTTGAAGGTCAGAAAAGGCAGACTGAAACTAAAGGAAGTTAGGAATGAGAGCAAAAAGATACATAATGAACTATAGCCCTTGGAAGAATCGAAGTTCATGATACTTTTGTGCTGAACTTTAGATGGAATCTGGCTCCTGAAAGTATAGTGTGTGGACTAACAGCAGCAGCATCACCAGGAGTTTGTTAGAAGGTCAGAACCTCAGGCCCCCTCCCAAACCTACTGCGTGAAATCGACGTTTTACAAAGACCCCAGCTGCTTGTTATGCACTTTTGAGACAGAGAAGCACTTGGCCTTAGAGCCATAGAGAGCTGTCAGTTCAAGGCTGAGTGGCTCCCAGGAGAGCTACTGGACTGTCCACCGCTCCTCCCAGCTCCTGTTAATTGTCTCTTCCTTAGCCCCATCTTCTGCCATCCGTCTACAGCTTTGTTTCTTCTTTTTTTTTTTTAAATCTGAGATCATATTTTAGATTAATAAATTTGGCATCTCCTCCTCTCTGTTACTTTCCTGTGTCTGTACCTTCTTTTTTTTTTTTAAGATTCTATTTATTTATTATTTGAGAGAACAAGTGGGAGTAAGGGCAGAGGGAGAAGCAGATTCCCCGTGGAGCAGGGAGCTCGATGCCGGGATCCTGACGCAGGACTCGATCCCAGGACCCTGGGATCATGACCTGAGCCGAAGGCAGATGCATCACCAACTGAGCCACCCAGGCGCCCATGTCTGTACCTTCTTAAGGGTGCTTCTAAATCACACTTAGGGGTCACCTCGAGGAAGCATCTCCCAAGACTTCAGGCTGGTTTGCTGCAAATTGGGTTTCTTTTGCACTTAATCGTACTTACCAGATACTCTGAGGATTTATTTATTTTTAAAAGATTTTATTTATTTATTTGAGAGAGAGAATGAGATAGAGAGAGAGAGCATGAGAGGGGGAGGGTCAGAGGGAGAAGCAGACTCCCCGCGGAGCAGGGAGCCGGATGCGGGACTCGATCCGGGGACTCCAGGACCATGACCCGAGCCGAAGGCAGTCGCCCGACGACTGAGCCCCCCAGGCGCCCTTTATTTACTTATTTAAATGTCTGCCTTCCTCGTTAGACTTAGAAACACAGCAATTAATGGCATCTGGCATATAAATAATTGTTTGAAGCATGAAGGAAGGAAGAAAGCTATTTGATTTCTAGTCTGGGGTGCTGTACATGCCACACACAAATTAGTGTTCTTGACTGTTTTGATTGGCTGTGAGATCTTCTCTCGTTCTTTTATGTATTCAAATGCTGACAGCAGGAAAAAGATATATACATATATCGTCTCTGTCCTCAAGAAATTAAAATCTGACAGATTTGTGTTCCAAAATAATTACTTTTTAGGGTTTTGGCAGTGTACCTGAAAGCTAGCTGACTATATTTTGAAATTATTTGTAGAGCTTTTTTAAAAATCCTGATTTCCGGGGGTGCCTGGGTGGCTCAGTCAGTTAAGCGTCTGCCTTCGGCTCAGGTCATGATCCCGGGGTCCTGGGATCGAGCCCCACATCAGGCTCCCTGCTCAGCACGGGAGCCTGCTTCTCCCTCTCCCACTCCCCCTGCTTGTGCACTTACACACATGCTCTCTCTCTCCTGTCAAATAAATAATAAAATCTTTTAAAAAAATCCTGATTCTGAAGGCTACCCGGGAACAATTAAAATGGAATCTCTATCAGCGAGGCCCAAACACAGGCATTTTGAAACGCTCTCCAGGTGATTCCAAAGTGCAGCCATGGTGGAAAATCACTAAGATTAGTGGGAGTTAAATCATTGTAATTAAACTAAGCTTGGACGGTGGTTTCTGATATACTCCTCTCAGAGTTCTCGTGGTGCCATGGCTCAGAGTCTGTGGGTTTCATGGGGTGGCCTTCGGAGGACGCCGAGATGGCTCTGGACTTCTCACCCCCAGCCTTAATTTGCGCAGCATCACTTTAACTGGCTTTATAGATTCAACTTCTGTGAAAGATTTCCTCAAAGAAGGGATCTTGCTGCAGTTGAAAACAAACAAGAAAGCCTCTAAAGCACTCATTTAGGGACTAAAGGTGATAGAACATAAATAATTTATCCTTTCCCTTTCTATTTGTTTTCTTTGCCACTCTTTTGATTCAGGGATGTTTTTTAAAGAACAACTGCTATCCCATCACTCAGCTCAACTCAGCTCTTAGGAGTTTATGGAACGTTTAAATGACTCTTTCTCAATCAATGGTTTCAGGGAAAAGAATGTGAAGAATTAATTGACTCGATGCCAAACCAACAAAATGGTTCAACATAAAAGCCGATAATTAAAAATTAAGTAAAAATTGCACAAGGTTGTTTATAAGCAATTTTATTTTTATTTTTTTGTCAACAATAATTATTAAGCATCCATTCTGTATAAAATACTAAGCTAGCTTTAAGCAGTTTACAGCCTTATATATAATCTTATGTAACTGAAATTACATATATAGTATATATGTACATATATATATCATATATGGGCACAGTCTAAGTACAATCGGCAAGAAATGAGACTCTGTACTACTGAGAGGAGCCATTTCCAAGAATTAATGCTGATAGCCTACGTTTTTTAAAGATGCTTTTTTAAAGAACATATTTGAGATATCTGAAGCAAATATGGCAGAAAGGTTAACATTAAAAAATCCTGGCAGTCAGTAAAATGTGATTGTTGCATGATATTCTAGATGATTAAAATATTCAGATAGGTAAAAGTAAGCAAAATGCAAGAAAACAAAGAAGAATAATCAAGGACGATTTATTTCAGCACAATATTGTTTAAAAAAAATTAAAATCTCACCAGCCGTGTTTATCCGTATAATATGATGACTGTCAGTTTCTGGCTGACTGAAAGTCTGTAACCTGCCGTTGAACCTCTCCAGTTGTTCTGTCTGTGGGAAGATTTTTCTGTAGGACAAGCCAAGGCAAGTCTAGAATGATTCCTGTAGAAGAGTTTAGGAGTGACTGTAATTTAGGAAAGTCCAAACTCCCAACCAGGCACTATAGAATACACCCTTAGGAACAAGAGAAGTGGCGTGTGGTGGATATTCTTTGTATCCCTGTCCCTATTAACTTGCCAGCCTACTCTTTCCTACTCTGTGTCCCAGAAAGCAGCCCTTATAATGAACTTCAACAACTGGAACGCCTTTGTCCTCTGGAAAAATACATTAAGTCAGAAACTCAAGTATCCTATTAAATCTGATAATTCTTTTTAGGGGAATGTTTCCCCATCAAGCCTCAAAGATATTCTGCAGCAATACCTGTAACATGGGACTTAAGCCATGGAGAGTGTGAGGTCCAATTAATGAAAGTACTAATTACCTTCATAAAATAGTTGGTATGGGGAAAAAATGTAAAGATAGATATAATTTAGTTTCTTTCCATTGGCCCACATAAGACCCAATCTGGGAAAATATAACCTAGGCATCAGGTCTCAGTTGGTCCTAAAATTTCTTTCCTGATCCATAATTGCTAATTCACTTAAATAAAAACAATATTTGGTCTCACAGGTGCCAACCCAAGTAAGCCGTTGCTTTGCTTGGAGTGGCTGAAAAAATACAATTACATTACATTCATGAACATACCTCCTTCTTGAAAGAATGCAGTTAACATTTGGAAAATGATTTGCGGCTGGATAATCTCAGTCTCTTAGTTCTAGAAAAAAAATATGAATAATAAGCCATACATTCTTTTAAAGCACAAGACTGTCACAGAACTGTCATAAACACCTGGTCTTGATACAAAAAAAAATAAAAATAACAAGCAATAATTATAACTTTTGCCTGTGTAACTGAAAAATCCTAACACCACCTATCGGAATAAGCTGTGAATACATTGTTTTTACTTGAAAACTCCCTCCAAAGAAACATCCACTCTTTTAGGGAACAATATTTCTTCAAACAGTTGCTGTCCCCAACAGTGCTCTTGTGGTAGAAAGAATTGCATCCCCTTTAGCAAATGTCACTAAAAGTCTAAATTCTATAAGTTGCATCAGTTCATACGATAATTTGATCTGAAGACCGAACAATAACATTAGTAGTAATTCCTGGGTAATAAAGCCATTTTGGGATTGGCATTCATGGAGAGGAAGCCAATATTTTAAAATAAGAATGTTTAAATAAGTTTAGTGGCTCTATTTTTAGGCTAGTATAATTATGTCTGCATTAAAACTCTGCATCTCTCATTATGAAATAAAGATATAAATCATGCATACTGAAAATCTTTAAAAGCAGTTAATTAGGGGAAAACAGACACTTTTTTATTATATTTATCTTTTTGAGGAGTGGCCGTGTGAACACCTTTTCTTTTTTCCTAACCATTAGCTATGCTTTCTCATCGCTGACTAATCTATGTCCAAGTTTGTCTTGTCCATGCCTATATTTGTATTAATAGGTAAAAAATATATACTGTTTAAAAACAAACAAGACTAAAATCAACTTCATGAGGAAAACTGATGGATTTCTAATTCCTTATAATTACTTTATTATGCTCAGCCAGACAATAATAGCCAGCCTCCACAGCAAGTTCAAGTTCTGAATCAACTCAGAATAATTTATTATACTAAATCACTCTATCTGAAGTACATTTCATCCTTGGCAACACTGACTCAGATGTTTAAAGCATACGGGCCAAGTTCTTAGTGAAGTATACTTATAGCATTATTTAAACAAGGCTCTGTGTAGATGGGGACAAGCAAACAAGAAAACTTCATCATCTTCATTCTGCATTGCAGACCAGGCACGTATCTTTATGCAAATGATCATGGATGTGTGTGAATATTCACATATGACCATTGGACTGAGGGTAGGTCTAGATGAGAACTGAAAAATTAACCCATAATCAATATCCAGTGGGTGGATTTATCTCGATATTAACTGTCATCAAGGTAAGGCCAGGAGTCTTATATATACCTTCTCAAAATCTCTTAAGAAAGACTTGGGCAGAAATTGTAAGGACTTGAATAAAAAACATGCTTTGGTAATTTTTCAAATTTATTTTTGATGAAGGATTTTGGAGCCAATCATTTTACCTGTAAATACTTCCATATTCTATACACCCTTTTCAGGGTATTTAGTGCCAGGGCAAGATGCTTGTGATAAAATTCTAATGGACTATTTTAACAGAGTATGGATTCTAATATTTATGAAACACTGACAGCTGGAAGTTGGGAGAATTTGCTATTTGAATGTTACCGGAACGATCAGGTTCATTTGGGAGGGAAGACTCATCTTTGTAAGATAAAAAAAGGAAACATACTTAGGTGACACTTCCTATTAAACAGACATCTCATTAAAAAAACAAAAACAGACATCTCCAGGTGAGAAACACAAATCTAGTATTTTCATATTTGAGAACTTTTATTGTTAAATTGGACTGTGCTTAAGATTGCATCATTAAGAATATTGTTCACCAAAACCACCAGAGTAGCCAGTTACCTTTTCTTGAATGATCTTCATCAACATATTATGAATTCATTCATTTAACACTGGATTAGGATCTAAGGAAGCAAAATGAATAAAACATTGTTTCTCATATAAAGACTTTGTAATAAATACAGGGTTCTCAGAAGCATATAAGGAAATTATTACACTGTAGGCTTAGTTCAGCACAAGACAGGATTATTGACTCTTCCCAGAAAGGGGAACCCAAGGAAGTCTTCGGAGAGAGCTGTAATAGTTGATTTCAAATAACAGTGTAGCACCTTGCACATAGTGCAGGGGCATTGAGTATTCGTTGAATTGATTTTTTTCCTAGAATAATATAAAATGTAGAAATTTTATGTTACAACCAAGTCCATATGGAAGATTTGCCTGGTACAGTATTTTAAAAATGTATTTTAGGTTCAATAACTTTACAGATAATTCACTGGGGTCTTCTCAGCATATGATTTTAAATAAGGATAGGGTCAGATTTTATTGATTGTTAAAAATGTATTGGCTTTGGGGTAACAAGACTGGCAGACTGAGGATAGAAATTTAAAACTATTATAAATCCAAACGAAGGACATGAGACTATTTTGTCGATGAAGTGCTCTATGTTGATTAATCCTAAATCCCAGACCTGGGGTGTTATACCTTCTCGTTTCAGTATCCTGGGGTCATCCTGATAAGCTTATTTTTCTGCACATGAGGTTTGCAGCAGGGCTATTATATCTCTACAAGAAGGAGCAACAGCTAAACCTCATCATAACCTTGTGTTTTGTGTGTCAATTTTTGCTTTAGGGACATCACATTTATTTGCTTGGTGAGCTTTTACCTGCAAGGTTAACAAGGTCAGTGTGTGTCAAAAGCAGTTATTTTCATTTGAGATTTATTTCCCTATGGGTAGCCTTAAGATATTCAAGTTACTAATGAGGGCATTGAAGTTAGGGTTTAAGTATATTATTAAGAGAAACAGAACTGCCTGGAGAATAGCCATGATACATACTTTAGCCACATCAAATCCCTTTTAGGAAGGCGGGAGACCTAAGTGTATGAATGTGGGGGGTACAGGGTGTGGGGGAGAGAACATGCACACATTGTATGTATTTATGAACATAAAACCAAAGATCTATACTTCATTTTTTTTAATCTCTTGACCTTTCCCCAAGGTAGACAGTTCTGTTGGTTTTACCTTGTTCTGACACTAACTTCAATCTGTCTAAAATTATAAGATAATCTTATTTTATTCTGTTTGCTGGGCTTGATCTAAATAGGTCTATCTACCATACTAGACTTTATATAATCCCCAGAGCCAAAAACGGCACTTTGTAATATTTATGTCCTTTGTTCTATGACTTTGCACTCATTCTTTGTCCTTCAGAATCTTGACCTGCATATTGTAAACACTCAAACTTTAAACATTGTAAGAAGTTCTTCTCAATCTTTATGAGCACATGGATTACCTGCAAATCTTGGTAACATGCAGATTTTGACTCAGTAGGTCTGGGCTAGAGCCTGATTCTAACAAGCTCTCAGGTCACGTTGATGTTGCTCATCTATAAATTATGTTTTGAGGAGCAGAGGTCTCTGGTGTCCCTCCTCCTGGTTCTCCAGGGAGCTCAAATCCATTTCTATCTACTCTGAAAATGAAGTCATTCCTGAAAGGGAGTATAATTGTTTGGGATCACATTTGGTTTTATTAAGTTTGGGTGTTAATATTACACCAGTGTAATATACATATGGGTATTAGTATTAGCTACCAACTACTTTTCCAGTGTGCAAACTCTGCTTTTGGAATTGTCTGTAGAAACTCAAGGATGAAGAGTCACACATTCATTCATATCATGATTCAACTAATGTTTACTCAGTGCCTAAGAAATCCTAAGTACTGTACTAGATTCTTAGGGACACACAGATGAATAAGGGAAAGTTGTTGCCCTTAAGGACTCAAGGAGGTCAAAGAGGAGACAAGAAGTAAACAAACAATAACGTTTCAACATAATAAATGAAAATGTGTGTGTGTTGAGTATATTTGTTTTCTTAAACCAAATAAAAGCCATTTGGACTTAAAACTGGTATCAAATCCGGTCATGAACTTTCTTATTGAAAATAAGTTGGGACTATAAAGTAGTGAAATGTTTTCTTGAATGTCTTATAACTTGATTCAGCATGCACTTAGAATTGGATCAGGAATGGAATTTTTGGAATATGTGTATAGTGCCCCAAAATAACTTCTTTGAAGAAAGCTACTCATAGGTAGCAGCATGGTCATGGCAGAATTAACTGCATTACTGCTGCTTCTTTTTTTCCTTTTTAAGATTTTATTTA
Organism: Callorhinus ursinus; assembly: GCF_003265705.2. NCBI lineage: Eukaryota > Metazoa > Chordata > Mammalia > Carnivora > Otariidae > Callorhinus > Callorhinus ursinus. The sequence goes on from NW_027397112.1 coordinate 2,515,457, forward strand.
TTTATTTTAGAGAGAGAGAGAGAGAGATTGCTCACATGCCAGTGAGGGAGAGGGAGAGGGAAAGAATCCCAAACAGACTCCGCGCTGAGCGCCAGCCCGACTCAGGGCTCAGCCTCACAACCCTGAGAACAGGACCTGAGTCAAAACCAAGAGTCGGATGCATAACCGACTGAACCACCCAGGCTCCCCTAACTCCATTATTTCTTATTTAAAAGTATTTATCTCATAAGCTATGGATTTGGATGTCTGTGTGACTGTACACATGCATAACGTCCTATACCAGATTTAATAATATTTCATAGTTCACTCTGTTACTGGTTTGTACAAATAAAAGACTATACTGTATGAATTCTTAACCCACACCTCATATATAGCTTAAAAGTGGGTGACCATATAATTTAGTATCCAAATTGAGACCCTTGAGAGTGAAAGGCTGCACTATTAATATTTAAACGAGGATAACAGGCAAAATGGGGACTCTTCTGGGGCAACCAGGACATAAGATCATCTAACAGAAAGACCAGAAAATACTGAATAAAAACATCCCTGGTCTGGCCTCTTGGTCTTTTAGAATTAACTTATTAAAGCATTGTAATTTTTTTGAATAAATTATGTTTGATAAATTTCTATCTACCTTCCGGAGAGTGATGCTGGTGCAGGAGTTCTGGGTCTCACTGTTTTCTCCTGGCATCAGTCCTCAGGAACGGACCTTGTCACAAACAGGGGGCTCTGAGGCTTTCTGTAGACAAAACCGCTTTTTTGGGAAACAACAAAACAGCTTATGGGGGAGAAATCCCCTGCATTTAATAATTTTTTTTCTTTTAATTTAGCAGTTATTCTTTAGAATATGAGTACTGGCTACTGTCTCACTTAAAAGAGATTTTTAGGGTAAAATCTATGTAGTTTTTTAAAAGTTGAAGGATGCTTCTTAAGGATATACCTACATATAGTTGATGGGTTAAGCAACCTATCTGGAAGACTCATTTGATCAGTAGTTGTTTTTTTAATATATTTATGTGTGAACTGTTTCATGAATGCAGGGCATTATTTTATAATTTACAGCTGCGTTTGGCCAGACATTCTTGAAAAGGGGTGCGGTATGGATTGTACAGCTCTTTCATTAAATCTTGAAAAAATTATATTGAAATACATTGACAGAAAGAAAAAAAAGAATAATTCACTGGGGCTTAATAGCTTATTTCTGTGGGCATAAAAAGGAAAAAAAAATTGTTAAGGCCAGTTTTCTCTAAGCTCTGAATACACAACAGAACAGAACCTATATTTTCAATTAAAATTGAAATTCAAAATTTAATTGGGAAGTTGTTTTGCTTCTGCCTCAACCTGACCTTACCTTTCGCAACCTTCTATTGATACTAATTTTTCATAAAATTAAATTTCCCCACTGATTTGAATTTTCTGTTTATCTCTCTGGTGTAATGGAACTATGACACCTTAACAGGTTATTTTTCACCGTTAACTTTTGCAAAAGTGCCGCCCGTATGTAGTTCCTCTGTTTAAAACAAAATAGATTGAATAAATGGTTAAATTAAAGTGCCAACACATAATTGACATTGGAAAGACTCGATTGATGCAATCTTTTATTTCTATGTGAAAATTTCCAATTCATCTGTTCTGATATTACTGTAGTGTTTTTTTCTTTTCAAATGTGAATGCTTGGTTTGACTCATGGGCCTGTGTTATCCTAGCCTCCCTTTATCCCTTTTTATCCTTTCATCCTTCATATCTTCATCTGTTCTTTGGAAATACAATTTCGTTTAAAAAATGCAGATGGTCAATTTCTTCATCTCATTGTTTATCTAAAATTTTACTCTTCTTTCAGCTTTTCTGAAAAAGTTTTCATCAAAATTTTTTGCCGTTGTTCTTAAATAATAGATTTGTATACAGTATATGATACATTTGTATTTGGCACACATAGGAAAACCATCCAAACTCTCTTTATAGTGGGTGGTTTTAAGTATAGATAGTTCAGAACCCAGATCTCATAGCCTCTGGTTTTAACATTAGTTGGACATAAGAAAAAATGAAATGTGTGACTTAAGCCATAATGTTTTTGAATAGAACAGAAAAAAATAGTATTTTGGGGGGGCTTATATCTGTGACCCTAAGATTTATGGGATTCAAATGGAATGATGTTTATTCATCGTAGACTACAGTATTTTGTTCGTCAGTAGACTGCAAGCATTACAGATTCTCTGAATTATTGACTTTGACTTGTCTCACCCTTTGGTCTCATTTTCAGTTTCAGATTTTTATTTAAATTTTAGTGAGATGATGGAATGGATTTTCATGATTTTTCCACTTTTTGCCCTTTGTAGAGAAGCCTAAATATCGTATCAGAAGACGATGAAATATATTTATCTAAGAGGGCCATAAGTATTTGAACTAGAAAGGGGTGTGTGTGTGTGTGTGTGTGTGTGTGTGTGTGTTTTAACTACTATTTTCAGTGCATGGACAAAGAAACAACTCTTAGGTTTTTACTTGAGTTGTTGAGATTTGCCCAGAAACCCCTGGGAGAAAAGACACTACGTCAGACTATAAAAGTGAAACTTATTTATGTTTGTTCATTATGTCATCTCAATCAGCCCAAAGCCAGTGTTGGATGATTCCTCATCATCTATTCTTGAAAGTTGACTAGTTTTATGTGGATTGACCATTTACCTTGGAATACGATTCTTTGGTTAACAAGGATTCTATTTTGAAAAAGATAGTCTCCCTCTTGAATCCTCCACATGCAGCCGGTTTAATAGACATCATGTTTTCCTGGGCATTGCAGTGATCAACAACAATAAAACCCCGTTGACCAATGTAGGACCAATCCTAAAGAAGGCGAAATTTGTTTCACCAACCCTCACCATCGTGACATCGATCCTCCAGTGATCACACCCCTGTTCTGCAGCCATACCCTTGGGAAAAATATTATTCACAATTTCCCATTCACTGAAACTACTCTTACCTTTTTTTCTGCTTTCAAATTTCCATTATCCCACTGTCCTTTCCTTGGAGGAACATTCCTGAGGAGGGCAATTTGCTGAGTGTTTTTCAGTTCTTTCTATGTCCCAGGTCAAAATTGCTTATGAAATACCCTAGGTCATGATTTGATTTTGACCACACAATTTGAAAATATTACCTATTTGTCTCAGGTTAGGCCTCCCCCAGTGTTACAGTGATGTTCAGAAGACCGCCTTGTAGAATCCTCCTACACTGTTGGTGGGAATGCAAGCTGGTGCAGTCACTCTGGAAAACAGTATGGAGGTTCCTCAAACCGTTGAAAATAGAGCTCCCATACGATCCAGCAATTGCACTACTGGGTATTTACCCCAAAGATACAAACGTAGGGATCCGAAGGGGTACGTGCACCCCAATGTTTATAGCAGCAGTGTCCACAATAGCCAAACTGTGGAAAGAGCCAAGATGTCCATCGACAGATGAATGGATAAAGAAGAGGTGGTATATATACACCAATGGAATATTATGCAGCCATCAAAAGGAATGAGATCTTGCCATTTGCAACGACGTGGCTGGAACTGGAGGGTGTTATGCTGAGTGAAATAGGTCAATCAGAGAAAGACATGTATCACATGACCTCACTGATATGAGGAATTCTTAATCTCAGGAAACAAACTGAGGGTTGCTGGAGTGGTGGGGATGGGAGGGATGGGGTGGCTGGGTGATAGACATTGGGGAGGGTATGTGCTATGGTGAGCACTGTGAATTGTACAAGACTGATGAATCACGGATCTGTACTTCTGAAACAATAATGCAATATATGTTAAGAAAAAAAAAAGAAGAAGATAGCAGGAGGGGAAGAATGAAGGGGAGTAAGTCGGAGGGGGAGACGAACCATGAGAGACGATGGACTCTGAAAAACAAACTGAGGGTTCTAGAGGGGAGGGGGGTGGGGGGATGGGTTAGCCTGGTGATGGGTATTAAAGAGGGCACATTCTGCGTGGAGCACTGGGTGTTATGCACAAACAATGAATCATGGAACACTACATCAAAAACTAATGATGTAATGTATGGTGATTAACATAACAACAAAAAATTGTTAAAAAAAAGAAGACTGCCTTATAAAACTCTTTATGGTCTTTGAATGTAGACAAGAAATTCTAATTTTACTGTCATTTTGTCATCTTGCTCCCATTTCTGGCAGTCAACTCTATGTATAATCTCTTTCTTCATCATTAATGAAAACTCAATCAATGGAGTCTAAATTAAGGAATCCATTTAATTAGATAACAGAGATACCAAATGGCATAACTAATTTCTTATATTGTCAGAAAATGTTGGACAAATTTTTCAGTCTTTAATACTCATATCAATAAATGTATATTTTACACATCTGTCAAATGCTAGCTTTTATCCGAGGAGCTTCATTAACACAGATTACTTTTCCTGACACTCTAAAGGCAACTCCATTCCTTTCACAGGTGTGAGGGATATGCCCTTGTAATAAATTAATTTCTGAATATCAAATAAAATACTCAGAAAATTCATGTGCCAAGTTATAATTAGACGGTCACCATTAATGTGCATTTATGTTATGCACTGTTAACATCTGCTTTCTATACATAATCTTGTAAATCAACTCAAAACCATGTGTCTGGTCATCACCATTGTACAAAGAAGGAAACCAAGAAAGAAAAGTTAATCACGCAGTTAATAAATAGAAGTGGATTTCAGATCATGACCTGTTTGGATCTGTATGTCATGGTTAGGCAATCTGGGTCATTGTTTTTTTTTTTTTTTTTGATTTTGTTTATAATCTGGGTCATTGTTAAAGCATTTGTTTTCATACACCACTTTCCCTAACTGGCAAATATCTCATGCTTACGATGTTGTTTTCTTTTACCTTGATTTCTCCCCTTTACCCATGACTTCCTCTTTTGTTCTTCATTCCCCATTTTTTTCCTCTTTGCCTATGGCTTACAGTTGCTGATGGCATGCAGTGGCAATTATAAGTACCATTATTATTGGTAGTTATGACTAAGTACATTGATAAAATACATACTGAATTAACAACATCTCATTGCTGCTTTTTCCCAAGCACATAAAAATAATGGCCACCCCCCCAAAAAAAAGAAAGAAATAGGGCCCAAATGTTTTATCCGTGAAGGCGGATTTTAGTCACATGTTCCCCTAGACTTTGCAGTGACTGTGATTTAAACACATACACATAACTGTGATGAGAAAACTTTGGGCAGAGTCCTGTGAAATTTGAGCTTCCTTTGGGGCTTCCCTACTTACATGGCTAAAAGGGAATAAAAGGAACGGTGTCTCAGAGGCTGAAATGTAAAAATGGTACCAGAAATTCTTCCTACCTAAGACAGGATTCTGGACGCTCAAAGTAGTTCTCATTTTAATGTGAATGATATTGCCTTGGGATCTTATTAAAATACAAATTTTGATAGAACAAGTCTGGGGTGGCACCCAAGACTCCGAATTTCTAACACATTCTCAGGAAGCATAGATGCTTGTAGGCAGTTGAGCAAACCCTCTCTGCCCACAAATTTATTCCGATTCTAGCACCCTCATCACATGTATCAATAGTTTGCACTGTAGCCAATAGCAATGTGCTAGTGTCTGAGGATTTGAGGGTAATAATATGTGGTCACTGCCATCAGGCACTCATATCAGGATGAAGCTTTGTGCATATGCCCCATAATTTCAGCTGAATTTCATCGGTTGATCTGAAAGGAGACACTGTTTGGTATTCTTGCATAGCTCCTCAAGCTGAACACAGCATCTCAGAATGAAGACTTGGAATCTTCTTGTTAAAAAATGAGAGAGAGATCGAGAGAGAGAGAGAGAGAGAGAGAGAGAGAGAGAGAGAGAGTGTGTGTGTGTGTGTGTGTGTAACCATTTAAATATTTTCTTTCTGCATTCTGGTATTCTCTTTCCTGGACCAATTAAATGTCAACATTCCCTCCAAACAAGGCTGTATGATTGAGAAATTATTAAGATTAACCTAACAAGAATTTTAAAAGGAAAAAAAAATCTAGTTTTCATGGTGATTATAGACACCAACAACTATTTGTTGCATAGAAAACTTCTGCAAGGAAACAGGGACTTGCTTTGGGGGTTGCGGATGGGTAGAAAGCACCAGTACCTACATCGTAGTAAATGACAAAGTGCCTGTCATAGTTAAGTATATGTATCAGTTTGGCTAGGCTATGGTGCCTAGTTCTTTGGTCAGACAGTAGTCTAGATGTTGCTGTGAAGATATTTTCCAAAGTGATTAACATTTACAGTCAGTTACTTTTAAGTAGAAGAAATTCCCTTAATGTGGGTGGGCCTCATCCAATCAGTAGAAGACCCCAAGAGCAAATCACTGAGGTTTCCCTGAGAAGAAAAAATTCAGCTTCAAGATTGTAACAGAAATCCTGCATGAGGGGCACCTGGCTGGCTTGACCGGTGAAGCATACGGTTCTTAATCTCAGGACTGTAAATTCGAACGACATGTTGGGTGTAGAGATTACTCGAAAAAATAAAATCTAGGGGCACCTGGGTGGCTCAGTCGTTAAGCATCTGCCTTCGGCTCAGGTCATGATCCCAGGGTCCTGGGTTAGAGCCCCGCATCGGGCTCCCTGCTCCACGGGAAGCCTGCTTCTCCCTCTCCCTCTCCCCCTGCTTGTGTTCCCTCTCTCACTGTGTCTCTCTCTGTCAAATAAATAAATAAAATCTTAAAAAAAAGAAGAAGAAGAAAAAATAAAATCTTAAAAAAAAAGAAAAGAAAAGAAAAAGAAATCCTGCATGAGTTTCCAGCCTATTAGGATGCCCTGCAGATTTCGGACTCAAGACTATAGCATCAAGTCTTGCCTCGATTTCTAGCCTGACAGCCTGCCCTACAGATTTCAGACTTGCCACCCCCTGCAGTTGTGTGAACTCCTTAAAAATAAATCTCTCTCGGGGCACCTGGGTGGCTCAGTCGTTAAGCGTCTGCCTTCGGCTCAGGTCGTGGTCCCAGGGTCCTGGGATCGAGCCCCACATCGGGCTCCCTGCCCCGCGGGGAGCCTGCTTCTCCCTCACCCATTCCCCCTGTTTGTGTTCCTTCTCTCTCTGTCAAATAAATAAATAAAATCTTTAAAAATAAATAAATAAAAACAAATCTCTCTCTCTCTCTCTCTCTCTCTCCCCTCGTATATATACTTTAACCCCTTAGTCTTTTTCTTTCATTCTTATGTGTCATGTGTTTCCTCAAAATAAGTTGATTGAAATAATAATATTTAGTTTCACTAAGGAATGTATGTTGCATCATTCTGCAAGTATGGTACCTATAACTCTGGGTGGATGATTACTGGTCCTAAAACACCCCAGAGAGGTATAAGTCCTTAGGGTGTATTTAGTAATTTTGGAGATGAGGTCCATGGATGAGAGAAGATAATAGAAGGGATTTAATAATCCCGTGTTAAAGTGTATAATCAGGTGTGTAGTATCAATTATAAGTGCTGTAACTTTAATTAGGGAAGGAGAATTTGGTGGCACAATAGGTAGGAGGATTGACTTGAGCCATAAAATTGAAATGGTTGGCATTTTTTTAGCAATAGGAGATTGTAGGGATTGAGATATTTAAAGCGCAGGTAATGGTATGAGTCAACAAGTAGAGGTAACAATGAGATGTTACTGATACAAAGGAAGTCCAGACTTATCAGATAATCGCGCCCTTATTTCCTCAGGCAATATACACCTAGACCTTGAGCATCTGTTACCTGTACAGAGATACTCCTCTGTGACTGCAGAGAAAATACTTCATGACAGTTGTGCCTTCCAAAGGGAGTGTGGTTTTAACATTTCATATGAAGGTCAAAATTCAGCAGTCTTTTTCATGGTAACCCAGCATAGAGTGATGTGATGGAAATCAGCACCTTAAAATATATGTGTGTGCATGTGTGTGTGTGTGTGTGTGTGTGTGTGTGTGTGTGTATAAAACACAGCCCCAACTGGACTTTTTTAAAACCTCTGCTTCCTGCATCTTATGACTAAGTGTGGTTAATTAAGCCAAGATCACTCTTTCCACTCCGCCCATACTTCATAAAAACCTGTTGTAACTTTTTTCTTGATTTATTTGCTCTTTTGTATTTTTCTTTTGCAATTTGCTAAAACAATAATCATTTCAAATGAAAAGACTTTCATATCAATAGGTGACCCAATGATTTACTGATCCTTTTAACACTGTGAAAAGAGAAATCCATTACCTTCTGAGGTGGCAGGGTGGGAGACGGAAAAGAAGGCCTCCTAACAGTGGTGTTCTATATTTATAGCTTTGGGCTTTTGGCTCCCTAAGAGGTTTGGGGGCTGGGGGGGTGCGGTAAATGATACTCATTTGTAAGTATCAGCCATATTCACCAAGAAAAATGAAAATTTGATTTGTGGAATCCATTAAGATATAAGCATGAATAATAACCTGAGAGTTAGCAGGGTGGGACTTTAAAAGGTACCTGAGTTTTAAAATGCATTATATTTTGCAGTTTCAAAAGTATGTGTTCCAAATGGTGAAATGCATGCCCAAATCTGGCCCACGAAATGAAACATTCAAACCAGAAACTTTATTTACTTTGGCTTCATCTTGGCTTTTTTCTCTTTTATCCATCAATGAATCAATCAATTAGCATTTTTAGGGAGTCTACTGTGGGCCCAAGAGGGTGATGAGGAATATGGAAGAAGCGAGGAATTCATATACATGTTAAAACTAACAAAAAACTTTGGGATTCAGTCCAACTCTTTTGGGGTCAACTCTTCTCTTCTCAATTGCTTCCCAAAATATCTCCTAACTCAATAACTACTTCTTACCTAGTGTTGCCAGATTTAGCAACTATAAATACAGGACACCTGTATTTATCTGGCGACTCAACCATGCATGTAATCCTCCTCATCAACACTTTCCATAGCCTTCTACTCTCGGACAGATTACTGTAAAATATTAGCAAACACCCTAATAACCCTTAAAAATAAAGGTAACATCTGCTTATTGTTATAAACACTACGTAGGCTTGATGCTAAACCAGGAGCTGATTCCGTAATTTTAATGGTAAAGTTCAGCAAAGTGAAGAACACTTACTCTTTGAACCTCCTCCCCGCCCCACGGCGCCCCCCCACCTTTGACCGGTTTCTGTAAACTAACCCAGATCTTTGCTTTGATGCTAATGAGGGTAGGGAAGAGATTGCAGGCACTGTCTTCTGGGAGCCATACAAGCATCTCCAAACCAGATTCATTTCTCGCCACATACCGCCATGCTGCCTACACAGAAGTCGGTGCTTGAAGAGATTATTACCCAATAGGAGAGAAAGCGCCAGAGTCTTTTCCCACTGTTCATGGCAAATTACCTACTGCCCAGCTCCCTGGCCTTCTGGCCCATGGATGGTTACAATCCCAGACTGTGGCAAAAGCACTGCTATTTTTATAGAAAATCTCAGAGCTTTTGGAATATTGGTGGTTTGCGGCTCTGACCTAGTCTTAACCCAGATTTTCAGAAATTTGTATTTCTTGTAGAGGCAAAACCATACATTTAGGAATCAGAATATAATTTGTATTATCTCACAACTTCCACCTCTCTCCCTCCTAAATCTTTGTCTTCTCCTCACTCCTGCTTCTGAAAGTGCTGGCCAGCTGGGACCTGCTTAGAAAATGAAAATATTCACTCACCCGGGTATTACTACCACAGCTGCGGGGAACCTTTGCTGCCAGCCCCAATACCAAGGCCAGGGAAGTCTAGAGTTTCGCTGAAGTTTGCAAAGCTTTCAGTACATGTAGGCCAAGCCATGATTTCAGATGGAAATCGTGTGATATGTGGTCATTTTGCCCCCAAACCATGCAAAGCCTGGAAACGTAGTTGATGTTTAAGCTTGCGTTGGACTTGGAGGGAGCATAGATTATGAGCGGCAAGCATAGTGGTGATGGGGAAATTCAGGTGTGTTGGACACCCCAGCAGTGGCTTGCCTTGCCGAACCTTTCTATCCAAAATGGCATTTGCCGTCTGCTTCCAAATAGTGTGGCCATATGTGTTTTAGATTTTTTTTTTTTTTTTCCCTAGAAGGAACCCTCAGCTCCTGGAATCAGTATCTTATTCACTCTTCAGTAGCACAGAATTGGCTTTGGAGACCAGCAATTTCCAAGAGAGTGTCATGCTGACTTAGCAATACCAGTGTTTTCTGCATGGTGTTTCTGGCTACATGGAGCACGTGGAGACTAAGATACTGGCCAAAGCTATGCTAGAGAAAAAAAAAAATAATGATAAATAAATCCAGTGTTCCTCTGGGTTGATGGGAATTTAGTGGACCACCTCTGTCATCACTCGGTAATCAGATTTAACATTTAACGTCCTTAATTGGTGATACCAGGGCAATTGTCTTAAGGCATTTGAATCAGGAGTCCCCATTCCAGAAATGGATTTAGGCAATTTCCTCAGCTCCTTAATGGGTGGCTCAATTCTAGGCAACACCCAATAAGTGATGTCAGGGCTCCAAGGTAAAAACTTACTTTCGAACTCAGCAATGACTTTCGAGTTTCTAAGTCAAGATATTCAGAAGTGTCCTTGAAAGTGTGAGCCCCAATCGGGACTACTCCTTTCCTTGTGACTTCTGAATTTGAACAGTGAGCACAAATGTATATACCATTTATTTCATTCCATGAAGATGGGACTAACAGCACGTTAGACTCTATTCCAAGGGAACGTGGAATTCCCTAAATATGTGGGACAACTTTTGTTTGTTTCCTTCTTTTGAAACACAGCATATAAATACTTGCAAAACTACCTTGGATTTTATAGAGGTGGGGTATCTTGATTTCCAGATGTCCCAAATCATATGGTTGAAAACCTTTATTATAGACTATTTTGGTTAATTTGGGGCGTTGTCCCTGATGATTTCCTATGTCAGAGGTTTAAGAAATACAAAGACTAAGGGGATAGAGACTGTTATTGTAAGAGGTGGTGGTTTGTGATGGGATCCCAGGCCTGGGTGTGGTTTTTCAAGTACTACCTCTAGACAGCAGTGAGGTGCCAGGCTGAAACCAGCATAAGGACTGGCAGGGGAGTATGAACAAAACAGAATACTTCAGTGTTTGTGTTGTCAACAACTCCCCTACTTCCTTTCTCTTTCTTCCTTTCCTTGTTTGTTCACCAGATTCCTGACTTCCCATCAGAAATACGTTTTCATTCCTCCTGGTAGAGACAAGAACCTTGTTGGTGGACAGGGACGTGAGAACAGTAACACATAACTGGAGAAAGAAAGCAAGTGTCTCTTGTGTGACTGCCATGTCACAGATTTGTAGGTATTTAAAATATGTGTATTTAGGGCGCCTGGGTGGCTCAGTGAGTTAAGCGTCTGCCTTCGGCTCGGGTCATGATCCTAGGGTCCTGGGATTGAGCCCCGCATCCGGCTCCCTGCTCGGCGGGAAGCCTCCTTCTCCCTCTCCCACTGCCCCCTGCTTGTGTTCCTGCTCTCGCTATTTCTCTCTCTGTATCAAATAAATAAATAAAATCTTTTAAAAAAATTTTAAAAAAATATGTGTATTCATGGAGTTTTCCTAAAAACCCGAGAGGCAGGCATTCTGGCTGCAACTTCCAGCAGCCCGTTGACTAGTGCAATTTGCAAAGTGACAAAAAAGTGAGATTGCGTTTCAAATCCAGGTCCGTTTACCAAGACTATCCACCCTTCTATGAAATTATACCTAAGTGTAATGAAAATGGCATTTTTATAAATTCTAACTTAAAGGGATATGGGTACATTTTTCATAACCCCCAATTTATTGCTTCATTTCCCCATTTCTTTCTAAAAGAAATAATTTTGAAATTGCTAGAGAGACAAGAAACAAAGGACTTGAAACCAGTCTTTAATAAGTCCTGAAAATAAACTGTCATTGTGGGGTCGGGGGGAGGGTTGGAAGAAAGTTCACGTGAATGGTTAAGCCATTATTGTTTCCTATGTTAAGGGTGATGATGATGATGATCAGAATGACCAATACTGGAGTGATCACCATATGTCACGCAGTCTGCTGTATTCTCTATGTGCATTGTCACACTTAATCTTCACAACCTTATGGGAGATTTACCATTAATCAATTAAGAGAGGTCAATTTATCCATGGGCACGTGGGTCTATCTGAATCCATGTTTTCACCCTTCAACACTACATGCTGGATTATGCTCTTTCCATTTGAATGATACAAATAAAATGCTGCTTAATTTATCAGTGGTTTATGATTTCAGAAGAGATCTCCATGAACACCTGATAATTTCACTATGTTGTGGCATTACCATCAAACTCTGCAGAGGCAATCATATGCCTTGACCTGAAGGGATGCCAGGTCTTGACTAAGAAATACATGTTAAAGAAAAATTGGGTGTTGGACTGAGAACGAACTGACTCATCTTAGTCTATCCTTTTGGCTGCTCTTTGATACGTATATATAGGCAGGCTGAGTATGTGGGCTTTTGTTTCTGTTTTTCTGGGTTTTTCATTTTTTTGTTTTTGCTTTTAAAATCTTGGTATGCTGATATCTTCATTTAAAAGTGATAACAGAGAGGAAACCATTGAGGGGCGATAGGGATATATATTTGGGGAAGCAGAGAGGAGAAGATATAATGGTTGGTACCAAGTTGGCAGAAGGATTTTTGTCTTTGTCTCCAAGAATGAGTTAAGAGAACGTAAGCCAATACACTCCAAGTATAAAATTTCAAATTTAGAAGTGGAAGGCAGAAGAGAACGGAATTTCTTAAGACCTGCTACATTCTGTCTGCTTTAAATATATGCTTTCCCACCTTGTCAATACTTGTCAGTACTTTTATTCATTTTGTAATCACAAGTATTGAGGCTCAAGTCAGTTGACTAATGTCACAGTGCTAGTAAGTGAGATATCTCAGATGCAAAAGCATGATCTTTACAGTTATTAAAGCTGTGCTCTGCTTAGTACTTCACGTTGCCAGCTGTGTTCCAGCAAACATTTTAAAGTGTGTCCTATATGTAAGAGGTCGTGAGTAAAGTGCTGCTTTTTGGAGGAGATTCCCTATCATCAGAAAAAACTATAAAATACGACTGTTACTCTGTTTGGGAGATTTGAGTGCTCATTTGTTGGGGGAAGGGGTCTATAAATAAATGGTCTTGGGAGAGAACTTTTAGATCTCTAGGGCTCTGATTCTGATCAGGCATCCGGAATCTGGTGCTGACGCTGGAAAGAGCAGTGGTTTAAACAACAGAAGTTTCTTTCCTCTCAAAAGAAAGCAGCCTGGAAGGGGGCCAGTCTAGAGATCAGATCCTATGATCGAGTCCTTAGAGACCCAAGTTTCTTTCCTTTTGTCTGTCTGCTCCTTAAAGCAAGAGGTTTCTATAATTAAGTTCATCTCATACTCCAAGATGTCAGTGGAGTTCTAGCCTTTGGGTCTTCACTCTGGGTGGTAAATAAAGGGAAGTTTGAGAAGGGTGAAAGGGCAAATGCCAACACTCTACCCCCCTTTCCGGGGCTTTCTCAAACGTCTCACACACAAACTTCAAATTATGTCTTATTGATCACCCTTAGCAACAAGGGATTTTGCAAATAAAGTCTTTTGGCTGGGCACATTGCCACACAGATTAAATTTGAGGTTCTATTACTAAGAAAGAATGGGATAATGGATATTGGATAAGCTACTTGAAGTATTAACCACAATTATCTAATCAGGTGCTCACTCCCAGTGGCATGACTTCCAATATAAATTCATTAAAATAACATCCTCATTGCCATGTGTGGTCTGGGATCATTAACAAATAATTGGATCAGCTGCCCACTCAAGGGAGAAGCCATGGAGCAGTAGGATTTGGAGAGTATGTGTTTGAAACCATGCAGTCTGAGGACTGTCACTGTGGACTGGGAAAAGAAGGAATGACTCACAAATGTTAATAGAGCTTAGTCATTGCCCTTCTGGGTCTGTGTAAGCCATGTAGGAATCCACCAGGAGAAAGACAGCATGTGAAGCTGCATTCCCCACTGGCTCCAAACCAGGTAGAGAGTCCCCACCCAGGCATCCTTATAGCTCATGTTGGAGTATTGCATCTAAAAATATTTATTTTATTATGAACAAATAAGCATTTGATCATAGGACTAGAAAGAACCCAGGGCAATTTTCTAATGGAAGTCGGACTACATCTATACTTTCCCCAGATAGCTTTTGAAAGTAGGTGTTCAGTCAATCACCTTCCAAACTCCAAGAGTTTGGACTTATTAAACGATTTAAGAGTTTTATCCATCTACCCTTGAGTTAGTTTTAACAACCCCAGAGATTTTCTGTCTTTCTCGTTCCCGACTCCTACTTCCTTCCAAGGTTTGTGACAGTCTAGCTAGAGGCAGAGGCGTGGCTTGAATTTCCATCATGCAGCCTTCCCTCCAATCAGCCATGTCATGGTGGAATTTTTATTGGTCATAAATTTTTTTACTGGCTAGATTAATGTGATTGAAAGCATCACACCCAGTAAATACCGTCTGCTATTTGCTTTAGCAATACCTGTGGAAAAAGGCAACTTGGGACCCAGGCACCGTGGAGCTGGTGAAACCATTGGCTGTGCAGAACTCGTTGGGGGCCCCTTTGACTGATGACCAGAAGTTGCTCTTAGAGGGAGGTCCACCCAGCAAGAGGCTCCATTGGTGCATGCCACTGCCATGTGTAGCCATGATTCACTTCACTGACTATCAAAGCTTTCTACAACTTTGCTTGCTGACTTTTGACCAGAGGTTCCCTTTCAACACGAGGAAAATCTGCCTAGAGAGAGAAAGAGAGAAAGCACATTACGGGGAAATAAATGGCCGCGTGTTTCTGGCGGTCTTGGTTTTATTGCCTGAGGAGCTTCGGCCTGAGACTGCCCTGCGGTGTTGCCCAGTGGATGTGTATTGTGGCATTTTATGGAGCATGGTTTATATCAGCATGGATTATTATAACAACAACAAGGGGGATATTCAATAAAACCTTGTTTGATGGCAAATGCTCCCATACAAAACACCTCTCACAGGCCAGAGAAATGAGTGGAGTGTTTATAAAAGCACTACCCTCGGAAATCTGCTTTCACAGAAAACCGCTTTCTGAAACAGGTTTTGAAAGAAGGTGTGTGATCTGGGAGCCTAGGCTCCCCATCTGTTTTCTCCCCTCTGACCTTTGGGTTGTTTGACTACATGGTCATGACCCTGTATTGAGTGGGGTAGATGGTCTGTAAAGATGTTCGTGCAGCTTCGCCTTCATGCCTCCCAGCAGTGCCCGAAGCCCTCCTGCTCCCTCCTTCCTGGAAGAAATGCCAAAATTTCACTTTAAAAAAAAAAAAAAAAAAAAAGGCTAGAAAAGAGAAACACAAACAGCAAATGTGCCAGATCGCTAAGGGGATCAAGGATTGAAATATAGCCTCAAAAGTTGCATGTACATAGAGAAACCCCAAAACTTTCCCTAAACCGAACCTGGAACATTTATCTGCCTGACTTTCTTTAGTCTCAGGCCAGTTTTTTAACCATTAGATGACTTCAGATTATAATGCTGGCAGTGGCTAGGTTAGATGGTAGCTGGGGGGAATTCTCTTTTTGAATCCAGTTCCTTGTGTAGGTGGGGTTGGCAAGGCTGCAGTAGCCGTTTGGTGCCAGGGCCAGAGAACCCGGAGTGCCTTTTCTGGGCTGGAGTCCTGTGCGTCAGGGTTTGGAGATGCAAGTCGGGAAGAGAAAGAGAACCTGGAAAGGGGATGACGTGGAAAGTCTGAAAGAGTGGTGAAAGAAGGTATAAGGGAGGAAAGAAAAAGTCAAAAGTCACAAACAAAGAGAGGAAGGGATGCACAAAATAGAAGGGATGAGGGGAGGAAGGAAATGATAAGGAGACAAAGAAGGACCAAGTTGCTGGAAAATAGATCTTCAAATCAAAACCATCTTTCACTGGAAACCGTGACGTCGATTTCACAAGAGTTCCTGATGGTTTTGAAGTATCTGGCTCTTGTTCTCCCCTCAGACCCTCCTCTTGCATTGTCGCAGACCAAGCCCTGCACAGCAGGAGAGACGAGGCGAGCGCTCAGCCTGTGTTTGTGAACAGGACGTGCCATGCAACCATCATGTGAATTCCTAGTGTATTGACAGAGGGAGAGAGAAGGCCTTGATGAATAACAGAAACAGCCTTTTACATGAGACGCCGTCCAGTTCACTACCAGCCAGTGGCTCTAATCTCGGCCGAATGCGCAGTGTTTATTTTTCCAAGAGTGGGGCCTTCGATGACTCACGGTACTCAGATGCTACTTACTAATGGACCCTTGTACAAGTCAAGAATGTGACACACGGCGAGACACGCAGCTTAACAATCACAAACAACAGTACGGTTAATGGGGGGTGAAGCTTCGGTGACATGTGTCACACCAAAGAGCCGACTCCTCATGCTCCCTGAGGCCACAAATGAAGGGTCTCTGGACTGTGTAATAATGATAAAATATTGCCATCTGTTGGCATCCTGTGTAAGCAGACTCTGACATACCTAACATTGACGTTTTTCCAGACGGCCTCTCACATGTCTCCAGGGAGAGGATATGTGAAAAGCACTGAGAACAGAGCAGAACATGGCAGCCTGATCTTATAGGAGGAAAAAAAAAAAAATAACATTCTAAAAGTTCAAACCTGGAGGAGAACAGACTGTTGGACGTTGGTCTAATCTCTCGCTTCAAGGTATGGGAGCAGCCAAACCCACCAGAGGTTGCCCTCACCCAACTAGATGGACCGTGGGATTCTGCTTCAGAGATGTTGTCAAATGATTTCAGGGCACACACATTCCTCTTCCCAGTGGGTTCAGGATATTTTCAATCCAGGGAGACCTTTATTTATTGCCAGGGTTAAAGACAAGGGTGTTTGAACTGTAAAAATCATACATATTATGGGCAAAAGGGTAAATTTCAGTCATCTAAAATATCCCCCCCCCCCGTAATCATCCATAAATTCTGGATAAACATGACACAATTGCTTTTATTTTATTTTAGTTTTTTGGCTGAGCTTGCAAAATATACAAGAAAACTGCCTAGTTGAAAAAACAAAGTCGAAACTAGAAACCAGTGTAATGATCATGTGATGCTTTAGAAGCCTCCAGAAGTCTTTGTCAGACCTAGTAACCTAGAACTTGGGTTAGTTTGTCCATTCAGAGACAGTCCAAAGCTGAGAATTAGCACTGAGATCTCTGCAAAAACCTGGGGTCCTTGAAGGGCAGCAGCTTCAGAAGGTGAGGGAAAAATGAATAAATAAAACTTGCAATGCAGGGGCTCCTATCTATATTTGCCAGGCTCTGGCTGAAACAAACAAAACCGTGACAAAACCATACCGCAAATTCCAGGAATTTCACAAGTTTAAAATTTAAATTTTACACTATTTTCATATTTCAGGAACCCCCAAACCAAAAAAAAAAAATGTATGGAAAAACGGTTATCAGGGTCAGTGGCCACTGATTTGGTATCATTGTGGTATGTCCCAGCAGTGAACCCAAAACTGTTCTAGAATGATTTTCCCACAAATCAGCCCACAAGGAAGCCACACAAAAGAGCAAAGGAGAGAGAAATCAAAGTCCCACCAAAGAACTCTCAATATATTATTGTAACACATTGGGGGGGGGGAGAAAACAAAACCAAAAACCTCCTCCATGATCAATGCTTAAAAAATAATGGTGCAGAATATTCTAGAACTGATGGATATGTGCTCCTTAGATGCAAAACCCATAAGTTTAGAAATATAACCAAAAACTAATCTACTTGAGACAACTTGTAGTGAATAAGGAACACTGAAGACAAGTCTAAGTCTTCAGTGCAGAGTGAAAAGAAAGTCATCTACGCATGAACAATGATTAAAGCCCACACAATACATGAGCAGAGTTCAAAAGTGAAGATTCATTTAATCTCTCCAGATTTAAGGTGCTTCTTATAGAGGCAATATTCAACACATTAGGTTGTTTTCCACTTGTTCATAAGAAATAAAAATTTTAGTAGATATGACAATATACGGCATATTCATGATAATGTATATAAAACCGTAATACTAACCCTTCACTAACTAAATTCCACCCATTTTGTTTCCTTCCTACCCAGTCACTGAACCACAACAGTTGTCACCATTTCAAATCTCAGGCACGGCACAAAGATAAATACAAAACAATTTGTGCCTGAAGTAGGCACTAACAAAACATAAATAAGGATTTGTGGACATAAAACATGTTTTTTTAATAAGACATCTAAATTAAAATAAATTTTCCCTCTTTGTTTTCCTAGAGATCCTATTTTTCTTAGGTTCTTATTAACCCAGCCATTCACTTCCTAGCAGAACCTTCTACCTCAAGCTATGCTTCCTTCCTTTTTTTTTTTTTAAAGATTTTATTTATTTATTTTAGAGAGAGAAAGAGTACGGAAGCAGGGGGAGGGGCAGAAGGAGAGGGAGAGAGAGAATCTCCAGCAAACTCTGCATTGAGCACAGAGCCCAATGCTGGGCTCGAGCCCAGGACCCCGAGGTCATGACCTGAGCTGAAACCAAAGTCCAACACCTAACCGGCTGAGCCACCCAGGCATCCCCTTCATTTTTTTTGGTTGATCTAGGGAGGCTTTGGAGACTGTAAGGATGAAAATGCCATCATCACCAACAGCCAAGAGAAGTAATTTTTTTAAATGCCTTTCTGGAATTAGGGCATACTGATGTTGTTGCGCCAGGCCTGGACCTATGTTACATCATACTATTTTTTTTTTCTGCAATATATGGTTCATTATCCTGTAGGAAATTTTTACTCTTAAAGATTTGCATACACACATCCTAGGCCTGTAGACTGAAGACCTAACCATTCCAGTTCCTGCTAAAAAACATGAAAAGGCTTTATGTGTATTATTTTCATAACTGCATTTTCCCTCACATATGGCTGTGCCACTAAGCTTGGCTTCTCTCGCATGATGGATACTATTGCATTTATCCTCACTTCTTAATACCCACCGCTTTCTTACAGCACAGATCGAAGGCAGATATCATTGTAAATGTGTGCGATTTTGTTGAAAAGGCAGTCTCAGAAACATGTAGTATTCCTAACAGAGCCAGCTAGTTTGGTGGTTGAGTTATGATCCAGGTTCTAATGTGATTTTTCCCTGAGTTTTCCTTTCCCATCAAAGAATTCTCCCAGTCTTCGTTTCTTTCTTTGGAAATAACAGAATAAAATGTGGATTTTTACAAACCTCATATATTCCAGATCATCTAACTTAGGTGACGTGAGCATGGCACTGGTAAATGCAGAATTTAAAGTTTGATTCCTGCGTGGGTTGGTTCACTGTGTCCTGCTTCATGGCTAAATAGTGTATCCCCACATCATCTGCTAAAAAGTGGTGAGAACATCAAAGAAAATGGGCAGTTGGACTACATATCTGGAGTTCAGAGATGCCTTGACATAGCTGACACCTCCCAATTTTCTAATCTGGACAGCTGGATATTATGAAAGCCTATCTCATTACTTTATGGCCCCAATTCTAAATCTTCATTTAAAAAAACAAAAACAAAAAACCAAAGTTTAGATGACATCACTATGCTGCATGAGAAAGAGAATTTCTCACATGTGTGCTTTGATACACGGTGACTGCTTGGTAATGTCTGAGCACAAATCTTTCAGCAAAATTGGGAGAATATTGGAAATTATAAGCCATAAACATCATTTGGCCATGTAGGCCTGTGTGACAGCTCAGGGTTTGTAAGGTGATGTGGTTTCACTTCTGAAATGTACTTAGATTTTAGTTGAATGAAGAACTGTGTTTGCAGAACAGCATCTCCACAACCCATCGTTCCCCCAATGTATATCAATTCATCACTGGCACACCTAGGATCTTTAACATTTAGTGGATTTAAAAAAGAAAAAGACAAGTTCTATAGGTGCCAACAATGTTCGAATCAGGGCCCGTGCTTGGTATCACCTTCCTAAACGGAGGCTGCGCTCAGAATGTTTGTTCTGCTACAATTAATCACATGCTTTCCAAATGTCAACATAATTTTCATGGTCTGCTAAAAAGTAGTATTCATGATAGAGAAAAATAATAGAGTTACCATTAAAAATTGATCTGTCACTGTTCATTTTAAAATCGTTGGTTCTGCCTGAACAAACTGTATGGAATTTTAAAAGTTTCCATCCCGTGTACCCCCACATGCCTGCTTGGAAAGTTTACCTGGCTTTCTGCATTCTGCCCACATTCTGCAGTGCTATACTGAAATGAAAATATGATGAAAGAAGTATAGTAGCTTGATTCTTTCTGTAAGTCTTATCTCCATGTCCAGGTGCCATGCGCATGTAGGCGATCTCCCAGTATCTGCCATTTGTTGATATTTGAAATATGAGTGACTCTCGATAAAAAATAACAGAACTAGGGGCATCCGGGTGGCTCGGTCAGTTAAGTGTCTGCCTCCAGCTCAGGGCATCATCTCAGGGTCCTGCGATGGAGTCCCGCATTGGGCTTCCTGCTCCACGGGGAGCCTGCTTCTCCCTTTGCTTGTGTCCTCTCTCTCTGTCAAATAAATAAATAAAATCTTAAGAAAAAAAAAAACCCACAACAGAACTTTATGAGTTTGGGGGTGTTCCTAAACTTTCCAGAAATAAGGATTTTTGATAGAGGGGACAATTGCTGCCTATATTCAAGAATATTTTCTA
Source organism: Callorhinus ursinus (assembly GCF_003265705.2). Lineage (NCBI taxonomy): Eukaryota > Metazoa > Chordata > Mammalia > Carnivora > Otariidae > Callorhinus > Callorhinus ursinus. The sequence continues at coordinate 2,536,098 of NW_027397112.1, forward strand.
AAAGAGGGTCCCATGAACTAAACATGTGTTCAGGTGTCTTTACTATAAGCTTTGAGCCAGTTTCTTTTTTATGAAAATAAATGCAGCCATACTTAGAGAATTCCTCAAAGAAACCACTCTCTTCCTTGGGCTATGACATAAACCGCCCAAAGGCTAAGCTGTTATTTGTCACAGTAACTTCACATTATAGATACGGCACAGTCTGTGAGGTTCCTCTAACAAGAAACCAATAATTTGTGATCATTATGATCCAAATTCTCTCATGAGTTTTGGATTTCCACATTCCTAAATGATTATGTACATGAGGCCCAAGAAAAGAGGTCTACACAATCCATTTTACTTTTAAAAAGAAAATGAAAAGGACAAAGACCTAGAAGAGAACCTAAATATGCGGCTGACTGATATTTTTTGTATTTCAGTAATTCTATATTATATATATAGTATCACCTATATATTTCACCATATATAGGGTATCACCTATATATGGTATCGTATGTATCATATCACATATAATGGATATATCAGCACATTTTAGGCACTAGTACCCTTTACTACTTTAATACACATATTTGCAAAAGGAAATGAGAATTTGGAAACATCTGAGAAAAGGCCTAGATGGAGATTTTGACATCATTTTTATGCACAGACAAATCAAGGGACCATCAAGAGAGCATGTGTTTCAGCTGTTGCAACCCAGAACAAGTGCTTGAGATGTTAATTCCACCCACCCACTCCCTCTTCTCTGACTCGATCCCCTCATCTTGCTGAAATGGTCTGAACCTGTGTTAAATTTATAGCAAATTTTCCTGAGGAAACCTGTCTGGCCCATGCAGAAGTGAAACCTATGTCCATTAAGACACAACAATCCCTTCCTCTCCAGTGGATTAGCCCAGCCCGAGCCAGTAACAGTAAAACTCTCCTCGAGATCAATTTCCCACAAAATTTGTCACAGATTGTTGTTTAGACACATTACTTATAACTTAAAAAATAACTAGCTGCAGGGGCGCCTGACTGGCTCAGTCGGTAGACTGAGTGGTTGTGAGTGTGTGGTTCTTGATCTCGGGATTGTGAGTTTGAGCCCCATGTTGGTCTTAGAGATTACTTAGGGAAATAAAAAAAAAAAATAATAATAACTAGCTCCCAAATTCCAGACTTTCAGGGGCTGGTAATGAAATTCAATAAAGCTATTTCTTTTAAGATTTATTTTAAATGTTGGCTTCTCTTAGTTTAGCTTAATTCCCTTTAAGATTAAGGCTGTAGCCACCTTGATTTTTAGCAGGTTGATCCTCTCAGTTTCACCCTTGGCTGGGGGACGAGTGACCAAGCATCAAAATTTTCTGCATTTCACATTTTCCAAAGAAGTAGAGTGAATAAAGTTATGAATCTGAAATTGTGGATATCGTGTTTGATAGAGAATTGCTAAATTAGGGTTAAAAATATTGCATCCATCGATGGATTAGAATGGACCAGCAGTTTCCAAATATGCATCTGAGTGGTTTCATACTGAGTGCTTGGGGACCTATAATCTTTCAAAGACCTTGTTAAACTGTTTGATAAGGGGAATTATTTACTGGTTCCAGAATATTAAAATTATAAAATCAAAATTATTAATAATATCAAAAGCTAAATTGTGTAAATCCTTTAGTTACAGTAACAGAGTGGAATGTTGGTCATTTTATTTTGTTTTACATTATGTAGGTTGTAATCTCAAAAGTCTAAGTGCCTAAGGCCTAAGAAGATCTTAAAGCCACCCTGATCAAAAGTACCTGGAAAAGCTTTAAATCCAGATTCCTGGGCCCCACTCCAGACCCTAAGACTCACACCTTGCAGAGTATGAACCAGGAATCTGTATTTTAAAAGCTCCCCCAAACAGTTCTGACGAGTAGCCCTATGTACATGATATAATCTGGATCAAATTTGATTTTTTGCCAGATCCTGTGCTAAGAACAAAATCTTACACTTGTGTCCCAAATACCTAACAACTGTCTTCAAAATGTACCAATTGGCAATATTTATCTAAATTACAAATTTGTGTGCTTCTCCGACTCAGATATAAATCACTTATGATAATTTATCTTATATATTTGCCTAGATAAAAGCATATTTTTTATTACAAATAACCAGGAACCATCCAAGGATATATCTACTAGGAACTAGCTGAATAAACAGTTGCATCTAACATACTCTAGAGCTGTAGGAGGGAACAATCACTGTGTGTCCCAATTTGGAAAAATACCCAGGGTGTATTGTTAATGAAAAACAGAAAGGTGAGGTACAGAATATATTTACATTACCATCTGTGTAAGAAAGAGAGGAAAGAATAACTTAACATCTTTTTGCTCTTTTTTAGTGAGTTTTTAAAAATTGGGGCACTTGGGTGGCTCAGTCGGTTACATGTTTGACTCTTGATCTCAGGGTTGTGAGTTCAAACCCCACATGGGGCTCTGCACTGGGGTTGGAGCCTACCTTAAAAAAAAATAATTGAAGTGACATTGACATATAATATTATATTAGTAATTCAACATTATATACATTATATACATTACACCATACACATACATATCACCATAACAAGTCTAGTGACCATTTGTCAGAGTTTAATTATTTTAGATACCTCATGTTAGTGAAATCATACAGTCCCCCAACGACTGGCTTATTTCACTTAGCATAATGTCCTCAAGGTTTATCCATGCTGCTGAATAATGTTCCATTGCATATATATATATATATATATATATATATATCACATTTTCTTTATTTATTCATGAACGTTTAAGGTGTTTCCACATTTTTGCTATTGTGAATAGTGCTCCAGTGGACATGGGAATGATAATATCTCTTCAAGATTCTGCTTCAACTCTTTTGGGTCAATACCCAGAATAGGATCGCTAGATTATATGGTAGTTCTGTTTTTATGATTTTTTGAGGAATCTCCATACTTTTTTCCATAGTGTCTGTACCAGTTTACATTCCTACCAAGAATCTATACGGATTTACAATGTACCAACAATACAACGCCCAACAGGGTTCCAAATTCTTCACATCCTCATTGACACTTGTTTTTTGTTTGGGGGTTTTTTTGTTTTTGTTTTTGTTTTTTAATAATTAGCCACTCCAACAGATGTGAAGTGATAGGGACAGGAGGCAGGAGAAAATGAGGAGTTTCTAATCAGCGGGTATGAAGTTTCATTTATGCAAGATGAGTATGTTCTGGAGAGCTGCTGTACAATATTGTATTATACACTTAAAAGCTAAAGGGGATAGATTGCTGTTAAATGTTCCTACCGCAATAAACTAGAAATAAAAATTAACAAAAACCTGTCTTTACATGAGAGATGATGGACTCTGAAAAACAAACTGAGGGTTCTAGAGGGGAGGAGGGTAGGGGGATGGGTTAGCCTGGTGATGGGTATTAAAGAAGGGCACATTCTGCATGGAGCACTGGGTGTTATGAACAAACAATGAATCATGGAACACTGCATCAATAACTAATGATGTAATATATGGTGATTAACATAACAATAAAAAATAAAAAAAACCCTGTCTTTATGTTTACTTCTCATTCTCTAAAAAGAAAATGAAATACACACAAAAAACCTAGTAAATATGCTTGCAGATGAGGTGAGAAAGTTAAGGACTATGGGACTGGTAAATGTGGATAGGGCAGGAATGAGATATTTTGTGTACATTTATTATTGGTAGTAAGCCATATGAAACATATCTACAACATATTTTTAAATAACTAAAAGTGAAAAATAAAATAATTTTGCGTTATCTTATCTTAGAAATTAAATGTTTTGTCATTTCTGGATAATGCAAATTCGTAATTGTAATGAAATTTCTTGATGATACATCCGTACAAGAAAAAGAAATAATACTAGCGATCCTTCAAAAAAGACATTAAGTAAACCCAAATGTTTAGGAACATGTGTCAAGCCAGAGAATATAATAGTCTATCATCAGTCTTGGTTTGAAAGCTAAGTGCTTTCCAAATTCCCTGGAATGACTTCTTTTCTTCACCAGAGCATACTCTGATATTTTCTTGCCAAAAGGCTCTCATCTCAAATCCAACAGTCCTGAGGCAGAACATAGCAGACTCTGCCCCACTACGGTATGTTTTTAAAGCAATAACGAAGAAAAGGATAAATCCATTTGAAATTCAAAATTCTGGGGAAATTCTGGAAGTGGGTGGATAGCAGTTAACCAGCTTTGACACAGAGCCAGAACCCCTGAGAGGACACTCCCAGATTATTTTTCCTTGGTCCCCGTGTGTTTGGGACATACGAGAAATGTGTGTGTGTGTGTGCGTGTGTGTGTCTAATAATACTAGAGAAAACTGGATAATATCTGGAGGTAGAGCTTTTCTTTCATGAAATTTTGATACAAGAGAGATAATACAGATTCTCATAGTAAGATACTTCTTAAATATGACTTCATTCTTCTCTGACATGCCAAAAGAATATTTCTGAGTGTTAGGCATAGGGGGATTTCCAGTTATCCTCTGGACCTTCTCACAGCACCATGCTGAAGCTTGTAGAGGGGAAGGCAAGTATCCTAAGGCTTCCACCTACGCCCATGTTCCCAAAATACCACCTGCATCTCCAATGAGCATGGCTCTCTTGCTGCAGGCTTTGGATTATTTTCCCAAAATAAAAGACACCCAGCCCTTCATGGAATTTTTAGTCATTTTAATTCCTAAGGGGATGATTCACCAGTATAGAATTAGGTAAACATATAGGGGGAAAAAAAACTGTTGCAAATATGCAGATGTTCCTAGATGTCATTTTGATAAGCAAACTAGTACTGAACTGCTTTTGAATGACAACTGTTATACTCCCTTTCTTACTGCTTTTGAATGACAACTGTTATACTCCCTTTCTTATTGCTGATTGAACTTGTAGCGGCCATTTAACTTCATCGGTTTATATTCTGGAATATTAGAGCAATAGCTTGAACCTGTATGCAGGCTTATGCGTGAATATGTGACACTCACCCCTTGGCATTGGAACTGGATTTCAGGCCAGGTAGCAAAAGCAAATGCTTTTGCACTCAGGCTCTCCACTGAAAATGTAAAGCAACGATTTGTCCTTACTGGCCTCTGGAAGATCTAACACATAACCTCTCTGAGATTCTGTTTCCTCATCTTTAAGTCCTGACATGGCAGTGCACATGAAGGCAATTTGCATCTAATTATTTTGCCTGTGCATAATATATATCGTATGCCTTATGACATTACTCGTTATTAATAATAACCATCATCATCATCATCATCATCATTCATCTTAAATAATTTTCAACCTTGAAGGACTTTTAATGTATTTAGTTCAAGTTTATTTTTTCACAGAAGAGGAAGCTGACATTCAAGAGATGTGGGAATTGCTTGGGTCAGTCATCTAATTAATGGCAAAACAGTAGTATCTAGATCACAGGCTTACTAATTCCAGTCCAGAGTGCTTTGTGCCACATCATGTGACCTTACTGTCAGCATGGAGAATCACTCTAATTCTAGGTTTTTTTTAAAAAAAATGTGTATATATATGTATATGTACACACACATATACATATATATTTGCACAGAAAATGAAAAAAATTCTATTCAGTCTGAGTGATCTTGTTTTCTTTTTTGTAATTTTATGTCTTATTAATTTTCTTACAATAAGCAGTAATTATTTTATAAGCACTTACCAACAAACATAACTTTAAACTTATGTTGGTATTACATCACCCTATAGCTGTTTGGAAATTTCTTGAAAACAGAAAACAAATTAAGAAAGAAGATGTAAAAGTACAATTATGCTGGAATCCTAGGCCAAGGAGATGAAGGGCTTTTCTGATTTCTTTCATTTTGTTTGTTTTTGTTTTTTGCTATCCCTGCTAGTCATACATCCTCATGGGTAATGTTCCTGGAGAAAAAGAAGAGCTAGAGAATAATTTTGCCTTATTGCTTGTTCAGTCCAGCTCATTTCTAGTTGGATTTTAACTGGGCATATGGTAGGCATTAAAAAACTTGTTAAAATGTACTCCTTTTGTTAGCATGCTCTAAATCAGAGGGAGTCCAACCACGAACCTTTTCAGATGTGTTCATTTTTATGACATACACAGAAGGTAGATCTGACAATTATTTTCACCATGTCTTATTTTAGAGTAGCGATGTTAACACAAATAGGACATCTGCTTTCATTTTTTATTTTTGAGAAGGAAAGAGATTGAAAAACAAATTTAAGTCCCAAACACGTCAAGGCAGGTTTTAAGGAGCTGGATTGCCTTGATGAATCGGGATGCACGAGGGTAGCGGAGTCTTCCCCTAATCTGTTTAGGAGGATAACCATTCCTTCCTTGTCAAAGGTAGTTGGAGATCTCCATCTTTTGATCAAAGACATAGACTTATATGTGAAGATGAAAGAATTCACCCTCTATGTTTAATCAGTGCTCAACAACTTTCCATGCTACCAGACTATTGAAGAATTTACTTTTTTCTTAAGTCTATGTGTATCTTTCCATGATCATAAAGGGAAGCAGTGAGAAAGAGAGAGGGCTGTACAGCCCTGAGAGAGTCAGCATGTTCAGGTTCCAGCATCCACTCTGTTGTTAGTTGGATGATTTCCCTGAGCAGTTTAACTTTCAGCATATATTTATTGAATGAACAGCAATCTCTCTGGATTTCAGCTTCTTTATCTGGAGAAGAAGGGAATAAACAAGTGAGGTTCACCTCTGTGTATAAGAGATGGAGCTGGCTTGGAGGTGCCTAGACCTGGGATAAGGGAAAAAATTTTTTTGTGAGTGAGTTCATGGAAGGGACACTGTGCTGACTTCTGATATTAGAGCAGCTCTACTCAGAACAGGTGTAAACATTGGACTTCTAAATAAGATTTTCTTTGATTAAGGGTTTGGCTGGCAGAATAAGGAATCTGGAGACCACTGTGCTTTGTGAATTTTAGGTTTTTTTCCCAGCTCTAATATTCTATGGTTCTGGTTATTATGATGGCAATTAAAGCTAACAATTGTTACATAACATAAATGTTCTCATTTAAATATATAATTCAAAGTATGTTCTGTAGGGCACTGTGATGGTGTTTAACTTCCTCAAAGAGGAATTATACTCATCTTCTCATTTTAGCTTCTAACATCTCCAGTCTATGGACGAGTCTGACAAAACAAAGAGAATGTAAGTTGGTTGCCCAAGATCACATAGTAAGTTAGATTAGTGCCAGCATTAGGATCTAACTTTTCTGATTTCTGGTCAAGTTTTGATTCCACTAACTTAGCTAGAAATTGAAAAAATGAGCATGAGTCCGATCTGTCATTGCCCTAAGGGTTGAAGAACTTTTATAACACTTACAGAATTCTGAGATGGGAAAACCTGTTAACCACCAATGCAAGAAGCCTCACTAAATGGGATAGCTGCTCCCAGGAGCGCTGCTCCAAGGCCAACCACAAAACTTCCTGGCTTAACAAGAAGAATAGCCAGTGGTTCACGGGAAGAACTAATTTATTAATTTATTAATATTAATATTTGATTTGATTTAGAAGGATGAAAAGTCAACAAAACCTGGCTACCAGGAACCAAAATATCAGCTCCATTTTGTCAAATCTCTTAAGGATTTATCAGTGAAGTTACTTGACACATTCATAGTTGGTGATTGGTTCAACTCTACTTTCATAGCCAAGTTAAGAGGCATGCTCGTACAGCCACATACTTTATCTGTTTCCAGAGACCACAGCAATGGAGTGGGATGTAAAGGAAGAGTAAGCTGAATAGTGTCAAAGAAGTACATACCTAGATCTGTTTCTAAGAATTCCCTCTGTGGCTTTAGGTCATTCTCAGAGGTATCTCACGTGTGATAGCCATAAATTTTCCTCACTACTCGTCATGATGATATTTTATTATGCTCATTTTCCTCTGGTTCCTTCAATGATGCACATTTTTACTTCCCATCCTAATGTCCAGTAATTCTGCCACCCAGTGTTACCCAAATATTATATCCTTTTTTGCTTCTCTAGTTCAAACTTTGTTAGTATAGCTCTCTACTTTAGCTACCATGGATATTTTGTAGGCTAGATGTGGCCCATTCATTTAAGCATTTTAATCTCTATTCTGAAGTAAAGCTACGATGCAATGATGTTTGGGCCTCTCAATATCTTCCAGAGAATATATGAAATTAATATTTTAATTTTTTTTACTACCACTGTTTTAAAAATTACCCTTACCAGACATGAATCCTTGGAGTCAAGACCTTCTCTTTGACTCTAAAATTTACCTCAAACCAGTCTTAAGGGACTTCAACTTTCTTTTCCTTTTTTTTTTTTTTTAAGGTTCTTCCGTCTCTATTGAGATTAAGCCTATTCTATTTGCCCTACAGAAGTGGCCTTAAGTGCAAGGCAAATATCCCATTTAGCTTCTCAAGCTGAGACTCCCCACTACATATAGAGTCTGTGCATAGTTTAACAAGATTTCCACTGTAAATTTCCACAGAACCCCACAAAATATTTTGTCCCCATCTGTAATAACTCCGGGTTGTTTATAGAGGCAGAATAATCTGCAGAGTTACTCATATTTAGAACTACTGAAAGAATGGTTGTAGAAGTAGTACATGGCCGATGTTCCCCAAGGAAAGAACTTAAGATACAACTCTTGCCCAGTTTAATCTTGGTGCCAACATACCCAGAGACCGTGTCTTTGAAATATCCCTGCCCAAGTAGTTAAAATAAATTAAGAGGTCTGCCTATTCCAGGAATGGCCCCTAAAATGACGATTTTTTCTTCATGTCCAGTGATTATGTTTTCAAAAAGGTGCTTTTAAAAACCACCTTTTTGCTAACGAAATGCATAATCTGTCCAAAAACAAGGCTGTGGCTTAGCAGGTTGTTCTACTCGGCTTTCCAGCTGAAGGTAAACAGGATGCTTTGCTTAATTTTCCCTATTTTTCTTCATTTACAGTCATGCCATACTGTCTCCTCCTTCATAGCCCGAAGCAAATTCAGATGGAGCCACATCAATGTGGTAACACCAAGAAAAAAAACCATTTCTCCTCCTTGCGTTTAGCACAGAATCCAAAAAGAGAAAGAGTTAAAGTAAAGAAGCATACTTTCATGTGTTGGACTTTACATTTACATATTTAGAGTAATATAGAAGTAATGCTGAGAACTGATTCTAGGGAAGTTAAACATAGAACATAGATTACAGAAAAATTCCAATGTGAAAAATCCAGAACAAAGAGCATAGATGAAGTCTGAGTGCAATCTGAATATTGGTAGTCAATACTCATAGGAAAGAATAATTAGCACAATCATGAGATAGGTTTCCGACTTGATTATGAGCATTAGTGTCATAATACCTTCACTGTGCCTGATTCTTGGATATTGTATTCTTGTGGAAATGCATATTGATGGGATGCCAGTACTTTGCTAAAGCGAAGTCTATAAACATTGTCTTGTATTTAATATCTTAAAAATAAGTGCATCAGCAGAAGCCTAATTTAATATCCTTCCTTTAATTAGCTACATCCCTTAGTCAAATAATATTTTTATTTTTTTAAGCTTTTCATGTACACATGCACTAGGAGGAAAATGGGTCATTGTTGTATTGCTATTTTCATACCCTAAACATATTTTTAAAGTATTGTTTGTTATTTACTCTAATATTTAATATAAATCACAAAACTTAGCAAGGTAATAATGCCAATGCATGCAACTGTCTCTAGTTCCCAAATTGTAATTACTTTGTTATTTTATCTTGCTCTTCATTTTCTTTAACTCCTATTATGCAACTTCAGTGTTCCATAGGCGGGAATTAAGCCATCAAAGTAGATGTCATCTTGGAATTGTACATTCATAGGGCTGAGCACTGTTCCAATATGACCAATATGATGGCTATCAATCTTAAACTCCTTATTTCACCTCTGATGAATGTCTACAAACTTGTCTGTAATATTGTAAAAGAAAAAAATGATTTTTGAATGAAGCCACTCACAAAAATTCAAGAGGACTTAAAAGTTTTAAATTCCTCTTTTAAGCTAAGTCTCTTCTGTGTTTCCCTGGGGAAAATAGTCAATGAAAAATAATAGAGAAGTTGCACAGACAGTGGTGCCGTGGACGAATACACCCATCTCCAAAAGTGTTTCTGGAGATACAGAACTTATACAATGGTCACATTTCAGATGTCAGTAAGAACATTTGTCATCAGAAATAATCATTTCAGGGCGCCTGGGTGGCTCAGTTGGTTACGCGACTGCCTTCAGCTCAGGTCATGATCCTGGAGTCCCGGGATCGAGTCCCGCATCGGGCTCCCTGCTCAGCAGGGAGTCTGCTTCTCCCTCTGACCCTCTTCGCTCTCGTGCTCTCTATCTCTCATTCTCTCCCTCTCAAATAAATAAATAAAATCTAAAATAAATAAATAAATAAATAAAATCTTAAAAAAAAAACCTTAAAAAAAAAAGAAATAATCATTTCACTTTTAAAGTTTTGCGCCTTGGGGGTTGCTCAGTGCATTAAGCTCTGGGTGAAAATTGAGTAAGCCAGTGATTTGAACCCATTCAAATGTAAAAGAAAAAAAAGCACCTTGATTATTTCAAGGGTGGATCAAACTCTGGGCTTTAAGACCAAGTCCCTATCTTAACCTTTCTACACAATGGTCCTATGTGGTAGACTAAATCCAAAAAAAGTGTCCAATTTCTCATAGTGCTTTAGGCATCCTGGTCTGGGTAGATTAACTTTCCATTCATGAAATGTTTCATTCAGGTGTTCGGAAATAGTGCAGGAAAAATAAATGAAAACTTAATATGTATTTGCATCGAGTCACTTTACCATCAATAACCTGGACTTACTGGAAAATTAGAAAGACAAACTCTAAAATTGTTTATATTCTTTACAAAAATATGTTCTCCATATTTAGCTGCCCTGTTCACGTAGTAAAATGAATGTATACCTTCTGTTTCCTCTACCATAACCAGACTGAAACCTACCTATCATGTTTGGAGACACAACAGTTAGTTTAACTTAAATATTGTCCCTGTTTCAGTTGTATCTTTTTAGTTGTAAGTAAAAATGGGTGGTCCTTCAGTTACCACCTGGAAGGGCCCACTTTATCTTACAGTATTTCACATTAGTTTTTCACATTAGTATTTCCTTAGGTTACTTTCTGTGATGTAGGTTTTCTGGATGAACTATCTTTTACTCCTCATGTTATAATCCATCTCTAAATTCATGTTGCCGGAGTCAGTAAATATTTTAAATATTTGTTGCTCTTGCTTTTGTTACTTTTTTGCACCAGGGAAAAACCAAAACTCTCATTGTTGAGAAAAAGGATGACTTCATTACAATTATTAGTATTGCTAGTTATTATAATTAGTATTAGTTAGTAGGATTTTTAATATTAACACCAACAAGTACCTATTTGAGCCTTTACTGTGTGTAAGATCCAAGGGGGGACTTCTATTTACATATGAGAAGAATAGAAAATGCAAGAAGATCCCCCTAGAAAAAGGAAAAATTGAATGTGTAACTATTTTAAAAATCTGATATTTGAATAGATGTCATATAAAATGGCTCTCTCCACATGGATGGTGAGCTGTCCATCACCCCTCGTTACATCATTCCAGTTACACCAATTAGCTGATTCCACCAGTGCTTGGTTAGGGTTTTGTTAAGACTCTGCTTCAGAGTGCTAATGTATTATTTAGTTGCATATCTGTCTTTGCAGGTGCCCAGGAAATGAGTTTGCTGTCAGGATGTCTTGGTGCTAAAAGGAGTGCCGTCATGTGAGTCTTCATACCCACTGTTGAGGCAGTAACCTAATCCTAAACTCAATCCTAGTATTTCACTGATGTGTGCACGGATTTCACATCACTGGTACATCTCCAGCTCCTAGAATCGAGCTTAGTATATGCTGTTGAAACAGTCACAGGCTTTAAAAAAAAAAAAAAAAAATGGAAGTAAGAGCTCTCACTAATTGGGAACTGTTAAATCGGAAGAAAAAAAATAGACCATTTATTTGCAAGTGAACAGCTTATTTAAAATTTTAAGATATTTCATATCCACCTGAGAGAACGTGGAAGCTGGAAACATAGAGCTTCACCCCTCTGCTTTTAAGGATGGCTGAAGTTAGAAGTTCTTTCACATTCTCTTATTTCAGTCAGAAAGCAAGCTTTGGCTAAATTATCATTCATTTCTCAATAACCCCCTGGTTTAATTCTGTTCTCTAAAAAAAAACCTTGAGCATTATTCTAACAGACTTTTAAAAGTATTCAGTCCAAAAACGGGATATAAGCATTGTCATCATCTCTCATTTAGAATTAAATTCCATTGTACTATTGACAGTCACTTTATCCGAGAGTCAGATATGGAATCATCCCACAAGTAACTCACCTGTGGCTTCCAGCCCTCTAGCCTTAGGCTTTTCCTGTCTCAGCCTGAATGTCAGACCTATGCTGTTGCTGCATTGGATCCACTAGATCAATCTGGATATGGCAGCTGACCTCCCCGACTCCATCACAGAACACTGGCCAACGACCTTGAATTTCTGGAGTAGGGATGCATATTCTGTGCCCTTTATCTCTGTTAAGAGTAGTGTAAGCTTTTAGGCTTTAGGTTTTGAATTGCTTGTGAAAAGGGCACTGAAAAATGTAAACCACGAGCAGCTGCGGGAGCCTCCTTCTGTCCAGGAAGCATTTAATTTGCTTACACTGGCCTATTGGCGGCCCAACCTGCGGAAAGTGGATATTCTCCTTTAGACTGTCATGGTGCAGACTGGCTGACAGTTTTTTGTCAGTCAATCCAGTCATCTAAATCACTTCTTTGTATCTGAACCTGGGAAAAAATAGCAGTAAGGGAACGACCTAGGATGTGGTTATCATGAGATAATCAACCCCCTGGGGAGATCTGACACACCTGTGCTATTCTGTCTTAGGCCGGGGACCGTGATTAAGGCAGAAAAAACTGCTCCCTGTCTCCTTCACCCCATCACACTTTGATACAGCAGGAACCACCAGCCTGTAAATACATCCCCTGATAAAATCAGCTCACCTTGCACCCATGACTGCCGTCCACAAGAAGTGGCAAATAGCACAGGAAGCCATAGACTGTTATTATTTTACTTCCCTGACAAGGATTCCCAGATAAAAATCCATTGCAAGAGCAGTGTCTGTTGAGAATAAAGGCCATGCCTGGGTCCACTGGGATTTACCCTGTAAATCATACCTGCTCCACCTGGGGCAGGCCACCTTGCGGAAGGCTGTTGGGGACAAAATCCTCTCCATCAGTGGGTTAGTGCCTGTGAAATCACTCTGTGTAACAGGAAAGACAAGAGCGCTCTTTATTTCCTTTGGGTCCAAACCTGTTTTGCCCATGAGCCTTCGGTCACGAACAACTTTCCTGCCAGGTGAAATGGAGTGTTTACAGGCATGGAAAAAAAATTTAAAAAGAAGACGAAATTTTTTATTTCCCTTCTCCACAGTAAATGCGTTTCATTACAGCAGACTTCTCAGGCTAGGTGCCAGAAATCTCACATATGAAGGAAAACTAGTTAAAATAAAACAAAACCAATCCCACCCATTTTGATTTCAATGTGGAAAAACTCTCCATGTGGGTCAGTTATAAAATAAAATTTCAGAGCCACACCAACTGAACCTGATGTGTACAGCGGGTTTGGGGGATTCACGCTCACCCTTCTTCCCATGGAGAAGGTGGCATTCTAAGCAGAAGGCATTCTGCTTTGTCGCCAGCCAGAGTGAGTTTACCACTGAGGTGGTCTGTATATTACATGCAATAACTGATCTGTGGATTCATGCTTAAATCTGAAATATGTTTCCACAAATTCATAAACCGGTCAATGCAATAGAAGAGTACAGGGAAATGTGTATCCTTTCATGAATTGTGTGATTCCTTGATAATTTTTTAATCATTTTAATGCCCAGTCTGGCTGGAAGAGGCAGGGGGGGGGGTCCGAAATGCAAATAAGTTGCAGGTGGATATTTTAAAATGCAAATAGCATCTGGGAGGAGTGAGAGGGTCTTAGAAAGTGGTTCCTGAGTTAAGTCTTGGGGACAGGTGTTAAGTCAAAAGGACATTGGGGGCCAGAGGGTTCAGAGTGGGATAAAACAAGTTGGTCTTTGAGTGAATGCCTGATTTTCCCTCAACAGTGGCTTTGAGTGCTGTCAGGTCTCCATATCCCTTCCAGCAATTGGTATTATCACACCTTTTCTTTAGTTTTGCCAATCTGATAAGTATGAGAAGATATCCTGCTATTTTGCATTTTCCTAATTATTAGAGTGCGTGAGCCTTCTCTCCTGTGCTTATTGGTCGTTCAGAAATCCCCTTTTGTGAATTACTTATTTCAGTACTTTGCTCATTTTCTGTTGTTATTTTCCTTACTTTTTTTTCAATATGTATGTGTAAATTGTTCTAGTAACCTTTATCAATGGCTGATTCATCCTCAGTAATTGGTAATCATTAATTTATCATATAAATTCTATTATGTACTTGGAACAATCCTGGGCTTCCCAAACTGTTCCTTTGATTGGTTTGTCCATTTCTCTGTAAATTCTCTTATTTGTAAGATTCTCACGTAGCATGCAATCTGTTGTTGTTATTGTTGTCGTTAAAACGTATCTAAGAGAGCCTGTGAGTGGCTAATGGTGAACAATCTCCTTCCAACATGTTTTTACATGTTTTTCTGCTGGACCTTTAAGAATTTCTAAAGTTCTAGGTTTTGCTTGTTTACTTGATTACTTATTTGTTTGCTTGTAATTGTTAATTTATGGAGAAGTCTTCCCACACATTTAGGAAGGGTGAAATTGACTATCACACACCTAAGATTTTAAGTTCTTGGGCACAAATTAAGTTTTGCCCATTCGAGACTCCCTCGTTGCTTCTCAGGGCATGTAGGAGGAGGTTGAATCCCCCTCAATTTTTCATGAATAGGTGGCTTTCTGAGGAGGAGAATTCTAGCCTCATCCACTCCAGGCAGATCAAGATCACTTTTCTTGCCTCTTCTGGAGCTTTAGAATTCCAGCCCCTGGCATCTCGGCTACCTCATCAATTCATTCATAATGTTCTGCATTCCCATCTTTTATTATTTTTTAAAATTTATTTTCTTGGGGCGCCTGGGTGGCTCAGTCGTTAAGCATCTGCCTTCAGCTCAGGTCATGGTCCCAGGGTCCTGGGATCGAGCCCTGCGTCAGGCTCCCTGCTCCTCGGGAAGCCTGCTTCTCCCTCTCCCACTCCCCCTGCTTGTGTCCCCTCTCTCGCTGTGTCTCTCTGTCAAATAAATAAATAAAATCTATTAAAAAAATAAAAAATAAAATTTATTTTCTTTATTGCACTGAAGGATTACCACTCCACCCGCAAATCTTACTCTTTAAAGTGAAGCTATATAGTACATATTATTATTGAATGTTTCATCTGTAAATTCTGTGTGTTCTCATAAAAATAACTCCTCTCGAGTTCACACCAGAAAGTAGCCACCCATCTCATGTTTTCCAAGTCTGTAGTGCTTCCATTCCTGGAATAAGCCCTACTTCATCATTATATTTTAATATGGATCAAATCTACTCTATTATTTTTTTAATTTTTACATTATTTTATAAAATATATTCATCTTATATTTCGTTCTTTCTATTGTCTTCATCTGGTTTTGGTATGAAGATGTACAGAATTGTAAAGAATTGAGGGACCTCTATTTACCTCTTTTATGACCATCTGAAAATAGTTTTTAAAATAATGTACCTTTATGTTTTAGATACTGCCTTATAGATGATCTCTAAAGTTATTTAACCTGTGTAGTGTTTTGTTTTGCTTTGTTTTGTTATTTTTGATAACTGGTTCAGTTTTATTAACAATTTTTGGTATTATGTGTCCCATTTTTCTCGAGTCAATTTTGATAATTCATACTTTTTTCTTTAAAAGTATCCATTTGATCTAAAATTTCAATATTTCCGAAAATGGTATTGGTATACTTTCTAATTTTTTTAATTCTTGATTTGTAGTTTTATTCATATTTTCATAGCTGATTTTGTGCATTTTTGCTTTCTCTCCATTTTTTCCTAAATAATCTTTCTAATGATTTACGTTGTCTATTCAAAAAATAGTTTTAATTTTCTTGATCCTTATTATGAACGACTTTAAATTCAAACTGAATTAATACATTGAAGCCATTTAAAATAAAGCCTTGAAAAAGAACAATCAAATCAAATCAAATCTAACCATGCCCTGCAGAGATTAAGTATACAATCATTGCAAGCTAACTTTTATTGTTATTTTCATTTCTCTTTTATATCTCTGAATTCATTAATGACTGCTTTTATTTTTGGAATTTCTCCTTTTTGATTTCATTTATTTTTCTTTTGTTTATCTATTTTCTTAAGTTAAATGCTGCTCCTCATTTTTTATCAGTTTTAGTGTTTATGCATGTGAATTTTTCTCTTAAATATTTAATTGAATCTCACAAATGCTATTCTATGGGTTTCATTTCGTTAATAGTCATTTCATTGCTATATAAATTTCCAATAATCTTGGATTTATTTTCAGTTTTAGTCAACAAGTTTTTATAGATTTTTATTTCCTTACTTGTTTTTTTTCTCTTTAATTTTGTTACCCTTTTATTTTGATGAGGAAATGTTCTCTGTCCTGCTGTCCTATTTCTGCTTCCTTGGAATTTACTAAAGTTTTATGGTGGCTTCATATACTGTTGGTTGTGAATATTATATAGGCCCTTGTAAAGGCCTCTTCTCTTTTTCCAGAATCTAGAGTTACACACACACACACACTCACATTATTAGATCTCTGTATCTATTTTTTCTAGAGTTTTTAATTTTCATATTTATTTTTGATCCCCGTACTTGTCATGAGTAGGGGAGATAAGTTGCCATCTACTATTTTCGGGATTCTGTGTACTTTTAGTATTTCCTGTAGCTTTTGTCTTAAGAAATTTGCCAGTATGTTGTTTGGTGCATGGTGACTCATACCTATTAGATATTGTGAATTGAGAGTTTTCATGTTCACTATGTAGTCATTTTAATGCCCTTTCCTCTGAATCCATCACTGTTTATATTAAGATTAGGATCTTTATTTCCTTTGATCATTAATTTGCTTATTATTCCTCACTCCACATTTTTATGTTCAGTCCCCTCCCACCATCCCTCCATACCCTCCCTTGGTTAAATCCCTCACTTTGGGTGTCATGTTTAGGTGATACAGAATTGCAGTCTGCACTGAGCTCTACAGTGTAGAGTTGTAATCTTGTCTGGGAGGGGCTTTTATTTTCTTTCCGGCCTTTACATTTTTATAGAATTTACATCTGCTGATAAAAGTCTAAAAGTATAAACCATGATCTAAGTTATACTTTCCATATGTATCACCGCTGCTGCTTTTTATCCTACTTTTGCAAAATGATTTGGCATTTCCTGTGTTGTTGTGTTGTGTGGCTCCGTCTCGTTATTCCAAAGTCTCAGTAACTATTTTTCACTCTACTGGACTCTGCAATCAACATATTCCTTTCAGCTCCCTCTTCTAGAGAATATTGATGGAGCAACTGAAATACTACGTTTGCTCTTCTTTTTACTTTACCTAATTTTTTGTCCTCTGCACTGTTATCAGAATTTAATCAATTAAATTATTTTTTAGTTCCTTTAGTCCTTGCATTCATACTTATAAATATAATTTTACATTATCATTTGTTTCAAATACTTTAAATTGTATCTGTTAAAATCCAGGTATAAAAAAATCAGCATATGACAGTATCTCATAACTTCTAGCTCTGTTCTTCTCCCAAATTTTGACTTTATTTGACCTGTTATTTGTCTTGATCATATATATATATCAGATATATATATATACACACACATACATATGTATATCACTGTATCATATATGTCATACTATGTATAAATACTGTACAGGCAAACCTCATTTTATTGTACTTTATTTTATTGTGCTATGCAGATATTGCCTCTTTTACAAATTGAAGGTTGTGGCAACCCTGTGTTGAGCTGCATTTGCTCATTTTGTGTCTCTCTGTCACATTTTGGTAACTCTCGCAGTATTTGTATGAAAAATATTTTTCATATTTGTTATGGTGATCTGTGATCAGTGATCAATATGACTTGCTGAAAGCTCAGATCATGGTTAGCATTTTTTAGCAATATTTTTGAATTAAGGTATATACCTTCTTTTCTTAGACGTAATGCTATTGTATGCTTAATAGACTACCATATAAACATAACTTTGATATGCACTGGGAAACCAAAAAATTCATTTGACTCCCTTTATTGTGATATTTGCTTTATTGCAGTGGTCTGGAACCCAACTCTCAATATCTCTAAGGTCTGTCCGTATATATACACACACACACAGTACATAGTATGTATGTCATATAATATGCCATATATCATATTGCATATATATAGATCAATATATATATATAACATTTATATTATGTAATTCATAATCTTTAACTCTGTTCCCATTCTAAACCCATTGTCTTTGCAGCCTTAGGCAGATGGTTACATGGCTGACACCTGAATTTTTCCTGTTGTTGAGTGCTCCTCCAGCCATTTCTTCAAAGAAGGGCTCTAGGGAAACACTTTCCCTGAGTTTGTCCATACACAGTAGCATTTGCTCATTTCTTTTAAATCAAATAACAGTCTCCACATAGATACATACCTGTCTTTACACAGAAGACAATCCTGGTTGCCCTTTTATTATTACATATTGTCTGTGTAGGTTGTGAATTTTCCATGGATCACTTACTGCTGGAAGCATATTGGAGGTGATGGGGAAGAGACAGGGCTGTGTTACCTTGTAGATGCAATCCTCAGCAATGGACAGTAAAGCTCCTTCTGACCGTGTGTGTGCGTGCACATGTGTGTGTGTGTGGGGGGAATGCCATCTGTCGGGCTGCTTTACAACATAAAGTCTCTCTCCCATATCCTGCCTCGTTTACTGACTGCTTCCTGCACATATGGGGTATAGATCTGGATGTTTCCCTCTACATTCTAACCCGCCCCATTATCTTGTTTTGCCAAACAGATCCAAGAAGTTCCCATTGCCAATCCAATTACTCAGTTTTCATTGTTCCCAACAACAGATAAGGGTTATTCCTTCCAGGGTGCCCACCTACTTTGGAGAGCCGTGTCCTGCTGCCTCTGTTAGAGATAACGTAGGTGCAGGTGTGCGCTCACTCTTCCCAGCTCCCTGTTTGATGATCAGTGCAGTCGGCAGCCCTTGAACATTTCCTATGGTGCCAGGTTACAGATGCCTCTTTGTTTCCTTGAGGATGATGTCTGTGTTCATTTTTTTCTTTCTCAACCTTGTTTTGGGGTGATTTCCAAGAAGTGAAAAGAGCATACTTGTCTCCACCCTGATAATCTTAAAACAGGAATATCATTCCACTGATTTGGGTTTGTAGTATTTTAATTATTCAGTTTTAAGTATTTTGAAATTTCTCTTGTGTTTTCTTTCATGTATTCATGATATATATAAAAGTTTAATTTTTAGGTTCTAAACAAGTAGGTTTGGGAACTACTTCTAAAATCATTTCCACTTTTATTTCACTATGGTTAAAGAAAATGTTTTATTTTTAAATTTTTAAAAGATTTTATTTATTTATTTGACAGAGAGAGAAAGACAGCGAGAGAGGGAACACAAGCAGGGGGAGTGGGAGAGGGAGAAGCAGGCTTCCTGCCGAGCAGGGAGCCCGATGCGGGGCTCCATCCCAGGACCCTGGGATCATGACCTGAGCCGAAGGCAGAGGCTTAATGACTGAGCCACCCAGGTGCCCCAAAGAAGATGGTTTTAAGTAATATTTTAAATGTGTTGATATTCTTTTTGGCCTAGAGATTTTTCTTTTTCTTTTTCTCTGTAAATATCTTATGTGGGCTCGAAAGTGACAAATCTGTTTAAAAGTTGGGTTCATTAAAGAGGGCACATTCTGCTTGGAGCACTGGGTGTTACGCACAAACAATGAATCATGGAACACTACATCAAAAACTAATGATGTAATGTATGGTGATTAACATAACAATAAAAAAATTATTAAAAAAATAATAAAATCTTAAAACAAAAAACAAAACAAAACAAAACAAAACAAAAAGTTGGGTTCAGAGAATCAGTTTGATCAGGCTTGTTAAGTATACCCTTTCAAATCTTGTGATTATTACTAGTTTTTGCCAATCAGATCATTTTTTTTAGAAAAATGTTTTAAAATGTTCTGAATATAATTATAGATTTGTCATTTTCTTTTTGTTAGTCTGTCCATTATCACTTTATGTATTTCAAGGCTTATTTTTAGGTTTATACTAATTCCTATTATTGTAGCTTTTTGGTGTGTTATTATTATAATTATTAATGATTAAGAAACAATTTCCTTATATCCAATGCATGCTGCTCATATTAAAATCTATTATTCAATATTTATGTTGCTATAGAAGCTTTCTTTTGCCTACTATATATTTTCCATCTATTGTTTTAAACATTTTTGTATCATTATGTAAATTTTTCCCTAAACAACGTATTTAGGAGATATTTAGATGTACAATCTGAGATTCTTATGCTCTTGGTAGGCAAATTAAGTCTATTCAAATTTGTTCTGATTACTGATGTTATGGATTATTTTCTGTCATCTTATTTTGTATTTCTATTTAATTATTATTTTCATTCCTTTCCTGATTTTGTAGATTAATTTTTTGAAAACTATTTTGTTCCACTACTGTTTTAAAAGTTATGCTTTGTAGGGGCACCTGAGTGCCTCAGTCATTTAAGTGTCTGGCTTTGGCTCAGTTCATAATCTCAGGTTCCTGGGATAGAGCCCCACACCAGACTCGGTACTCAATGGGGAGTCTCCTTCTCCCTCTCCCTCTGCTCCTCCCCCTGCTCGTGCTTTCTCTCTCAAATAAAAAATAAAATCTTTTTTAAAAAAGTTGTGCTTTGTGGGGCGCCTGGGTGGCTCAGTCGTTAAGCGTCTGCCTTCAGCTCAGGTCACAATCCCAGGGTCCTGGGATCGAGCGCCGCATCGGGCTTCGCGGGAGGCCCGCTTCTCCCTCTCCCACTCCCCCTGCTTGTGTTCCTTCTCTCACTGTCTCTGTCTCTCTCTGTCAAATAAATAAATAAAATCTTTAAAAAAAAAGTTATGCTTTGTATTTTCTTTATTCTTTAAGGAGTACCTTTGAATTTTAGTATGCAAATCTGCAGGTGCCTTTATATTTTTCCAACAAAGCTTACAATTATTCAGTCTAAATCCTTATCATCAACAAGGATATTTGATAACTCCTCTAGGACTCTAGGCTTTATGCAGGAAACCCAATTCCTAATTCATTGGGATTATATTTATATTATACAATGCTGAAATCAATTCTATTTCTGTCAGTATTAAAATTTTAGTTCCTAAGTTCTTCAAATCCAGTGCATAATATTGTTTAAACTTCTCATTTCTGAAATCTAGGGATTTACCTTTCCACTGTTATTTTGTTTTACTTTCGTTATATTTTATAAAGCATTTATGCACATTTAATGTGTGTGTGTAGGGTGCTTTCTTCATATTCCTCATTCCGTTTCCTTGTGTGTCCTGCAAATAATTAACATCCCCCTTTCTGGGCCTCAGAAAGCCCTAATATGTAGGATTTTCCCATTTCCATGTGTAAATACTCCTACTGCAGTCAATGTCAAGGTACCAATACAACAAGAACGCACTCTCAAAATTCCTGAACATTTAACCATCAGCTCTTACAAGGGCAAGTAACAGTGTACAGCACTGTTAAATTACCGTGCAGTTAAAGTCGGAGAAACTCCGCCGTTTTGATTAAGTGGAACTGTCATTGGACGCAGCAATGTGCATTTTTATATGCATCCTTGTGGTTTGGAGTCAGTGGACCATACATTGGCAATCGTACTCTTTGGTATTAGCAAGAACGTAGGTTGGAAGAGGCCATAGTTACCGCTAGTGGGTAGCAATATTTTAGTTGTGGACTGGCATTTTGATTACTCTTTTAAACATCTTTCTCGTAAAACCCAAGTTTTACTATATCACAAAACCCCAGTTTTTATTAACCTCAATTAATAAAACCACCTTCTCCTGAGTTTGCTAGAGACTAAATATTTGTTTTCCCCCAAAATTCATATGTTGAAACCCAATGCCCATTGTGAGGGCATTTGTGGGTGCAGCCTTTGGGAGATGATTAGGTCCTGAGGGTGGAGCCCCTATGAAAGGGAGTAGTGCCTTTATAAAAGAGACCCCAAAGAGCTCCCTCAGTCCTTCTGCCATGCAAGGTCACGACATGAAGACAGATGGCTGTAAACCAGAAAGTGGGTTCTCACCAGACATCAAATCTGCAGGTGCCTTGATCTTGGTTGGACTTGACAGCCTCCAGAACTGTGAGAAATAAATTTCTGTTGTTTGTACGCTACCTAGTCTGTGGTATTTTGTTATAGCAGCCCAAACATACTAAGATATCACTTAAGCCACAAACATTAAACATCATCCTGATTCTTCTGCATCTCTTCTTAACAATAATCCTAAAACTTATTTCCAAGTATTCTGCTTCTTTCCATTTCCATTACAATCACCCTAATCAAAGCCACCATTAATGTTTATCTATATCTGCACCATCCTGTATTGTAAGTATTTGCCATATGAATGAAGCTACTGAGCACTTAAAATATGGCTAAACTGGGTATAAAATGTGACTATAAAATGCACACTGGATTTTAAAAGCTTAGTACCAAGGAAGAATGTAATATATCCCATTAATATGTTCACATATTGATTACATGTTGAAATGATAATATGTTGGGTAGTTTGGGTTATATTAAATATATGAATAAAATTACTTTCCCATTTCTTTTTTCTTTAAAGATTTTAGTTATTTATTTGAGAGAGAGAGCACAAGCAGGGGCAGAGGGAGAGGGAAAAGTAGGCTCCCTGCTGAGCAGGGAGCCCAACATGGGGCTCAATCTCAGGAACCTGGGATCATGACCTGAGCCCAAGGCAGATGCTTAACCGACTGAGCCATCCAGGTGCCCCCTGTTTCTTTTCTCTTTAATGCGGCTGTAAGTAAATTAAAAACTATATACGTGGCTTGCATCGTATTTCTATTGACCTAAAAACACTGGTCTAAACCTTTGAAATAGCTTCCTAAGTAGTTTCTTGGCATCCACTTTAGCCCCCTCCTAAAGCCCGTACCTATTGTCTAGTCCCCAGACCACACATGATCTCACAAAACTGTGAATGAGATTATGTCACTCCCTGACCCAGTATCTTTCCCATTTCATTTGAAATAAAACTGAATCTCCTCATCATGCCCTGCTGGTTCATATGCGATCTAACCTCAGTCTAGGCTTCCAAACATAACTAGCTGTGTGGTAATTTGCCCTGCTGGTCTTCTTTCAGTTCTCATCAAAATCATTCCTACCTCAAACTTTTGCATTTGTAGATCTCTCTACCAAGAAATATCTTTCCCTCAGAGCTTTGTATGACTCACTTTTCCTCATCATTCAACTCAAATGCTACCTCATCATCTTTTTCTTTTTTAATAAAGGTCTTTCATAACCACCAAATATAGAGTGGTCGAGATTTATATTAGGGATATGGAGCTATATTACTTGAACGTGCCTTGTCATCTTCAAGGGAGATTTAACTAGGTAAAATTATTTTTGTATATATTTTTACCAGTAGAAATTAAATCCCATGAGAATAAAGATCTTGGACCTCACTTCTTGTACATATATGTCCTCAACAAAGATTTATTGAATGGATGATAGAGTTAGACAGTCTTGAATTTAAATGTGAACTCTACCACTTACTAGTTAAGTAAAATTGAGAAATGTTCTTTATTCTATTTGAGCCTTTTTCTATTTCTCATTAATATGAGATAAATGTTAAACACAGTGTTTGGCCCATAGTTTGTGCTTACTATGTTGTTGGTATTACTAGAACTATTATTTTTTTACTATTATTAATGTATGACAAAGTGTGGAAGAATTGTCACAAAGACAAATGCATGAAACTTATGTGTTGTCATTTTTAAGGAAGAGTTGCTTAGGACCTACTTCAGGAGAAGCAGTTGTGTTTTTCTTCTTTCATGGAAATTTCATTTGCTGGATTTACTGAAATTGTGTCACTGTTACTTTGGAGAATCAGTCAAAGACTCTTAAAATATTCTTGATCTAAAAATTTATACATTAGAATCCTACTAAAAATATGAATACCTAAGGTATGACTCAGTCATACAAAACATAATACACACACACACACACATACACACACACACCCCTCACAGCTTCAGTTAGGAAAACTGTAAGCAAGATTGACCTAATGCGGCTATTCAGAAGCACAAGGCATATTTCCTGTCCTGAAAAATTTAGCAGTAAAGGAAGCTCTTAAACAATATTTAATCCAAAATCATCTAAACATATTTGATTCATAGATTCCTTTCTGTTCTTTTTACCAATTTTCTTACTTTGGCTCTAAGTTGTAAGGGATATCCTTTGGTAAATGAAGATTTGAGGTAGTTCTCAAGATTCTGTGAATTGCAAATGAAAAGGAAGTGAAAAAGAAGTAGGCTGAACTTTGTGTAGTCCAGCTTGGACTTGACTGATCATAACCCATATTCAGTGCTACTTAAGACTAAAATAAAAACTAAAACAAACAACAACAATTAAAAACCATGACTTTGTGGAATGTACCAATGCTTTTACCTTAATCAAAGGAGAAAGCTTATCACAGTGTTTGGAGGTAGGATTTTTGCTGAAGAGCAAATCCCGAGTGATGGCCTGAATCAAAAACGTAAGAGCAAGGCCAGATATGAGATCATAACCGGAGCGTCAAATCCGAGACCATACAGAACTGGAGATAAAAGCAAAAGGAAGCAGCCCAAGACTTTTGCTTTCAATAGGGCTGGTATGTCAGAGACTTCCGTTTGCTGGTAGCAGAGTAAATCAGCTTGAATTTAAAGTATGGGCTCAGAGCAAACTCATCATTTTAGGCATATATTTCTCCCTAACGTACAAATGAAATCAGTCTTGACTCAGTTGAAATCTATTTTTGTTCACACCTCTACAGATTACAAAATATAAATTTTAAGTAATCTGTTATGATGCCTGTATAATGTCATCTCTTAGCTTTGGCATTTTTCAACTTAAATGAAGACAACTGCTTTAAACTTTACTTTGAAGAAGTCATACCCTTAGATGGTTTAAACTACTATCTGAGAAACATGTTCTTGTATATTTGAAATTTTTCAAGCTTGAAAATTTGGTATTTCCCAGCTGCTCATTTCTAATTTATGACAATTAATAACAATAATCTTCTAACTTGCTTGGGAATTTTAAAATAGTAACTTTTTATTCTTGAAAGAATTGAAAACATTTTATTCTTTCTAAATTTTCGATATCCTATGCTGCTTGCCTAGACTAAAAAAAATAGGACAAATACTGCAAGAAAATAAGATTTTATTTTGGAATCATTCAACTTCTGACCCAATTTCTACAGAAATTAATGGGCTCACTCATTTGAGTAATTGCAACACTAAGGAAATCTTCCAGATTCAGTGTGCTGTGTATCTTGCTCACCAATTTACAATTGAATAGAAACTCACCTGGAATATTCTTACTGACAAGATTACCCCTACCCCAGTTTTCAAAGTAGACTCTGATGTTAGATTTTTTTTTTTTAACTGATTGTTTTTACTGTGATATCCCATCCACTGTTTCTAAATTCTTTAAGCCTGAAGGTTTCCCAGCATTCCTAGAGGACTGATTGGCTTGGATGAAGGGAAAAAAAAAAAAGTACCTGAAAATTTCAAGAGAGTGGTCAAGAAAATATTACTGTTTCACATAGAGTGAGAAATTATGCATATACCCTGTAACTAAATATTCCTTAGACCCACACACTTGGCTCTTTGTAAAAAGTCTGTTAGAATCTGGAAACATACAAGAAAAGGAAGAGAATATAGAATGATTTGGGATATTGGCTTTTTTTAAATTTTATTTTATTATGTTATATTAGTCACCATACAGTACATAATTAATTTTTGATGTAGTGTTCCATGATTCATTGTTTTCGTATAACACCCAGTGCTCCATGCAATGTATGTCCTCCTTAATAACCATCACCAGGCTAGCCCATCCCCCACCCCACCCCTTCCCCTCTAAAACCCTCAGTTTGTTTCCTGGAGTCCATAGTCTCTCATGGTACGTCTACCCCTCTGATTCCGCCTCCCCTCCATTTTTCCCTTCCTTCTCCTAAAGTCCTCCATGCTGTTCCTTATGTTCCACAAATAAGTGAAACCATATGATAATTGATTTTCTCTGCTTGACTTATTTCACTTAGCATAATCTCCTCCAGTCCCATCCATGTTGTTGTGAAAGTTGGGTATTCAACCTTTCTGATGGCTGAGTAATATTCCATTGTATATATGGACCACATCTTCTTTGTCCATTCATCTGTTGAAGGGCATCGCAGGCTCTTTGCACAGTTTGGCTATTGTGAACGTTGCTGCTATGAACATTGGGGTGCATATGGCCCTTCTTTTCACTAAATCTGTGTCTTTGGGGTAAATACCCAGTAGTGCAATTGCTGGGTCCTAGGGTAGCTCTATTTTTAGTTTTTTGAGGAACCTCCACACTCTTTTCCAAAATGGCTGTATCAACTTGCATTCTCACCAACAGTGTAAGAGGGTTCCCCTTTCTCTACAACTTCTCCAACATTTGTTGTTTCTTGCCTTATCAATTTTTGCCATTCTAACTGGTGTAAGGTGGTATCTCAATGTGGTTTTGATTTGAATTTCCCTAATGGCTAATGATGATGAACATTTTTTCATGCGTCTGTTAGCCATTTGTATGTCTTCTTTTGAGAAGTGTCTGTTCATGTCTTCTGCCCATTTTTTGACTTGATTATTTGTTTTTTGGGTGTTGAGTTTGAGAAGTTCTTTATAGATCTTGGATATCAGCCCTTTGTCTGTAGTGTCATTGGCAAATATCTTCTCCCATTCTGTGGGTTGCCTCTTTGTTTTGTTGACTTTCCTTTGCTGTGCAGAAGCTTTTTATCTTGATGAAGTCCCAAATGTTCATTTTTGCTTTTGTTTCACTTGCCTTTGGAGATGTATCTTGAGAGAAGTTGCTGTGGCTAATGTCAAAGAGGTTACTGCCTGTGTTGTCCTCTAGGATTTTGATGGATTCCTGTCTTACATTGAGGTCTTTCATCCATTTTGAGTTTATCTTTGTGTATGGTGTCAGAGAATGGTTGAGTTTCATTCTTCTGTATATAGCTGCCCAATTTTCCTAGCACCATTTATTGAAGAGACATTTTTCCATTGCATATTTTTTCCTGCTTTGTCGAGGATTATTTGACCATAGAGTTGAGGGTCCATTTCTGGGCTCTCTGTTCTGTTCCATTGGTCTATATGTCTGTTTTTGTGCCAGTACCATGCTGTCTTAGTGATCACAGCTTTGTAGTATAGCTTGAGGTCAACGAAACTAGAAGCTGGTTCTTTGAAAGAATTACTGAGATTGATAAACCACTGGCCAGACTTAGCCAAAAGAAAAGAGAAAGGACCCAAATTAATAAAATTATGAATGAAAGGGGAGAGATCACGACTAACACCAAGAAAATAGAAACAATTATTAGAAATTATTATCAACAACTATATGCCAATAAATTAAGCAACCTGGAAGAAATGGATGCCTTCCTGGAAACCTATAAACTACCAAGACTGAAACAGGAAGAAATTGACAACCTGAATAGGCCAATAACCAGTAACGAGATTGAAGCAGTGATCAAAAACCTCCCCAAAAACAAGAGTCCAGGGCCTGATTAATTCCCTGTGGGAATTCTACCAAACATTTGAAGAAGAAGTAATACCTATTCTCCTGCAGCTGCATCAAAAAATAGAAACAGAAGGAAGGAAATTTTCCAGATTCATTCTGTGAGGCCAGCATTACCTTAATCCCCAAACGAGGCAATGACCCCATCAAAAAGGAGAATTTCAGACTGATATCCCTGATGAATATGGATTCCAAAATTCTCAACAAAATCCTAGCTCATAGGAAGGATCCAACAATACACTAAAAGGATCATCCACCATGACCAAGTGGGATTTATCCCTGGGATGCAAGGGTGGTTCAACATTCACAAATCAATCAGTGTGATAGAACACATTAATAAGAGAAGAGAGGAAAACCATATGGTCCTCTCAATTGATACAGAAAACCCATTTAATAAAATACAGCATCCTTTCCTGATTAAAACTCTTCAGAGTATAGGGGTAAAGGGAACATTCCTCAAGTTCATAAAATCCATCTATGAAAATCTCACAGCAAATATCATCCTCAGTGGGGAAAAGCTGAGAGCCTTTCCCTTAAGATCAGGAACGTGACAAGGATGACCACTCTCTCCACTTTTGTTCAACATAGTACTAGAAGTCCTAACAACAGCAATCAGACAACAAAAAGAAAAGGTATTCAAACTGGCAAAGAAGAAGTCAAACTCTCTCTTCACAAATGACATGATACCTTAGGTGGAAAATCCAAAAGACCCCATCCCCAAATTACTAGAACTTATACAGCAATTGAGTAATGTGGCAGGATACAGAATCAATGCACAGAAATCAGTTGCTTTCTTATACACTAACAATATAACTGTAGAAAGAGAAATTAGAGAATCGATTCCATTTACAGTAGCACTCAAAACCATAAGATACCTCGGAATAAATCTAACCAAAGAGGTAAATGATCTATACTGTAGGAACTACAGAACACTCATGAGAGAAATTGAAGAAGACACAAAAAGATGGAAAAACATTCCATGCTCATGGATCGGAAGAATAAACATTGTTAAAATGTCTATGCTGCCCAGAGCAATCTATACCTTCAATGCCATCCCTATCAAAATTCCAGTGACATTTTTCAAAATGCTGGAACAAATAATCCTAAAATTTGTATGGAATCAGAAAAGACCCCGAATCGCCAAGGAAATGTTGAAAAAGAAAAACAAAGCTGGGGGATATTGGCTTTTTAAAATGAACCCCTAGAATGTCTCCTCCAAGGCAGAACAAAATAAAACCAAATTGTCATTTTGATGACATACCCCAAATGACCATTCAAAAGAGCTGTTAGTGCCTCTGTTCAACTGCATTCCAAAAGACAGATGAAGACAGTTACCCTTGCCTACAGCCTCAAGTCTAAAGGAAATTGAAAGCACCAAATAAAGTCTGCATCATCTTTTTTACTATTGTCGACCTGTGATGTAAGAATCCTCCTAGATTAAATTGGACACCATAAGCTAAAGCTGGTACATGCGTAACAAGTACAGCCCACTTTTGTGAAACACATGACATATAAAGAAAAGTATATAAAACATATGTACAGCTGAAAGATTAAAATAGAATGAACACTTATTATCCATTATGCAGTTTCATAAATAAAACATTACCTTAAAAGCCTCCCCAACCCCTCTCTGTGACCTTCCCAGATTGTATCCTCTCCTGTGGTAGAAAGATAAGCCCACAAAGACATCCCCGTCCCAACCCCTGCAACCTACGAATATGTTACCTTCCATGGCATAAGGGATTTTGTAGGTGTAATGAAGTTAAGGAACTTGAGATGGGGAGAGCCTCGATTATCCAGCTGGGTTCAGTGGCATCACAGGGTCCTTATAAGAGGTATGCAAGAAGACTAGGAATCAGAGTCAGAAAAAGAAGATGTGTTGATGACACCAAAGGTTAGAATGATCCAAGGAATGCGGGCAGCCTCTGAAGTTAGAAAGGAAGAGGCTTCTCCCTGGAAGTCTCCAGAAAGAACACAGCCCTGCTGACATTTTGATTTTATATTTCTGACTTCTAGAACTGCAAAAGAACACTTTTTTCTTGTTTTAAGTGACTAAGTTTATGGCAGTTTGTTATAGCAGCCATCAGAAACTAATACATACTCCCTTCCCTGGAAGTAACCACAGTCCTGACTTTTGTGATAATCACTCATTTGCTTGCTTCTTTGTTTGATTTTAAAGTTGTACTGCCTGCACATGTGTCTTTAAACAATATGCTAGTAAACTTGCAAACCTGAGGAGTGAGCACAATGTATAAGCTGTATAAGGACATGGTGTGATTGCTCTGTTATGTGAGAACTCCACGGAGAAAATAAACTGAGCAGTAGCTCTGGTTTCAGTTCCCTGAGAGTTTACAAAATCTTCTGGGGAAATCAGCAGGCAAGTTCATGAGTAAGGCTTGAGTAACCCAAGACTCACCAGGCTGGTGTACCTTGTGTGGTTATAGTATGAGTACTAAGTATCTAAATATCTAAATATGAAAATTAGAATGTCGGTCCCTCTCTAAAGATTTGTTTTTTCCTGGATAATCTCTCACCTATCTTGCTGTGTTTACACTTTGGGTCTTCTATCCCGTATTAGAGGCTTTCAGATATCTGTTGATTCATGGCTGTCTGCTTTGTGAAGAGTAGTGGAGACTAAAACCTTCATTAGAGTCATGCTGATGAGATTACTGGTAGTACTGCTGAAGAATAATCTAGGTGGGCATTGGTTTTGGGATCCCTTGATGTCTGTATCCTAAGAGAGTACCACCAGATCCCCAAGAAAACAGTCTTCCAATTTCTTGTCTGGGGTTAAAGGTCAGGCTGTCAGTATGTTTGGAACAGAACGGGAGAAAAAGGCTGTGGGGAAAGGCCTCTGTTTTCAAAATTCAGCATGTAGGTTAATTCCCCTCTTTGCATTCATTACAGCATCCACGTTTTCATCCTTACCTGGCATCCCCCAACCCACAAGACCCTCTAATTCATACTAGCCACAGGATAAGTCTCTACATTCTTGAAAGTGTAGGGGCTAAACAGTTGCTCTACAATGTTGGAATGAGCATGTAAGGATCTAAGTGCTTCTCTATCAGCTTCTCAGTCCTTCTGATCTTAGCTGTCTTTCCTTCTTCCCTAGTTCTAGAGCTTTTCAAAAATTCAGATAAAATATCTTATTTTTATTTTCCTTATTCCAAACTTGGGATTTAACTTCCTTGGTTCAGTTAAGTCAGCCACCACTGGCCTCTCCCCTTCCCAGTTTTCAAACTTGTGCTGCTTTTGTCCCTCTTCAGTTTTCTACATCTTTGAGGTGTACATCTTATCTTTTTCATTGTTTTATTGTAAGTTTTAGTGGGATTTTTGAGAGAAAGGAAAATCAATGTGTCTGTTGAATCTACCATATATGTATACAGGCGTGCATGCATGCACGTGCATATTGTGGGATGGAATTGGTATTTAAAATATTAAAAATAATTAAAATATATCCATATATATATAATATATATATTTTATATATAAAATATATTAAAAAATCCAGATATATGGCTTCTTTTGACAAATAGAAAAATTTGCCGACATTGGGCTCATGACAATAGTTAGTTGTATCTGGTTTTCAACTGCCTTTTTAAAAAGGATCAAGTACTCTTTAGTTAAACAGTGTCTCCACCATTCCTTATTGTCTGACACCTACAGCATTTCATTTCATTCATTCCTAGTACTTGATTGGCTTCTATAGCCCCAGTAGTCAAAGAAAATAAATTATAACAGCTGGTGGCAGGGATAATAACTGTGTGAGGGATGGTGTTGGTGACTCTGAATAAAGCAAATTGTTATATTTCTAGATGAAGAATAATTGAGAGGCCATTGGAGCCATTAAAAATTTATGAAATCAAAGTAGCCTTACTCTTTCTATTTACTCTTTATAGGAGTAATAGACCTTTTGCATAAACCCTTCAGATTAAAAGCTAAGCGCAAGCAATGATCATACATGAATTACACAAACAAAAAAAATGCTCCCTAACCTTTGCATCATGAGGATATCCAAGTGTAATAATTTTTCCATTTCTCACTTCATATTCTTCTAATTTGTACCCCTCATGACACCACATGTTGCCTTGTATTAAAACATATGTGTGTCATATTTCCCCTAGTAGGCTATCAGTGCAACAGTGGAAGAGCTTCTGTTTTGTTGGTTGATACACCCCCAGGGCATAGAACATAGTAGATGCCAAAATATGTGTTGAATGAATGAATGCATATATATTCATTTCTTTTTAAATGAATGTGATTAATACTCTGGACCAGAGTTTCCTAAAATGTTTCTTTGGAAGATAGTTCTATGTAATATTAATATTTTTGTACAGTGAGAATTGTTCTGATGATCTTTACAAATTGGGAAAATCTTTGAACAAAGTTAAATGGGGTTCTTTACTACAGGACTTTTCGAACCTTCAATAATTTCTTCATTTATCAACACTATTTTTATATGTCTACCATTTGCTCTTCACTATGCTACGTGCTCTAATGATAAACAATATCTACACTGATACTGCTATTGTGGACCCTAAAACTTAGCAATATGCAAACAAGAGGGAGTATCAATGGGCTGTTTCCCTTCTAATTTATTTGAATAATAAATCCCTTTCTGAGGAGCATCTCATGGTACTAGTATTTCATGGAACACCCTTTGGGAAACCCAGCTCTTGCCATAAAAATAACTATTTTAATTCAAAAACTAGTTGGGAATTTTTATGTGCAATTAGTTCCAGGCCCTGTAGTAAATGGGGACTAATAGATTATAAATAGTTCCAGATAGGGTACTCCAAACCCAATCAAACTTTCCCAACTCCATTTAAGAAAAAGTGGTGGAAAAACTACCTCCCACTGGAGATATAAATCAAATCCAAGGGGGAGCTAATGACTTCACTCACCATTCAACTTTTGAAGCCAATCTCAGAAGGTGAAAAGCATTATAATCAATACAGAATATTGCTCAATCAGGACCTAGACAATTAATGGTGTCATACAGGAAGTGGACGTTTTTGAAAGTCCTAATGACACTGTTGAAGATGCTGCTGTGCCTTCCCAGTGAGTGGCGTTTTATGGCAAGACCCATCATGACAGATGTTTTTCACATACCAACCAATTTGAATTGCCCAATCTCAAATACCTTAAACTCACAGAGTATATTTTGGAGAAATGCCAAATTCTATTAATTAACTTTTATCTCTCTCTTGCTCGTTTTCTCTCTCACACACACACTTGCCCTTTTTTTAAAAAAAAAAAAGCAATAAAGTTTCAGTAAACCTCAGGAATCTAATGTTTATTTTAATTAGCAATAAGTTTTTGAACAGGAAAACACACGAGGTATACTATATTACCATACTAGACTCTGTCCCTACCAGATAAATGCTAAAATTGTCATACGATTTTTATTATTTTTATAATTTATTTGTATTTTTATTTTTTGCAAATTGCAGTCTCCATTTGAGGTTAAACTGTAGGTATGAGGACACTTTAAGGGTTATGGGCCCTATCTGTAATGTGGCATAAAGATTCCTAATTAAAGCGGGGTGATATTACTACATACGTTTTTAATTATGACCCCAAAATATATCAATAAAGCTTCAGGGAACTCTGCTAATAAGACTTCAATAATTTCTAACATTAACCGTAGTAAGTCACATTTGTAAGTTAGCATGGGTGGAGAAAGGGAAATACGGAACTGGGTTGCTTTGCTTTAATTACTTATTTTTGTATATTCAGTTTTAGAAGTAGAAACGAATCATTGTTTTAAATGGAAACCATGGAATTGAGAATTAAAACAACCCCATAGTTATTACAGGACTTACGAAGAATAATAGTAATGATGTTAAGAAATAATGTACATTTACTGGTGCCTACTGTATGTCAAACAGCTCATATTCACTTTCTGCTAATCTTGAGGGGTCCGAAAGGTAGCTCTTTTTATTGCTACTTTATTAATGGGCAAAATTAGACTCCACGGTATTTAGATAAGTTGCTCAATATTTAATTCAGTACAGAACATGGACTGAAGCTCAGTCTAACCTCAAAGTCTTGGCTCTTTCTACCATGCCGATTCCCTCCTAGGAAGCGGCTGTATTCAAATCTTTTCCTGTCCAGTTTAATGGCACTTTATTGAAACCCCACATGCCAGTCGCAAGGGTTTATGCTGGGAGAGCAAGGACCATGGCCTGGTTGCAATCTCCAAATTAGAAACTATATCTGAAAATCATTAGCAAGGTGCTAACCCTGGCATGGAGACCAGACTTTCTTTGGCATGAAGAGGAAGCTTTAAAAAACAAAACAAAACAAAACAAAACAACAAAACCTAAACATTTGATCATAGTTAGAAATAACACCCCATCTCTAAGGAGACTGCTGCCAACCTCTACCCCAGAGCCAGGGTCCAGGTGCCAAGAAGCCAGCGCCTGATCATGACAATGTTATTTTCCTGCATAGCTGTGCGGGCCTGACAGGATCATCCTGTCACGTGACAAGTCACCGGCACTGACTTGTCTGAGAATCAGTTGCTGGGGCTGCTAACCAGCCTGGACAGGTTGAGCCAGGGGGGTGGATACAGAAGCAATTAAAACACACACTCACGTGCTTGTGCTTCATTGCACACACAAGCGCGCACACACACATACACACACACAACACTACCACCAACCCACTCAAACACCTGTAACTTCATTCGCAATTAATAAATTAATTAAAATGTTCTCATGGGAAAATGCCTTAGTGAAACCATGGGTTTACTGTAATGAAACCCAGCATCCAGAGCTGTGCTATAATAATACCAATCATACCAGGAAGTGAGGTTATTGGCTGGTCTTTTACTTAGAGAGAGGGGAATGGTACCTTTAACTGTTCTGTTTTCACCCTCCCTCTTTGTGCTTTTTGGTTGACTAATGTCTGCTGAGGATATGGCCTAAACTTAATTAAAGGAAAGGGAAAGAGAGTCCAATAGCAAAAGCTGTATTAATTACAACAGACCCTGTATTATGGCTATTTTCCCCTTAGAATCAAAGCGGAAGCCAAAGTGCATGGTAAAAGCCATAGGATTGAAGGAATTTTTTAAAAAGAAAGTAATAAGTACTGGACATGTTAAATGATATAAAAATTATCTGCACAAACTACCATGATGGGGTCGGAGAGTAGAAAGGTTTCACTGAATTCATCAATATGTTACTACATGCATATGATTGTGTCAGTTATGATGTACACAATTATCAGTCAAGATACAGTTTAAGACCATGTTTTCATGTCTTACTGTTGCTACCAGATGTAGTTATCTTATAACTACATCATTAGTTCATGTCTTATTGTTTTATTCATTCATTCATTCACAAATATTCGAGTTCCTCTCATTTGCCCATAGTCTTTCTCCTCAAGGAGTTACAGCCTCAGGCGGCAGGGTCTCTCTATGCACTACTGATACCTTAAGCTGGATCGTTTTTTGTTTTGTAGGGTGGGGGCTGTCCTCTGCTTTGCAGAATGTGTAACAGCATCCCTGGCTTCTACCCACAAAATGTCAATAGCCCCTCCCCCACATCGCGATATTCAGAAATCTGTCTCCAGAGGTCAAATGTCCCATGAGGAGGCAGGATCACCCCTAGTTGGGCACTACTGGTCTTAGGGGCTTGGTATCTCTTTGTAAATCCTTGAAGGTTCATATCTGTGTTCCTTCCCCACTATTCTCTAACCATAAAACCCTGCCTCTGTCCATAGGAAAGAAAATGAGTCCCCTAAGCCTGTGCTCCTTCAATTCATGTATTATTGAGATGATTGGCCATCGTTCCTTGCAGTGGCTGAGGCACCTATTTCAAACCTGTGATACCAGGCTGTATGTTCAGGAAATCCTAAGCCTCCCATGTCAAAAACACATTTTGAAGAAAGAGAATGAAAGAAGAGTCCAAAGGCAAGATGGGAGAGTAAAAAGACCATAAGACTCCAGCTTCAATTGTAACCTGTCCACTTCGCTAGTGGTATAGGTAAGCCTTCTAAGTTGTAGTTTACTGTGGTACAAAATGAGGACAATATCATCTATGATGCAGGACTGTTTTGAGTGAAGGTTATCTAACACAATGATGTGCTAGAAAAAGGTGCACTCAACTAAAGCTTTGTCCCCTCTGTTGCAATTAGCATGAGACAAATGAAGACCCCAAATTTTATTGTTTTGAAAATTATGTGGATGTTTCTGAGTTTTCTTACCTAGACCTTTTTTTTTTTACCATTTGTAAGATGTGGGATGCACTTCCTCATGTGGGTTTTCACTGGAGACTCGGGTTCTATCTCTGGAAAAGGTGAATGATGGTATCTTGTTGATCAGGGGCAGTGAATCAGAGCTGACTTGCCTGACATTTCTCAATCGAGCAGGTGCCTGGTGGAGCCATGGCGTCAGGAAGCAGTTCGCTGGGCGGTCTGTGGCTTCAGGTCTCCTGACTATCCCATCTAACTAGAATGGAACTTTCTTGAGACTCAAGGTTTAAGTATTTGGTGCTTTTACTCTGCTGGAAATAGATTAAGCCACAGACTCTTTGATGATGCAACACTTCTCTTCCTCTTAAGGAGTCCAAAATGCCTCAAATCAGAGT
Source organism: Callorhinus ursinus (assembly GCF_003265705.2). Classification (NCBI taxonomy): domain Eukaryota; kingdom Metazoa; phylum Chordata; class Mammalia; order Carnivora; family Otariidae; genus Callorhinus; species Callorhinus ursinus. The sequence goes on from NW_027397112.1 coordinate 2,572,498, forward strand.
TGAGACGTCCTCAACCAAAATATCCTCAGTGTGTCTCTGAAATACAGTCTTTTTGAAATCATAAATGACTTTTGTGGGAGTGTGAAATTATATGAGCAAATAACTGAGAAGTTGGAATCTCACAGCATGAAAAGATACTTCTCATATAGAACAAAAGAACTGTCATCTGGCCTCAAAACTAGAATTCTGCCTTTTACAGAAACAACAAGGACTGCTTTGTTGGAAAGTATGTATTTGTCCCCCATGATAAGAACCTCTAAATTTAAGAGATGCCCTCTGAACATATTTAACATTTTGTGTTGTAGTATTTTTAGGCTTAGAAATAATTTGGCTCCATGCACTTAATTTCTTCTACACATTTTCCATTGATTCCATTCACAACTTTTACCCTTCCTGCCTCACCTCATTGCACCTTATTTTTACTGTAGTCTATACCACGGAATGAAGATAAGAGCATAGGAGGGGTAAGTGTAAGAATTAAAAAGTTAACAGTCTTTCTCACCAGCTCCTGGGAACAAGAATTTAAATACTTAGGAAACATTATCTCATTTCTAGTGGACCCTTGAACAACGTGAGTTTGAACTGAGTGGGTCTGCTTACACGAAGAATTTTTTTATATATATAAATACAGCATGGCACCGTGAGTGTATTTTCTCTTCCTTATGGTGTTCTTAATAACATTTTCTTTCCTCTAGCTGTCTTTATTATAAGAACACAGAATATAATACATAGAACATACAAAATATGTGTTACTTGGATGTTTATGTTATCAGTAAGGCTCCTGGTTGACAGTAGGCTGTTAGTAGTTACGTTTTGGGGGAGTCAAAATTTATACGGGGTCTTTTCAACCATGCGATGGGTTGGCGCCCCATCCCTCTCCGTTGTTCAAGGGTCTACTGCAAAAATTTTAAGAATAACCTGGGAAGGGAAATACTAATATCCCTATTTTTTTAAGAGGAAACTGAGGTTCAAAGAAATGAACTTACCAAAAGGAAAAGACACTTGAATGATAGAGTCGGCACTCGGGGTCAAAAGATAAAACCCATTCGCTTTGTCTTCTACCACACTGCCTACTAGTTGTGTCTCCAGCACATCCTGTCTGTCTCCCATTCCTATACATCCCCAGCAAACTAGAAATTGAGCCACCCATGCGGGGTTTTCAGCTCACCTCCTGGCCTCATCTCAGTGAACCCTCTCGGATTTCTGAGATCAGGAATTCAGAGTCAAGACTGCTTTCCATGCTCACTTCAAGTTTTAGTCTTTTTTTTCTTTTTTAAAAGTTTTATTCTTGATGTGGACAGGATTTGGGAATTCTCTGCCATTTCCCTTTATTTCTCCAGCAAGCTGGGCCACATCTACATTGGAAGCAGACGCAAAGGCCTTTACATTAGTTCAGGGCTTAACTGAAGAACAGGCCTGTGTGGGGGTGTCTCTTTTCCAAACTCACAGAAAGCCTGGGAGATCAGGGACCATCATTCTGCAAATGAGGAAGCTGAAGACTAAACAGGAGACCAGAAGATTTCAGTTACTTGCCCAAGGTCCCACAGCAGAGCTGGGAGTCCAATCCGAGCTGATCCCTGACAGCCCATGTGCACCAGGTGGCTGTAAACCACCCAGAGAACTGACTTGGAAGGTGCTGACTGGGCTGGGCTGCAGATGTATTATTTCCTTCCATCTGCCTAGCTCTGGATTCAATTTGCAGTCAGATGGAGCACGGGGTCCAAGAAAACGCCCTGAGCTCAGCACCATTGTTGTTTACTCAAGTATGTAAGTGCTCAGGGCAATCTTTTGCTGGAGGCAGGTCTCTTCAGCTCAGATAAGAGAATGGTTACAGGAAAGAAAAAGAGCTGCCAGTTCTCAAGGAGAGCCCAAACTTTGGCTGTGGCATCCCTTGATGTTTATGTGAATTTAGAGCACCAGGTTTTAATTTGACACTATCTTTGGGAAATCTAATTAGCAAGTCATAGGGTTTCCGTCTGCTGATCCTTCCAGATAACAGTTGTGTATATCATAAACACAAGCAAGAAGACAGCAGGAGGGAGCCTCGGGAGAGAACAGGCAGGTCCTGGGGCAAGAGTGCTGACTCAATCCAGATGAGTCAGGTATGCAGGTAGAGGACACCCAGGCCTGAGCTCCCTCCTGCTCACAGGTCCAGAGGCCCAAGGCTCAGAAGAAGCCACACGGGAGAGAAAACAAACCCTGTTAGGGTATAATTAGTATAAGTGAGCTGCGTTGTCATTTTTACTGAAGATCTTGAGGGACTGAGATAGAAATAAGGGAATTTTCCTTCTGTAGTGGCTGTTGATTTAAATTTTCATACTTAGCAGTTATCTTGTGATTGTTTCGAATCAACATAATATATATATATATAAAATATATATATATTTAATTAAAATATATATATTTTTTAATGCATCACTTTGGAACAATAGAGCAGGCTTTGAGTCAGGTAAGCCTAGGTATGAAACTTAGTTGCACCACCTTCTGGATGTGTAAATGACATAACATCCGTGAATCTCCAAGTTTCCTCATCTGAACAGGTGGTATTGAAAGGTATCTTCCTGGGGCGCCTGCGTGGCTCAGTTGGTTAAGCGTCTGCCTTGGGTTCAGGTCATGGTCTTAGGGTCCTGGGATCCAGCCCTGCATCACTGGGCTCTGCTCAGCGGGGAGCCTGCTTCTCTTTCTCACTCTCCCTCTGTGCTTGCTCTCTCCCTAATAAATAAATAAAATCTTAAAAAAGAAAAAAAAAAGAAAAGTATCTTCCTCCCCGGAGGATTCCAGCTGTAAGCCCATTAGGTGGCACATAGGATTCATTGACTTTTGCTATCATTGTTTTATTAAGTGTTATCAGGGTTTATTAATGGTAAAATTGGCCACTATCGTTTGTTGTATGTCTGTTCTATATCAGATGCTTGATACTCATCATTTTTATTTTTCACAAAAAATCCTGTAAGATATGTTTGAAGAAATGGTCAAATTTGTGTTTTCTTCTTCTATTTTTTTTTCTTTTCAGCAAGATCTCTCAGAATATTTTAAATTCTGTTGTCCTAAGGGGAATGCAGGATCTAAGAGGACTCACATAAATATGCCTGATTGTGAGAGTTTTATTGACAAAACCATCAGTCAAAAAAAAAAAAAAGAAAAGAAAAGAAAGACTTACCTTAACTTTCAATCTTTACAAAGCCTCTCCGATTATAAGATACTCTATTAATGTTAAAATGCATTTAGTAGTTTGGAAAGACATATTAACTTGTAAGCAAATCAATATTATTTTTAATGCATATAGGATGACTTGAGAGAATAAGGGGGAAATTATAAATGATGTCTTTGTAAATTAGGTCTTTACAGATCACTTTAAAAACTAAGTTTGGTATGATATCACAAACATATACCTACAGTTCAAAGTGAACCAAATCATCTTTATATGATCCAAATGGGGACACATGGCTTGTGCTTAAAACTTTCAGTAACAACATGAATGCATAAAGGATGGAGTCAAAATACTTAGAAAGAGGTAAAAGTCATGTGCTTTGAAAAATAATGTGATGAATGTCTCAAAAAGATTTTTTAAAAGAAAAATCTTATTGTTGAAGGTTTTGAAAGATAATGGTTTTATGAAATATAAGTGGAAAAAGATTTGTTTCTAAATTAACCTCATTTGATATAATACAGGGTTATAAATCTGTCATTAATTAATAACTTAAAATAAGTTATCTTCTTAAAAAAAAAACCTTTTCTTTTTTAGGAATATTTATTGGGGCACCTGGGTGGCTCAGTCAGTTAAGCATCTGCCTTTGGCTCAGGTCATGATCCCAGGGTCCTGGGATCGAACCTGGCATTCGGCATCCTGCTTACAGGGAGCCTGCTTCTGCATCTCCCTCTGCCCCTCCACCCCCCTCACTTGTGCTCTCTCTCTCAAATAAATAAATAAAATTGTAAAAAAAAGAATATTTCTTGACATATTTTGGAAGATGCATGAGTATTGAATATTATTTACTGAAAGGAAGCTACTGTGCTAGCTGTCCTAATGGATATAAACATTAATCAGATACCACTGCTAACTTCAACGAACTTACAGAATGGTAGGAAAGATATGGCATATTTTAAAAATAGCTATTATATCTGATAGGTGGTGACAAAGCCAAAGGAGAAGTTATAAGTGAACTATTTTAGGAATTCACTGAGATTTTAGAATAAACCACAAGTATGAGGTCTAATAGGTTACTTTCTGTGTGTTTATTTTTTTCTCTTTTGTCTGTTTCTTTGGTTGTCTGAGGTTTGAGGTTTAGTGAAGAGAGTTAGTAGGGGTGACTTGAAACATATCCATGTCACATTGACTATGTCAAACAGGTCCATTGAAGTGGATTCGGGTTTAAATGCATAACTGTAGGGGGTGGAGCAAGATGGCGGAGGAGTAGGAGACCTGGATTTCGTCTGGTCTCAGGAATTCAGCTGAATAGGGATCAAACCATTCTGAACACCTACGAACTCAACAGGAGATCGAAGAAAAGAATAGCAACAACTCTCTGAACAGAGAAGCGACCACTTACTGGAAGGTAGGACGTGCGGAGAAGTGAATCCGAGGCGATATTCGGGAGGATAGACCGCGGGGGAGGGGGCCTCCGTCGGCCGCTTCTGGCAAGTGCTAGAGCCGCGGAGCACAAAATCGGAACTTTTAGAAGCCGGCTCCGCTGAGGGACGTCGCTCCAGTGGCTAAGCGGGGGGTGGAACCCTCGTGGGACAGTGTGGTCTCGGGACCCTCGGGGTCACAGAAAGACCGGGGGTGCCTGAGTGCGGCAGAGCTCCCAGGGATCGGAGCGGGGAAGCCGGCTGCAGAGACGGAGCCGAGGCTCGGGCTCTCAGCTCGGGGTCGCCATAAACTGTGATCCGCGGCCCAGTCGGGCCACTGCTCCTCCAGCAGGGACCCAACAAGCGGCAGAGCCGGGGAGACTCCCCTTCCTCCCCTGGGAGGAGCGGCGCGGGAGCGCACCGCAGGGATCTGCTGGGTTTGGAGACTCCACACGGGGTCGGGTGCCAGAGATAGAAACGCTCGGTCACAGGCCGGGTGAGCACGGAGTGCGGCCGGAGACCGGGGAGACGGGAGTAACTGACTGCTTTTCTTTGGGGGCACAGTGAGGAGTGGGGCCCTGAGTTCTTGGCTCCTCCGGGGTGGAGATTGGGAGGCCGCCATTTTCACTCTTGTCCTCCAAAGGTGTACCGAAAGCTTGCAGGGAACAAAAGCTCCCGAGAGGAAACCCCAGCAGATTACTTAGCCTGGACCAGGCAAGGGCAGGGCAATTCTGCCTCCGGCAAAGACCTTTGGGAACCACGGCAACAGGCCCCTCCCCCAGAAGATCAGCAGGAACAGCCAGCAAGCCAAGACCAAGTTTACCGATCAAGGAGAACGGGAGAACTCCAACGCTAGGGGAATACTGCACATAGAATTCATGGCTTTTTTACCCTGATTCTTTAGTCTTTCAAAGTTAATTTTTTTAACTGTCTTTTTTTTTTTGAATTTTTCTTTTTCCCTTTTTCAACCAACATCTTATCAATCCCTTTTTTTTGAAAATTCATTTATTTGACACAGAGAGAGCACAAGCAGGGGGAGTGACAAGCAGAGGGAGATGGAAAAGCAGGCTCCCTGAGGAGCAGGGAGCCCGATGTGGGTCTCGATCCCAGTACCCCGGGACCATGACCTGAGCCGAAGGCAGTTGATTAACCAGCTGAACCACCCAGGCACCCCTTATCAATCCCTTTTTTAAAAAACACTTTTATTTTTCATTTTTAGAGTCATATTCTATCCCTTCATAGTAGTTACCCTTATTTTTGGCATATATATATAAGTTGTTCTCTCTTTAAAATTTTGAGATATAGTTTCTTCTAACAGATCAAAATATACCCTAAATCTCTAGTGTATGGCTTTGTTCTAGTCTCCTGCCTGATCACATTCTCTCCCCCCCTTTTTTCTTTTTCTTTCTTTCTTTTTTTTTAAATCTTCTTTTTCTTTTTTAAAACAACTTCTTATCTTATCAATTCCTTTTATAAAATTTTTTATAATTTTCATCTTTACAGTCATATCCCATCCCTTCATCGTATCAACCCTTATTTTGTACGTATATAAGTCTTTCTTTCTTTAAAATTTTGGGAGGCACTTTCTTCTAACAGACCAAAATACACCCCAGATATAGTGTGTGGCACTGATCTATGCACCAGCCTGATCATATTTGATCATATTCTGTTTTTATTGTTTTGTTCTGTTTTTGTTGGTTTTTATCTTTTTCCTTTTCTTTTTTTTTTTTTTCTCTTTCTTTCCCTTTCTTTTCCCCTGGTTTCAGGTCTCTTCTGATTTGTTTAGAGTATATTTTCTGGGGAGGTTGTTACCCTGTTAGCATTTTGTTCTCTCTTTCATCTCTTCTCCTCTGGACAAAAATGACAAGATGGAAAAAATCACCTCAACAAAAAGAACAAGAGGTAGTACCATCTGCCAGGGACCTACTCAATATGAACATTAGTACGATGTTGGACCTAGAGTTCAGAATCATGACTTTAAAGATACTAGCTGGGCTTGAAAAAAGCATGGAAGTTATTAGAGAAACCCTTTCTGGAGAAATAAAAGAACTAAAATCTAACCAAGTCAAAATCAAAAAGGCTATTAATAAGGTGCAATCTAAAAAGGGGGCACTAACCTCTAGGATAAATGAGGCAGAAGAGAGAATCAGCGATATAGAAGACCAAATGATGGAAAATAAAGAAGCTGAGAAAAAGAGAGATAAACAACTACTGGATCATGAGAGCAGAATTCGAGAGATAAGCGATACCATAAGAAGAAACAACATTAGAATAATTGAGATCCCAGAAGAAGAAGAAAGAGAGAGAGGGGCAGAAGGTATACTGGAGCAAATTATAACAGAGAACTTCCCTAATGCGGGGAAGGAAACAGGCATAAAAATCCAGGAGGCACAGAGAACCCCTCTCAAAATCAATAAAAATATGTCAACACTGCGACATCTAATAGTAAAACTTACGAGTCTCAGAGACAAAGAGAAAATCCCGAAAGCAGCTCGGGAGAAGACATATGTAACCTATAATGGTAGACACATTAGATTAGCAACAGACCTATCCACAGAGACCTGGCAGGCCAGAAAAGACTGGCATGATATATTCAGAGCACAAAACGAGAAAAATATGCAGCCAAGAATACTATATCCATTGAGGCTGTCATTGAAAATAGAAGGAGAGATAAAAAGCTTCCAGGACAAACAAAAACTAAAGGAATTTGCAAACATGAAACCAGCCCTACAAGAAACATTGAAAGGGGTCCTCTAAGCAAAGACAGAGCCTAAAAGCAGTGTAGACCAGAAAGGAACACAGACAATATACAGTAACAGTCACCTTACAGGCAATACAATGGCACTAAATTCATACCTCTCAATAGTGACCCTGAATGTGAATGGGCTCAATGCCCTAATCAAAAGACACAGGCTATCAGATTGGATTAAAAAACAAGACCCATCGATATGCTGTCTGCAAGAGACTCATTTTAGATCCAAAGACACCCCCAGATTGAAAGTGAGGGGATGGAAAACCATTTACCATGCTAATGGATACCAAAAGAAAGCTGGGGTGGCCATCCTTATATCAGATGAATTAGGTTTTAAACCAAAGACTGTAATAAGAGATGAGGAAGGACACTATATCCTACTTAAAGGGTCTCTCCAACAAGAAAATCTAACAATTGTAAATATCTATGCCCCTAACATGGGAGCAGCCAATTATATAAGGCAATTAATAACAAAAGCGAAGAAACACATTGACAACAATACAATAATAGTGGGGGACTTTAACACCCCGCTCACTGAAATGGACAGATCATCTAAGCAAAAGATCAACAAGGAAATAAAGACTTTAAATGACACACTGAACCAAATGGACTTCACAGACATATTCAGAACATTCCATCCCAAAGCAACGGAGTACACATTCTTCTCTAGTGCCCATGGAACATTCTCCAGAATAGATCACATCCTAGATCATAAATCAGGTCTCAACCGGTACCAAAAGACTGGGATTATTCCCTGCATATTTTCAGACCACAATGCTTTGAAACTAGAACTCAATCACAAGAGGAAAGTCGGAAAGAACTCAAATAAATGGAGGCTAAAGAGCATCCTACTAAAGAATGAATGGGTCAACCAGGAAATTAAAGAATTAAAATAATTCATGGAAACCAATGAAAATGAAAACCAACTGTTCAAAATCTTTGGGACGCAGCAAAGGCAGTCCTGAGAGGAAAGTATATAGCAATACAAGCCTTTCTCAAGAAACAAGAAAGGTCTCAAATACACAACCTAATCCTACACCTAAAGGAGCTAGAGATAAAAGAGCAAATAAAGCCCAAACCCAGCAGGAGAAGAGAAATAATAAAGATCAGAGTAGAAATCAATGAAATAGAATCCAAAAAAACAGTAGAACAGATCAACGAAACTAGGAGCTGGTTCTTTGAAAGAATTAACAAGATTTATAAACCCCTGGCCAGACTTCTCAAAAAGAAAAGAGAAATGACTCAAATCAACAAAATCATGAATGAAAGAGGAGAGATCACAACCAACACCAAAGAAATACAAACAATTATAAGAACATATTGTGAGTAACTCTATGCCAGCAAATTAGATAACCTGGAAGAAATGGATGCATTCCTAGAGATGTATAAACTACCTAAACTGAGCCAGGAAGACAGAGAAAACCTGAACAGATCTATAACCACTAAGGAAATTGAAGCAGTCATCAAAAATCTCCCAACAAACAAAAGCCCAGGGCCAGATGGCTTCCCGGGGGAATTCTACCAAACATTTAAAGAAGAATTAATACCTATTCTCCTGAAACTGTTCCAAAAAATAGAAATGGAAGGAAAACTTCCAAACTCATTTTATGAGGCCAGCATTACCTTGATCCCCAAACCAGACAAAGACCTCATCAAAAAGAATTACAGACCAATATCCTTGATGAATATGGATGCAAAAGTTCTCATCAAAATACTAGCCAATAGGATCCAACAGTACATTAAAAGGATTATTCACCACGACCAAATGGGATTTATCCCTGGGCTGCAAGGTTGGTTCAACATCCGCAAATCAATCAACGTCATACAATACATTAACAAAAGAAAGAACAAGAATCATATGATCCTCTCAATAGATGCAGAAAAAGCATTTGACATAGTATAGCATCTTTTCCTTATCAAAACTCTTCAGAGTATAGGGATAGAGGGTACATACCTCAATATCATAAAAGCCATCTATGAAAAACCCTCAGCGAATATCATTCACAATGGGGAAAAACTGAGAGCTTTCCCCCTAAGGTCAAGAATGTGGCATGGATGTCCACTCTCACCACTGCTATTCAACATAGTATTAGAAGTCCTAGCCACAGCGATCAGACTACAAAAAGAAATAAAAGATATGTAAATTGGTAAAGAAGAATTCAAACTCTCAGTGTTTGCAGATGATATGATACTTTATGTGGAAAACCCAAAAGACTCCACCCCAAAACTGCTAGAACTCATACAGGAATTCAGTAAAGTGGCAGGATATAAAATCAATGTACAGAAATCAGTGGCATTCCTATACACCAACAACAAGACAGAAGAGAGAGAAATTAAGGAGTCGATCCTATTTACAATTGCACCCAAAACCATATGATACCTAGGAATAAATCTAACCAAAGAGGCAAAGGATCTGCACTCTGAAAACTATAAAATACTTTGAAAGAAATTGAGGAAGATGCAAAGAAATGGAAAAACGTTCCATGCTCATGGATTGGAAGAACAAACATTGTGAAGATGTCAATGCTACCTAGAGCAATCTACACATTCAGTGCAATCCCCATCAAAATACCATCCACTTTTTTCAAAGAAATGGAACAAATCATCCTAAAATTTGTATGGAACCAGAAAAGACCCCGAATAGCCAGAGGAATGTTGAAAAAGAAAAGCAAAGCTGGAGGCATCACAATTCCAGATTTCCAGCTCTATCACAAAGCTGTCATCATCAAGACAGTTTGGCACTGGCACAAAAACAGACACATAGATCAATGGAACAGAATAGAGAGTCCAGAAATGGACCCTCAACTCTATGGTCAACTTATCTTTGACAAAGCAGGAAAGAATGTCCAATGAAAAAAAGACAGTCTCTTCAACAAATGGTGTTGGGAAAATTGGACAGCCATATGCAGAAGAATGAAACTGGACCATTTCCTTACACCACACACAAAGATAGACTCCAAATGGTTGAAAGACCTAAATGTGAGACTGGAGTCCATCAAAATCCTAAAGGAGAACACAGGTATCAACCTCTTCGACCTCAGCCACAGCAACTTCTTCCTAGAAACATCGCCAAAGGCAAGGGAAGCAAGGGCAAAAATGAACTCTTGGGATTTCATCAAGATAAAAAGCTTTTGCACAGCCAAAGAAACAGTCCACAAAACCAAAAGACAACCAACAGAATGGGAGAAAATAGTTGCAAATGACATATCAGATAAAGGGCTAGTATCCATAATCTATAAAGACCTTATCAAACTCAACACCCAAAGAACAAATAATCCAATCAAGAAATGGGCAGAAGACATGAACAGACATTTTTCCAAAGAAGACATCCAAATGGCCAACAGACACATGAAAAAGTGCTCAACATCGCTCGGCATCAGGGAAACCCAAATCAAAACCCCAATGAGATAGCACCTCACACCAGTCAGAATGGCTAGAATTACAAGTCAGGAAACAACAGATGTTGGTGGGGATGCGGAGAAGGGGAACCCTCCTACACTGTTGGTGGGAATGCAAACTGGTGCAGCTACTCTGGAAAACAGTATGGAGGTTCCTCAAAAAGTTAAAATATAGCTACCATATGACCAGCAATTGCATTACTGGGTATTTACCACAAAGATACAAATGTAGGGATCCGAAGGGGTTTGTGCACCCTGATGTTTATAGCAGCAATGTCCACAATAGCCAAACTGTGGAAAGAGCCAAGATATCCATCAACAGATGAATGCATAAGGAAGAAGTGGTATATATACACAATGGAATATTATACAGCCGTTAAAAGGAATGAGATCTTGCCATTTACAACGACGTGGATGGAACTGGAGAGTTGATGTTGAGTGAAATAAGTCAATCAGAGAAAGACATGTATCATATGACCTCACTGCCATAGGAATTCTCAATCTCAGGAGGCAAACTGAGGGTTGCTGGAGTGGGGGTGGGGTGGGAGGGACGGGGTGGCTGGGTGATAGACATTGGGGAGGGTATGTGCTATGGCGAGCGCTGTGAATTGTGAAAGACTGATGAATCACAGATCTGTACTTCTGAAACAAATAATGCAACATATGTTAAGAAAAAAGAAAAAGAAGAAGATAGTAGGAGGGGAAGAATGAAGGAGAGTAAGTCGGAGGGGGAGATGACCCATGAAAGACGATGGACTCTGAAAAACAAACTGAGGGTTCCAGAGGGGAGGGGGGTGGGGGGATGGGTTAGCCTGGTGATGGGTATTAAAGAGGGCACATTCTGCATGGAGCACTGGGTATTATGCACAAACAATGAATCATGGACCACTACATCCAAATCTAATGATGTAATATATGGTGATTAACATAACAATAAAAAATTTAAAGAGAAAAATAAATAAATAAAACTGCTTCTAAGGTAAGCTTCCAAAGGAACCTAATGTGAATATACAGTCAAGTTAAAATGTATTCATGACAGATTGTGTTGTTATAAGTCACAGTATCTTCCTGATTTTTAAAAAACTTAGTGTTTTTTAATCCCCACATTGAGAATTAGTATTAGGTGACAAGCTCTCAACATACCCATTAAAAATTTTGTACACATGTTTCTTAAAATAATTAATTAATTAATTAATTAAAAAAATAAATGCATAACTGTAGCCATCCAAAGTCCCCCAAATCCAGCTATGGTGACCAATGTCATATCTCTTATTTTTTCAGGGGTGTCAGATTCTCCTGACATACCTTCATTATTCTCAAGTAATGTTAAAAAATCATGTAGAAGAAATGTGGGTGTCAGTCTTCATGCCGGGGAATAGAGGTGATTCTGAAAGGATAGACTGGTCAATAAGAAAGTTATTCGATATCTTTGTGCCTTCGGAAACTTACTTCTATCACCTCTGAACATCTATTTTGTATTTCAGCATCATGAGAAGTAGTGTGTGGGTGGGTAATAGATTATAGCCCCTCTCGCCGAAAAAGAATCTCACCCTTGGTGGTTTTGGAAAGGCCACTGGCCCATCTCAACATCCTTAGAGACTTAGAAATTCCACTTACTAGTGCTTCTACTTCCTCTTTTGGCCCATTATGGTGATAAACTTTTGTTTCCCTTAAACTGAATTAAGTTTTATGTATGTATGTATGTATGTATGTATTTTATAAATCCTCCTTGTTCATTTAAATACATCCTTCTGAAGCATTTCAGAATATGCATTTGCACAGAGATATTTTAAGCATATTATCTAAGGAACTGCCAGAAAATGAGTTAGAATTAAGCATATTGTACTGTTTTCTGACCTCTAAAGTCTTGTAAAAGATCATAAAAACTATCACCTGTGGGGACAACTGGGCGGCTCAGTCTGTTAAGTGTCCGACTCTTGGTTTTGGCTCAGGTCATGATCTCAGGGTCATGATCTCTGACTCCATGCTCAGCAGGGAGTCTGCTTGGGGTTCTCTCTCTCCCTCCTTCTCTGCCCCTCCCCACGCTCATGTGCATGTTCTCTCTCTCTCTCTCTCTCCCCAAAATAAGCAAATAAAAAAATCTTTAAAAAACCCCAAACAGCTATCACCTTGGCTCTAGGTAAGGGAATTGATACTGAAATAATTAAATTTTACTTGAAAAACAACAAAGAGGCAATTAGCACAGGCAGTTAATTTCTTTATACTTTTTATCATAATGATGATGACGTCTCACAAAACAAAACAAAACAAAACAAAAAACTCTAATGAACACGTGAGCTGGTACACAGTTCTAAGTTCAAGTCTACACAGTGCATGAAAAAGTCAGTTTATTACTTAATGTCCAGATCCACATAACTGGTTTGAATTTTTTTACTACCAGCCAACTAGTTGTAGTAAGAGAGGCACGGTCTGGAGTTCTGTTGGTTATATCAAGCTTCTTTGCTCTTCACCTATAGCTAACCTCAGATAGGATTTCATTCCTCTCTTGGCTGTGAACTCTCATGATGACTCAAGGCTGTAATGCATCTGCGATTGTCTTTTTTTTTTTTTTTTTAAGCGTTATAATTTTCACTGGATGCAAAGAGCTGTATTTTCTTTTCTCCTAAGTGAATGTATGACATCTGGCCATTTTCCCCCTGTTGAAAAGGCGAGTTCTGCCATGGCTGGGCCATGATAGCACAGTTGTTAAACAGCAGGGATTATCAGGCAGGACAGTATTAAGTGGTATTTAACAGCAAGACCAAAGTTCTCTGTCAAATGCCTGACTTAGGACTCCTTGACTATTAGCATCGAAGCCCCGAGACCTTTTGCACGGGACCATTTTTCATTCTGACAACAAACCACTGTGGCTATCCAGGGTTGCTTTGCTGGAGCTGACAGCCAAGTATTTCTGTGGCAGAAATATTGCCACAGAGTAGGGGATCAGGGGTAGAGGGGAGACATTTTTATCTCCTTTCACTCCAAGTGCAATGGCATTCCAAGCAGTAGGTGTCCCAAGTCAATGACTGGTTAATCTATTCAGTATGATCCCTTGTCTAGTCATAACAATAGGGGGGTAGAGGGCAGGGGAGTGTGGAATATCGGCCTCACAATGTGATTGTCTAAAGTGCACATTACCTTCTTCATCTTTTCCAGGCACATTCTCATTGACATAGGCTGGGGAGGGTGACCACTGAGACTGTCAATTTAAGTGCCATTCTCTAAAAGGTTTTTTATGTGGGGGGGGGAGGGGGAGAGGGAGAGGTGTTTGACAGGTCCCTAAAGTTCAAGCCCAGCCATTTTATGACCACAGTAAGACATCAGTTATGGAACTTATGATATGATGGGTGCAAAGGCAGGAAATAAAAGAAAGAACTTAATGAAAGTTTAATCTTCTGGGGAATTTGTGCCCCTCAGAGGCATAAATCGAGTGACCTAAAACTAAATTTCCCTGTCAAAGGCTGGCATCGAGTTCTAGAAAGGAATATATATTTTTTTAAAATAACTATTTCTATTCTTAAGTGAGTACCTGCCTTTGCTGATGGAGGCTGGGAAATGCTCACAGTAGATTTATTAGAGAGGTTATTGCTTCTCTGTACAGTGTGCATTATAGCAGAGTTCTGTGAGCAGAGTTGCCAAACAGTTGTCTGATCCCGATTTTAGCTATAAATACGGCTGGTATTTGATTGGCTGAGATGTTAAAAAAAAAATCTTTGGGAACTGTCCCATCAGGCTGCCCTTTTTGGGATCTGGGATGCTAGGTCCATACCAAGACTATTAACACTGGTTCATGGGTGAGATGTGGCTCACAGTCCCTGTTACATATGAGGCATAATACAGACTGACTGGAGGTCACGTGGCCAGCCCTGGACTGGCTTTCTGGGACTCCAGGAATGAAAAGAGTGTTTTTGACCAGAGGAATAAGCAGAGAGAATGACAAAGATGAGAAAAAGGGTCAAGTTGGGTAAAAAGTGCCCCCCTAAGAGCTGCCATGGTTTCCATCTCATTTTCCTGACAATAGTTGCACTTGATGGGTGAAACCTGTGCTCATATAAGCCAGGAAGTCCTGCTAGCTTCAGGTTTTTATAGCATGTGCCCCATCAAACCCCACACATTGGGTCCTTGATCAGAGACGACACTGGGAAACCTTACACTTCGTGGGTAGACGTCTTCCAATTGATTAGTTCACATTAGTAACGAGTCTTGAGCAAACTAACTTCATACACATGCTGTGTCTTGGTTGGCACAATAAGCCTTCTGTCTGTCTGTGATATACAACATGTTTGTAGGAAGGATGTTAATATTCTATGATAGAGGCAAACACAATCTCTGATGTATGCAGTAAAAATAAAATAACATCAACATTTAATTGTTGGAAGAGCGGCAATAATAGTTGCTTTCAGATTGAGTACAAATGATTAAATCTCCAAAGGAGGGGCATCTGGGTGGATCAGTCGGTTGAGCGTCTGCCTTCGGCTCAGGATGTGGTCCTGGGGTCCCGGGGTCCCAGGGTCCCAGGGACCTGGGGTCAAGCCCTGCATGGGGCTCCCTGCCCAGTGGGGAGTCTGCTTCTCCCTTTTCCTCTGCCCCTTTCTCCCTGCTCGTGTTCTCTATCACATTCTCTCTCTCTCTCACATAAATAAAACCTTAAAAAAAAATTTCCAAAGGAAAGAACATTCTCTATTCAGGTCTTTTTTTTTTTTACCCATGAGGGATTACTTACGTTGTAATGAAAGAGAAGCTAAAGGAAACGTCTAACAGATTATTGTTTTTTATTATTTATTTATTTATTTATTTTTATTTATTATGTTCAGTTATCCACTGTATAGTACATCATTAGTTTTTAAAAAATTTTTTTTAACTTTGTACAAATTTTATTTTTTTCTTTAAATTTTTTATTGTTATGTTAATCACCATACATTACATCATTAGTTTTTGATGTAGTGTTCCATGATTCATTAGTTGCGTATAACACCCAGTGCTCATCACAACACGTGCCCTCCTTAATGCCCACCACCTGGCTACCCCATCGCCCCACCCCCCTCCCCTCTGAAACCCTCGGTTTGTTTCCTGGGGTCCATCGTCTCTCATGGTTCGTCTCCCTCTCTGATATCTCTGCCTTCAGTTTTCCCTCCCTTCCCCTGTGGTCCTCCATATTACTCCTTATGTTCCACATATGAGTGAAACCATATGATAATTGACTTTCTCTGCTTGACTTATTTCACTTAGCATAATCCCCTCCAGTTCCATCCATGTCGATGCAAATAGTGGGTATTCATCCTTTCTGATGGCTGAATAATATCCCATTTTATATAGGGACCACATCTTTATCCATTCGTCTGTTGAAGGGCATCTTGTCTTCTTCCAGTTTGGCTATTGTGGACATTGCTGCTATGAACATTGGGGTGCATGTGCCCCTTCTTTTCACTACATCTGTATCTCTGCGGTAAATACCTAGTAGTGCAATTGCTGGGTCATAGGGTAGCTCTATTTTTAACATCTTGAGGAACCTCCATACTGTTTTCCAGAGTGGCTGTACCAGCTTGCATTCCCACCAACAGTGTAAGAGGGTTCCCCTTTCTCCACATCCTCACCAACATTTGTTGTTTCCTGTTTTGTTAATTTTTGCCATTCTAACTGGTATAAGGTGGTATCTCATTGTGGTTTTGGTTTGTATTTCCCTGATGCTAGTGATGTTGAACATTTTTTCATGTATCTGTTAGGCATTTGTATGTCTTCTTCGGAAAAAGTGTCTATTATTGTTTTTTAAAAGCTCAATTTGGAAACCAGTATAAAGGTAATAAAATGCACACATACTAAAAAAAAAAAAGTGCTGTGATATCAGTTTAACTACTTATGATTACAGAATAGTCTGATTGAGGCTACTAAGTCTTTCTATGAATCATTTTTTCACTAGAAAGAAGAATGTAGACTCTGGAGTCAGGTCTTTGTTTTACTGTTTATAGGCAACTCTATTAAATTATTAATTATTAAATGAGATCATGCCTTTCGGGGTATTGGCATATAGTAACTATTAAATAAATGCAAGCTCTTATCATCACTAGTAGCGACAGCAAAGGTAGCAACAGTTATTTGCGTGTGAAAATGGAAGGAGTTACAAACGAGAAAAAAATGACAGTATCAAATATCTACAATTAATTTTGTCTCTACAGCACACTAAATGTTTTCTTAACTTGCAAAACTTCTAGCGGACTGTGAAGTTGAGCAAATGTCTTCAGTTGTTTTCATTTGCTCATTTAATTAAAAACGGTTTCATCTTCCAAGTATTTGAAGCCCTATGAATTATAGCTTCCAATCTGGATTTTCAGCCTTCCTAACACTTCAGTGCATCTGTAGAGATGCACTAGACCAAGTGCCACATGGTCTAGCACCATAACCAACATTTGGTCAAAACCAAGATAGAAGCTAAACTTAAAGATCACTGCCGTAGAAATGGCTTCTGGGATATGAAGATACATGTGATATTTTACTAAAAATTCCCATTCATTTCCTAGTTTATTAAAAAGTATAATTGTCAAATGTGTGTGTGTTACATTATATTGTAGGGATAATTATTTCTCGGGATTGTCAATTACTAGATCTTTAAAAAAATTTTTTTTAAGATTTTATTAGAGAGAGAGAGTGCACACGCGTGCGCACACACAAAGGGGGAGGGGCAGAGGGAGCATGAGAAGCAGACTCTGCACTGAGCCCCGAACCAGATGCGGGGCTCCATCTTAGGACGCTGAGATCATGACCTGAGCAGAAACCAGGAGTGGGATACTTAGCCAACTGAGCCACCCAGGCACCCCTTAAAAATTTTTTTAAACACATTTGCAATTACAAATGCATTATTTGTAAATGATGCATTTAAAATGTTGGTAACTTTTTTTGATAACCCAAAATATAAGTCTTTAGTATCATGTTTTCCTGAAGGAACTTTGTTCTTAGGATTTATGGCTTTTATAAATATCAAAAACTCTTCAACTACTGAAAACAGCTGGGAGTCTATAAATAATTATTTCAACATTTTTGTTTGTTTACCAGTTTAACCACTTAGGATTCAAAATTATACAGAATTGTCTCCTTAAATTATTCTTGTAAACTCTGTGATTTCAAAGTTTGAGTAAGTAATTAAAGCAAAATGTGGGTACCTCTTTCCCTCTAACATTTTCTTCCTTTTTCACATTCTTTGTATTCTTACCTGTACCTGGATGAAAATGATTTATTATCGATATTGAACATGGCTTTTTGTTATTTTTTGCTTTTTTCTCCATTTTTACGTTTGTTTTGGACTTTAGTTCTCCTTGCATTAATTTTTTAAGGGGAAAAGTTGACTTTTTTTAGTTTTTCTCACAAGATTTCAAGAAATTCCAAATGGTAACTTTTCTACAAAAAAATTTATGAACTAAACTTAGTTAATTCACTGTAAGTTAATTGCATATTAAAGGGTATTTTTGTTTGATGTTAGGAATGCTAATATAAGATAGAATTCCTAGTACTTTGCCTTACATTATTATTTAATTTTTATGAACATTTGATAACATCATAAGAAAATAATGTTATTTTATTACATTTTCTAGTTAATGATTTTTCTTAATATTTGTATTAAATAACAATTTATTATTTTTATGTTTATAGATTTTTTTTTCAACTAGTAGAAAGTGTTAATTGCTTTTGGACATTATATTATAACTATCACAATCATTAAGCAATATACCACTTTAGCATAATAATAAATACACATTATACTTAAGCTGACTAATTGAATTTCTACCTATAAAATAGTTAAAGAGATTTTACTTCAACTTACATCTAGAATGAATTCTCCAATTTACTGATTCTGAAATTGGAGTGATACCATGCCTCTGACCCCCCCTCGAAAGCCCCCCTCCCCCAGAAATTTGGCAATGTTTGGAGATATTTTTGGTTGTTACAACTGGGGAGGGGCCTAGAAACTGAATTCTCCAGTTAATTTTACTGTAACAAGAACCCTTCATCAGTTAGCCCAGTAGTTCTCAACTGGTGGTGGTACTTCCTTCCACCCCCAATCCCAGAAATGTTTTAAAGTGTAAATGACTTTGGTTGTTTGGTTGGTTGTTGAGATAACTAGAGAAGGGGACCATGGCCTGTGGATGGTGGACAGGGGACAGGGCTATCACCTGTCCTGTAATGTATGACATAGTCACACATAATGAAGTGTGGTGTTGCCCAGAATAGCAATACTGTGTTAGTAAGAGAAACACTGGCCTAATCAACAGCTTAACAGATCCGCTCCTGCCAATTACACATCCCTAATCCACTCAGCCATGGATCTGTTCAGGATGATGATAGTCTTTCATTTACACTTGTGCTTACACTTAGGACTCCCTTGTGCTCAGGGACAATGATTAGAGCAATTCTTTTTTCTGTTTATCAAGT